>NC_082394.1:15996574-16019074 GCF_031168955.1 Gadus macrocephalus
AAAAGTGCTTTAGCGCTGTGTGAAAGTTGTACCATGTTCCTGGAGCTCCGCATCACTCCGCCTGCAATCACCCCTCATTGTGGGCTTCATATACCTTAGAGCTCAGAGCCATGTCTAAGGCTGGGAAGAATAGGCAGCCCCCCCCCCCTCACTCCCGCAACTGTGCGAACACAAAACGCATCGTCCATTGTGGTGCTCCATTTCAACCCCCCCCCCATCCCTTCCTTTCTCTTGTCGCGCAAGCTCTGTTGTGTTTTTCAAGTACGAGGTGTGCGTCATGTCTTGTCAGCCTGTTGTGTAGACGTTGTCCACCAGATACCCAAAGGCTCTTCAATGGGGAAGACCCCCCCAACTGCCGCCGCCCCCCCCCCACCACCCTAATCCGATTTACTGGCTGTTTGTTAGTCATATAAAAGACTTAATTCTGTGGCTTGGCTTGGCTGCTCGGTGTTGCAAGGGTTTTCGTATTTTTTTGTACGCGGCCTCAGAAATGCAGATGAGATGATGAATACAATGAAGGCGAGGAGAAGGAGGAGAGGCTGGAAACTGGTCCTGTCTTTTTGTCTGTCAGTCTGCCTGTATGTCTGTCCGTCTGTCTGTCGGCCTGCCTGCCTGTCTGTCTGTCTGTCTGTCTGTCTGTCTGTCTGTCTGTCTGTCTGTCTGTCTGTCTGTCTGTCTGTCTGTCTGTCTGTCTGTCTGTCTGTCTGTCGGCCTGCCTGCCTGCCTGCCTGCCTGCCTGCCTGCCTGCCTGCCTGCCTGTCTGTCTGTCTGTCTGTCTGTCTGTCTGTCTGTCTGTCTGTCTGTCTGTCTGTCTGTCTGTCGGCCTGCCTGCCTGCCTGCCTGCCTGCCTGCCTGCCTGCCTGCCTGCCTGCCTGCCTGCCTGCCTGCCTGTCTGTCTGTCTGTCTGTCTGTCTGTCTGTCTGTCTGTCTGTCTCTGTTTGGAGAGACAGACTTGGACACAGGGAGGAAGTTATATAGGAGGGTAGAGAACAAGACAATACAAGCACGGCCGAAAATCTCCTTGAACCCTATTCACACAAGTCATCACACTCCACAGGAACACGAACCACACACAGCGTTCATTTCCAGGGCTTGTCAGATAGTAAGCAACCATGCTGTGTCCACTGGTCCTCTTCCCCGGCCAAAACACATGGAGATCCAAGGCCGCTATACCATCTTATATATCGTGTTAGTAGCCCAGCAACGGGTTTATGTGATGCTACAGCCTACCACAATAAAAAGGGTGTTTGGTGTGTTTGTCTCTGTGTGTGTGTGTGTGTGTGTGTGTGTGTGTGTGTGTGTGTGTGTGTGTGTGTGTGTGTGTGTGTGTGTGTGTGTGTGTGTGTGTGTGTGTGTGTGTGGGCAATTCAATGTGGGAACACACATTCATTAACAGTTTTCTTTTTTTTACAAGAAAGCATAATTAAAAGCTTGCTGTGTGCGTAATTACCCTGCAGCACCTGCTCTATAAACACAACACACATTACTGCGAGTACACAATTATTACTGCACACTAACTACAAATAAACAAGTATTACTATCGTTACACACTTTAATATCGGTAAAAAAAAAATCGCTACACAATGACTACCGGTACAGAGTTACGACCAGGACATATTGTACACCATTACCAATGAATGAATGAACAGTGAATGGTTTGTACGTTGTGTCTAAAATGTCCAATATGGCCGCTAATGGGTGTCGCAATAAATGCTGCTACAGCTTAATCCTGCAGACTACATGTTGAGGGGAGAGTTATGTTGGGTCAAATTGAAGTAAATCGGAAAAGTAATAAAACCCGGACCCGAGGGGAGCTGGAGGGAAGTGGTCGGGGAGTGGAATCAATGAGCAAAATACAATTGGCGGCGGCCACAAATATTGAAATGTAACTTATATACTGATATGTATTTATTTGCCGCACGGCCTGGCGTGAGGCAAGCTAATGTGCACATAATGAATGTGGCAGATGTATTTCAAAGTGTGAACTTTGCACACACGCATAAAGGTCTGCACGGTAGAGGCACGCACACAAATACGCACATGTTCACACGCACACAGCCACACACAAAGATACGCACCCTCACACACACACATTTAATTCTTTAAAGAAGAGATATAGCAGGTCATTTGGCTGCCCTTCAAAGAGTTCTGCATCTTTAATGGAGTGTGTGTGTGTGTGTGTGTGTGTGTGTGTGTGTGTGTGTGTGTGTGTGTGTGGTGTGTGTGTGTGTGTGTGTGTGTGTGTGTGTGTGTGTGTGTGTGTGTGTGTGTGCGTGCGTTTGATTAAAAGCTTCTCTCTGAGGGAACCCTGATGCATGGAGATACCTGATATTCCTGAATAAGTGTAGACCTTAGACCCTGAGAGAGAGAGAGAGAGAGAGAGAGAGAGAGAGAGAGAGAGAGAGAGAGAGAGAGAGAGAGAGAGAGAGAGAGAGAGAGAGAGAGAGAGAGAGAGAGAGAGACTGAGGGCTGAGGGCTGAGTGGAGGGATAAGCTTGGAGACGGTGTTTCATTAGCTTAGCCATTACTCACAGCAACTGCTATTACTCTCAGCCATAAGCCCTGTGTCTCCAGCAGATGCTGCTACAGTTAGCTGCTGCCACAGTACAACAGAACCATGAAGAGGCACTCATGAATTCATTAAGGAATTAATGACTGAATATTAAGATACCATCTATCTATCTATCTATATTTATATATCTATCTATATATATTTATATATCTCTCTCTCTCTCTCTCTCTCTCTCTCTCTATATATATATATATATATATATATATATATATATATATATATATATATACAGTATGATATATATACTATATGGATGGATGGATGGATCCAGAAAGCTGAGTTAAAGAGGATTCTGTGGAACGCGTGTCGATGTTTTCCAGTGTGCAGAGGGGACGGGGGGAGGTTTAACAAGACAACCATTCAAAGCAAATGGGAGAAAGATGAGCGTTGGTTGACCTACATTTATTGGGCCAATCCTCAACCAATTCTGTCAAATGTCCACTCTGCTTGGTGGTGTCTCACACAGAGCCACACTAGGTTTCTCTCTAGTATACACATGGGGTCAAAGGTTAATGGGATAATGGCTTGCCAGGTCAATTAGGGGACAGGTAATTACTGCTTTATTCCATTTGAGCTGGTCTGATGGCTCTTTAGTAGGACAGCTTTGTGAGGACACTCGCTTTCATTGAGACCCGGGAGGGCATTTCATTCAACTGTCGGATAATAATGATAATTTTGTCAATTGTAAGTCTTATTGTGAGCGATTTTACCATCTTGATAGAAAATATTTTTTCCTTTATTCAGAAAAGACCCAATCTCCTTGTTTGAAAAAATAGGCTCTTTGACTTGGGTCTGAGGGCTCTTATTTGTAAGGGAATTTAATCGCATGTGAGAAAAATGCGGGCAGTAGTAAAAGTAATTTTTTCTTTGGTTTGCAAAATATTATCATTCTTTTTCTTTCTCAGTTTGATTCAGACAGCATCTCCAAGTGGCATGGAGCTAATATATGCAGGCTTCCCCTCTGTGAATGCCCAACCCCCAACACACACACACACACACACACACACACACACACACAGGCGGAGCCTATCTCTCTACTGCTTTACTGCTGAGAAACATTGGCTCCTGTTGCTTCGGCCCGCGGGCGGCCCCCGGGGGGACGGGGGACAAAAGTGGTAGTGGGAGGGGGGGGGGGGGGGGGGGGGTTGTTATTATCTTCCGAAGATGAATAGAAAATTTGATAAAAGCAACAAGTGTGACCCCACTTTGAACCAGGGGAGCATTTATCTCCGCGTGTGAAAGTAGGTAGACCGCTTTGGAAAGTGATGGAGAGGGGGGAGGGGCGGTGGGCAGGGGTAGGGTATGCTCGGTCTGGGGGGGGGGGAGGGGGATGGGGGTAGGCGGCAGTGGGGCGGGTGGGGGGGTGGGGGGGGGAGGGGGGGGGGGACGACACAAAGGCCACAAAGGCCACCATTATTTCAGCGGCCCCCTTCGCTTTCAGGGGGTGTTTGGCCGCTGAATGTGGCTCTGGAGCATCGCGGCCCGGTCAAGGAAACTGCGCTCAGCCATTCACTTATTTGAATGAGAAGAATAATGGGACATGTCTCGAAGCCCAGACAGGAAACCGTCCCCATTAATCTTTGAGGGCACCATGTCTCAGTGATTCAGTCTTGGAGGAGGACAGATGCTGCTGCTTGTCGAAGACCCTCTGATCGTGGCTGCGCCAGACCCCGCAGAAGCATACTCATACACCGGTGGTACGTTGCCCTCGATCAGCCAATCCGGCTGACGCGTTGAAACCGACTCAGATAATCACCTTTCCAGGACATATTTTTATATTGCACCTGTCGATCTCCACACCAAATCACCCCAGCGCGTCACCCCAGCGCCTGGAGACGCAGCCCGCGGATCAGAGGGCAGCGGTTTCGGCCAAAAGCGTTGATCTTCGCTGAGACCCGCGTGCTCTGACTGTTGTAACAAGCCGTGGTGCTATAATCCTGTTGTGGCTCCCAGGGATTTGATGTAAGAGCTTTCCTTCACACTCATCTTCCGTCTGCAGATCCTGTCAATGTTGCAAATCGTTTTAGCGTGGCTGCGTTTGGCGGGTGTCCCCCTGGCCATTTCCCCACTTCCTCCTCTTAAAGGCCCGCGAGCGAGTCTCCCTCTGCTCTTAGCCTGCTGTTGTTTTACATTTGTGTTTTGTATTTATTTTCGTTTTCGAATAGGATTACAAAAAGCGGAACACATGTAACATCTGAACATTACAGTTTCTTCCACTTTCTTAAGTAAGACATACTAATGAATTCACAAAGGTATAAACATTAAATAAATCACAATAAAAGTACGCATATGGACACACTTTACACACCGTGCCAGTCAGCCTTACTCGTAAGTCTAAAAGGCCTTTTACTCATGAACTCTGGATGAACTTGGCAGCATCAGGTCCGGAGATGATCAAGAGTGGCCCCTTCACACATGCAACACACGACAGGAGATAAGCCGCGTCAGACGTGTTCACACATGCTGAGATGCTCTCTATGCTTCAGGCGAGGGGTGGTGCCTGGGCAGAGCGTGTAGGAGGCAGGACGTGACATAGTTGCAGTGTTTGCCGTTCCTTGTATCTGCCTGACGATTTCAATGTTGACCCCTACTGACAGAAGTTCACGAAGGTCTTTGTCTTTCTAGTAAGACATTTTTTTTGGTTTGTTGTTTGCAAAGTCGCAATAATTTAAACGATAAGTAAATCGACTGAAATGTAAAATTATGCATTTGTATTTGCATTTGTGTTTGCCTTTGCTAATTTCCTCAGCAATTTTTGTCACTGCTGCTAACAAAGCAAGCACGTTTGAAGGCATCATGTTCGGCTCTGCTGACTTCACAGCGGCATTTGATAAAGTCAATAATTGAATGACAAACAGCAGTTTAAAAAAAATAATCTGCTTGATTATTTGACACGGAAAACATCAGCCAGTTCACTCGCTACACCCTTGTTGTTTCTGCCCTCCCCGCTGATATAGCCTACACAAACACATATTTCATGTGCTCCTTTTCCTCTGTGCTGTAGAGACATTTGAGATCCATCCAATCTTCCCCCGCTGCACAACTTCATTTGTTCAGCGACAACGCAGGTTGGCGGGAGATCTCGTTTTGCTGATTTTGTAGCGCGCCTTTGAAAACCTCTAACAACGCATCTTTAAAGTGGCTCCGCTCCCCGGGGCGCCGTCTGGTTCAAATCCCAGGTGAGTAGTGCTGAATTATTCTTTCCCAGCACCACTACATCAAAGGGAGTTTTTGGTAGCGGTTGGTACCCAATTGCCGCCGGCTAAGCAGTTTAAGGCGGTCCACAGCCGGTTGAATCCCAAATCAACCCGCTTGGAGCTTCGTCATAATTGATCCTCGACGGCCTGTGGCTGCGGCTTGCATTCAGCCTCCAGCCACTGGCGGTAGACATGCTACATGGTTAGCTCGCAAACATCTTACACACACACACACACACACACACACACACACACACACACACACACGCACATGCACACACATATACACACGCACATATACACACACACACACACACATGCACACACACACACACACACACTAACACACACACATATACACACACACACACACACACACACACACACACACACACACACACACACACACACACACACACACACACACACACACACATATACACACCGCACATATACGTACACACACACACACACACACGCACACGCACTCACATATACACACCGCACATATACACACACACACACACACATGCACACCGACACACTAACACACACACATATACACACACACACACACACACACACACACACACACACACACACACACACACACACACACACACACACACAGACACACACGTCCCTGGAAACACTGCACACACCAGTGGGTTCCCCATTGGCCGGACATCTGTAAATACAGCAGGAGGGTTCAGGGGCAGACAGACAAGCGCCGAGAGGAGCAGCTTTGAGTAGCTGCTCCCCTGGGACACCACACTCTATCGTTTGCATCTCTGCCTCATAAATCTTTCATAAAGGATGTCAGTTTTGCTTACACAATGGGGGGGAAGACAAATGTCCCTCAAAACCGTGACAAAATGCAGATATACAATGCTTCTGCAAGCTTTGCTTTGGTGTGTGTTTGTTTGTGTGCGTGTGTGTACGTGTGTTTTTGTGTGCGTGTCTCTTTCTTTCGCTGCCTCTCTGGGAACATCTGCACTCGTTTATGTAGGCAAAAGAGACGGAGTGAAAACGTGAGAGCGGGAGAGAGGCGGAGAGGGAGAACGAGAACGAGGGAAAAGAATTCCATTGTGGTCGGGTTTAGCCCACCGCATTAATTCGTGAGCCCTAATTTGGTGTCTGTTCCCTCTTACATGCGCTTATCACGTGTTGCTGCATATTTACCATGCAAATGATGATGACCATTCAAATGCAAATCACCCGGGGCATTTTGGAATGTAACCAAATCCCTAAAATACAGTGGATTCCAGAATCACTTAGTTTTCAAGTTGTATGCTAACTCCGGCATAACAATTTGCCTTGGTAATAAAAAAGATTTGAGTGTGCATTTATTTTGAGCAAATAGATTTTGTGAAAACAACTCTCGATGTTGCCTTTTGTGTACCTTCTCTCTTTAAGCCTCCATTCTCTTTCTTTCTTTCTTTCTTTCTTTCTTTCTTTCTTTCTTTCTTTCTTTCTTTCTTTCTTAAACAATTAGTAGCTCTAAAGATACATCTCTGGCTATACCTGCTCGCTCTCTGCCTTCATCATCTCTTTTTGTTCCTCTCTCTTCTCCATTAATTCCGGTCTACTGTCTCAGTCGCTCACGTTCTTTGTCTCGCCTTCTTTTTGTTTTCATGCAAAACAAGGATTTGAACATGGCTCCTGTTCTCTCTGCCGTTCATCGTGGGTCTTCATGGCATCCCGGCACATGCTAAAGTGCCAGGATGCCATGAGTCTCTGCATATAATGCCAATCATTTCTTTTTGTTCGGCAGAGTTGCAGTAAAACAACAAACTCATTTTTTTGAATTCTTCATGTTTGAAGATCTCTCTCAAACATTGTGTTTTGTGCTCACAATGTTGCGACAAGCAATTAACGCAATGAGTTCTACAAGTTAGTTAGAGCAACTTGTCACCGTTTCTGTGTTTATATATTGTCGCTGATGCTATCAATCGAATTCTGAACACTCGCAGGATTTGAAAAATCCCTCACCAAAGCCGCTTTCACACATAGTTCCCTGTAAAGGTCTGGAGCAGGAAAATTGCCGGTGTAGGTTTTCCGAAATTTCCCTGCATGACCCCATACAGGAAATGTTCGGGAACATGGCAAGTAAAGACTGCAGGTGTGAGGGGGGCTTTAATGTCAACAGCTATTTTGGTTTTAACACCAGGATCTTTAAGATCAGAGGCCGAGAAGTACAACTGTATAATTTCCACCACACGGAAATTACACATCACACATTCATGCTGCCTAATTGTATTTGTGCTCCCCACCTGTTTTGCCAGAGGGGGGATAGTGATTGTAACCGTCCAAATCAAATTAGGGTGTTTATTTTACAGCTAATGAGTGATTTAAACAGTGAAAGTGTCCTGGAGAAAAGCCATCCTGATGCCAGAAGGCCCTAGTGGCCCTTGTAGGGAGGGCTGCCAACCAAATGAACCCTTTTTACCCAGTAAAGATGATGAGCTGGAATTAATCACTCTTGTATCGTTTCTCGTTCCTTCTGTGTGTGCTGGAGCTAGGGCTGGGAAGGAATTATAAAGAGAATATCTTAGGGGTTTAACGGGATATCTGGATAAATCAGGATATCATGAAATAAGTGAGCTATTCAAGGTTCATAACATAACATAACATAATATAACATAACATAACATAGCTCTAGGGAGCCGCTATGGGTCCGGCTTGGGAGTAGGATATTTTCCCATATTGACCTATATTGATCATTATCACAATTCATATTTAATAATGAGTTTTTTATTCTCCTCAGGTCATTCTCTTCAGGACAGAACCCTAAAGAAACCAGAACGTTAATTATGGTTTATAATATACGATTATAATACGATTATTATCAGAACGAATAGGTGAAAAACCTTCAACATATTCGACATGGTTTTAGGTTAAACACAATAAAATAATACTATTTTCTTCTGCTGTGCCATCAAATCAAATCCCTGGTTTCAAACGTTTTCAAACCTTTTAGAGGAAGTATACTGAACATTGATTAAATAAAATAAAATAATATGGAAATAACTGCTGAGATTCCCTTCAGATTAAATGCCTGGTTTTAAACGTAAGACTGAACATTGATTAAATAAAATAGTTAATATGTAAACAACTGTTAGAGAGAGAGAGAAGAGCTCTGGGTGTAATGTTCAGGATTTTTTTTTACCTAGGCAGGGTTTACTTAGCATCCATGACACTCATGAATTTCTTTTAAGCCCTGTTTTGGCTGAAAAGCAGGCACATTTGTTGGTCGTTGAACTGTGGAAGTTTGTCTAGCAGTAAGGCTGGGCAGTTGGCTACCACTTGGACGAGGCTGACGCTATCATGATAGCGAAAGTTCCAGCTTTCGGAGTGCTCTGTGGAGTGGGACCTTTTGAGATGGTAGAAGAGGTCGGTGGGGTTTGTTGCTCTGCTGAACTCTGGCCGCCACCATATTTTGCACTTAATGCTAGCCTGTGCTTGGTCAGACTTTAGGTAGCCGAACCATTTCCAAGTAACCAGAGTGGTATGACCTTTCTCAGGTACAATTACTTCGTCTTTGGCAACAGTTTCCTCGCACTCTGAATTTCCTCTACACAGCTGGTCCCTGTCAGTTGCTGTGAATGGGACAACCGACTAAAAATTCTGTCATTGGGAGTTTGCCGAAGAATTTACCAGAACAGCGCTCGGAGTTCTGGGATTTCCATATGGGGATTTCCCTCGGTTCGTGTGCGCGCACGTCAGCACGCATCGACAAAGCCTATTGTATGCTGCTTGAACGCATTGCACTGACTCAGGGCGCTGCATGAGGCAGTGATTGATGCTGTTAAATGTATGTATTAAAAAAACATATTACCGATATCATGGAAGATTTGATTGATATTAACATTAATTTTTTCGTTCAGAAAGCACTAACCCTCCCTTTTTTCCATCCTTAAACCACAATACATTTGCGGGTGTATAATGAATTGAGAAGAAACACATGTGTATCCATATATCGGAATTTGCTGACCCAAGATTCAACTTTTTCCCTCATCCCTTGCTCAACTCTACCCTTCTACATTCTCTTTGTTACGGGCCCGACCCACTATTACCATGAAAGGCTGGTTAGTAATACTATAGATTAAGTGTACAGATGGATGTTGTGCACCGATGGGAACAGGATCAAACCTTACTTAGATCAAGGAGAACTATAACGGTGTAGCAGTGCGGCTTCAAGTCTCCCTCAAGCTCTTCAACACACAATTACTCTCTCTCATGGCGCACCCATACACTTGTTCAGCATTTTCCCGTGCTTAAACAAGAACCTAGCCAGAAGTGCACGCTTGAGATACAGCGACCACAGTCTGGCTAACTGGGGTACGACTTCTGAAGTGTATTTACAGGAAAGACGTCCAACCACAGTGGGAGCAACAGAGTGAAAAGGCGGTTGTGTAATACATCTTTCTCTGCGTCCAGTCTAAAGAGAGGGCCGAGAGTAAACGAGTATCGATCCGGCTGGTCGCAGGGCCCACGCTCCGCTAGCTCTGTGACTAGCATTAGCGTAGCTCTGTATGTTGATCACGACCCTAGGTAAGTGGCTCTGTTTGACAAATGCTGCCGGCCAAGCCAAGTCCATTATCTGCGGTGGGGCAAGGTACGGGGGGGGGGGTGCAGCATGACCGCTCAGCCCTGCTGCTAATTTGCAAGGAGATGCTTTGCTTATCAGTTCAAATTAAGAGGAGCTCCCTCCCCGATGTCTGGGGGTGGGGGGGCTGAGGGGGGCTGGGGGGTATTTGTTTATGACAAGCCACAGCCCTGCATCCCTGAACTTTTCCCTGAGAGGAAGTGGATGTGACTCGTCACCTGGGAGAAGTGGGTAGAGGGAGAGAGAGAGAGAGAGAGAGAGGGAGGTTGGGAAGGTGGTGGCAGGAGGTTTGAAACTCCCCGGCCCTTCATCAGCACTCCCTCCCTCCCTTAATTTCTCCCTGCCTCCCTCACTCCCTGCCTCCCTCACTCCCTCCCCTTGTTTCCCTGTGTCGTTTTTGGAAGTGTCATCCTCTGATGAAGGTGACGACAGCGACCTCCTCTCTCCCCACCGGTGTGAAACAATAGCTCTGCGTTGTGACAGGACGTGATGACAGCTCGGTGGTGTTGAAGGGCTTCAGGGTGTTACAGGGTATTGTACCAACCCCAGGGCACGCTTTATAGATGATATACATTGAACGCTGATCCGGTGGTTTGTACAGTACATGATATAAAGATACAATACCAACAGATGCTCTGCCTGTACAGCCGCATGGTGGTCAACAAGGCAGGTACATTTTGGCTGTGGTGTTGGAAAGCAATTGTGCTCCAGTGTTGCCTCATTTGCATTTTCCTAAAATCCCCCTTTTTTTTTGCATCGTGGTCTCGTGGCCATTATTGAAATGGTTGTCGGGTTTAGTTATTCATGGGAGACAAAACGGAAAATTACCTATAATTTCTCCGACATGTTTATGCATCAGATATTTGCAGAGGATTGAATATATTGCCTCTGCTACGGCTGCTGCTGTACCTGAATAAGCAGTTCTCCAATTCTCCTGTTGTAAAACTATCACAACAACCTGGATACACATGGAGCACAGGAGAGAAAAACGTCTCTGGGCAGAAAGATTACAAGAAGGGAAGATCTGCGTTGTACAGACAGACGGACGGACCGATCTGTCTCTCTGATCTTTTGGCCTGAACGTTGTGACATGCCAAACAAGAATAAATATATAAATGAAAATATTAACATCTCTCTCCTCTTGCTATTATCAAGCACTTAAAGAAGTTTGCTTTTTGGATTAATGATATGTGCTCACATGATTCTTGCACTTTTTGGGTTGTATCTTCATGGTTGAATAGACTTGTAAGTCGTTTTGGACAATGGCTTCAGCTAAATATTTGTCATGTAATTTCACTTCCACAGCTCTTTCAATGTTTCATGAGGGCAGCAATGTTGTGTGCAAGAAGACATTGGGCCCTATTTTAACTGAAGTAGCCTAATTACCCGTAGGTGTGGTTTGGGCGTAACGTGCAATAAACCAATGAAAGTGCCAGCTCCCATCCCCTTTAAGAGCCATGAGCGCATTTGAATCTGACGAGTTGATATTTTGACAGTGCGTCTGCAGTCTCCGATGAGACAGATGCACATGAATTTCAAACTTCAAATGGCTCAGTTTATGGCCAAATAATATGGCATAATTCACACATGGAATAAGGTTTTCTTCCACAACTTCAGAAATACTGAGTCCTCAAATAAATTTCGGCAAAGAAAACGTATATGATATAACATATGATATGCGGTAACTGTGGTTCTATTTAATGATACACGCTGTTACGTCCCCCGCTAGGGGAAGGGGTGGCAACATAAAACCAGATGTAGTTGGTTTAACTGAAAGCGTTTATTTAGCCCTGAGACAGTGATAATCAATTTAACAAACATAGGAGGCAAAACGACAAAAGGAAAAGGACCATTGGGTGCTGTCCAAATCAAAGAAACGAATACAACCAAGAAGAAGCTCCCAAAATACAAGGGTGGAACAGCACCCCTGCGTCTAGTGTGTATAACAAAATATAGCTGCAAGTCCGTGTACGATAACCCCTAAACAAAACTCTGGCCCAGTCCCCGTGTAGTAAACTAGAACCTCAATCAACTAGAGCCTCAATCAAACAACGCTCGTTCCAAGACCCAACGTGGCAAACTGCATCTCCGAGGCCAGCCGCCTTGAATGTTGAGCTCGGCTGTTCTTTATCCTCCCGGATCCTCGGCCCTCCGGTGCGGCAGCCAATCACGTCCGGGGAAAGGCACATTCAAATTAACATAATTCACAGCCAATCACACGCGGGGCAAACACATGATCATTAGCAACTGAGGATTGCAACCATGAGGGCGGGGCGTCAATCCACCACCGTAACACACGCAATACATTATGAACATTGTTTCTTATCAGTATTGTATGCATTATCGTTATCGACTTGTGTTCCTAATATGCATGTGTCCCCCCGTTAATATACATTGCCATGGACTGTATTATGCGTTTTTATTATACGTGTTTAGTTTGCGTGTGTTTTGAAACAGATGGACGCGCACACGCGTGCGCATTCATTAATTGTTTTACACATACACACACACGTGCGCCCGTATTCATTCATTCTTTTTAACACTCACTCGCGGTAAAACAATGTTTTCTCACAATCAAATACTCATCAATCCTAAAAGTTATGGGCATGTACACGATGTCTGTGTCAAGAAAATATGTGTTTGCTGTACGGAGTTTGCAGATGCATTGATTTAAAAGTACATCTTATTACCGCTGTATCAGCTGTCCATTCCCAAATAATTTACCAAGCATGTGTGGCTAGGTAGATGAGAGAAGCAAAGTGTATGCGGGAGGTGCACAAGCAGCATTATGCATGCGCCCTTAAAATAGCATCTGAACAACGCGCCACTGACTTTAAACCAGGTATTTCCTGGTTTGTGGCGCAAGTGGTTTTAAACTTGCAATGACACATGCGCCAGTGATTACATCAATTGCGCCGGATGCAAGATAGAGTTCGTCCAACCTAAGGAGAACAAAGCCCTTCTCGGTCTGCATATACACTCCCTCTACCATTTGCTGTTGCATGTTTGCATGCTTTGTTTGTTCCCATGTTTTTTTTTTTTTCTACAGAGCAGTAAAGTTTCCTATGGTAGGAAATACGGCATTTTTTTCACCCTCATTTTGCAAACTCATTCGCAGAGTCAAAAGGGTAAAGATCTATCGCCTATTGGTATCTGGACTTCTGAAGGCTGCTCCCTCAGGGAGATGAGTTTCATAATTGTTACTTTTGATGTGTCTGCTTATGCTCTTGGCCTGTATTAATGTCCACAGCAGCAGACTGGGGAGGGAGCGGGAGGGAGAGATTTAGATATTTTATTTATGTAGGGCACTTTGTTTTGCAGCCTACTTTATGAAAGGTGCATTATAAATAAAGTTTCATTGAATGACTGACAGATTTGGCGATGGTTGAATGCGTATGAAAGGCAGGGTTTTGTACGAGATTTTCCATAAATCCTATTGCCAGCGTGACAGTATGGAATTAGAATCCGGGAAACTGGGGTGGGAAGGCACAAGGAGGTGAAGAGTTGAGGATTCCCAGCAAATTATCTTCTTTGTTCCATTCTTTGACAGCTCCATAATAAGTCTTCCACAGCCAGCCCTTGTTCCAGATCACAACACCACACTCGCTGAGGAAGTAGCTTTCCATCCAGCAGTCCTATTTGCGGCTGCACAGACAGCCTCTGTATTGCACTTTCCTATGTTCTCATTAGAAAACAGCAGGAAAACATGGAGCTGTTTTCTAGCGTTAGGAAACCGCTCCCTGCCTTAGTAAGGTGTGTTGGAGCGGCATTGGGCATGTGGTCCATATGGCTAGGCCTTGGTGCAAGCTGTTCAATGAACACATGGATAGCACTCGTCAGGTACCCAGGGACATCATTAGAGTTAACGTCGGGCTCTTAAAAGTTTTGAAGGCTTTGAACCGTGTCTTTGTTGTATTAAAACACATATTAAAAGGGCTATCGGGATTGAAAGTTTGAATATTTACTGCTGGCTAAAACTTACACAATGACACAATTGGTCCTGTTCGTCCAAGTGAGAGGCAGGGGAATATCATTTGAGGTGATCACATTTAATCAGAAAAATATCCGGGCGTTTGATGGGATTTCTATTTATTTATTTTTTTAACAAATTACGCCTAGACGATTTTTGTAGTGTGTGATTAGCCAATCACTGTTCTCCACATACAATACACACACACACACACACACACACACACACACACACACACACACACACACACACACACACACACACACACACACACACACACACACACACACACACACACACACACACACGTGTGCGTGCACAAGCAGATCAGCGCATATCCTCAAGAGAGATGGCATTGAGATCTGAAACCAATCTAATATCTGTCATGTCGCCATGTCGGAGCTTTAATTACACCTTATGAAAAGCATGTCATGTTTCATAATCCTACACATGGCAACAATTCAAACTCAATCCGGCTTTGCATTAGTGCTCTCTGTCAGTCTATAATTGGACATTCATACACGGAGCTCCGCTCGCATGTCTTCAATTTTGTCACGGTTATTAGTCCTTATCTCAGTCTGATGTGTAACCTTGAAGTGCTTCTTCCCCCCCTCGGATGGGGTCAGGTATCTGTAGGTTCCCCCTACCAGAGCGCAGAGTTAGAAGGGGGTGAAGGGGCAGGTCCAGATTGGGCTCTCGTGAGTCATGATGTCTTTTTGCGGCGAGCTAGCTTGTAGGCTTGCTGAAGAGCTAGCCAGGCATCACAATAAACACCTTTAAGGATTTCTGTGTTTATGAATTCATATGAAATAACTCCTAATGCCAGTGATAAAAACAATATGTTTTCATAATCTCTACTTTTGGTGCATATTTTATTTTATTTGGTTTCAAAGCAATATCCACATTTTTATATTTCTATAGTAATAACAGAAGAAAATTATCCATTATTTTACCATTGAAACAGACGCAAGTACACACGTGCATACACACAGACACCCACACAGAGACAGCCAACAAAACGCACACATACATACACACATGTTGTGAAATGTGTGTGAATTGGGCTTTGAAGCCCAAAGGGACAGAGTGGGAAGGTCAGTAAATGTCGAGTGCACACGGGCAAAAAAATATAAAATAAATAAAATGGAAAAGGTGATGGAGCAGTAAGACTTATGGTCCAGGTGTGACCTGTCGACAGGCTCCCTGACAGAGGGAGAACAGGTTAGAGCTTAAGTGGCTGTCAAGTTGATGGCTGAGCAAAAAGGGCAGCGGAAGGTGTATGTGTGTAATATCTGTGTGTGGGTGTGTGTGGGGAAGTTGGGTGTTTAGTGTTTTTGCGTGTAAATGTGCTTTTTGGGTGTTACAAGTTACAACCCAAACACAATAGTTGGTTGTGGACAAATCTGTTGATGCTGAGATTGATGCTGTTGATGCTGCATTAGATCAACATCCTTTATAACAAGACAGTAATTACACAGGAAACGTTTTTTGTCACACATTTAATGGAAGTCTGGGGGTAAGTTACTGATGGTGGGTGTTTTTTAACAAGAGGTTTTAAACTGTGGCCTAAACGTATGGATCCTGCTTCTAAGCCCGGTGGAGTGATACAAAAATACTACTAATATTTGATGCTGTCTGTCGTTGGCATGTTGCTCCCTGCTTGAGTCTGAGCCTACCTCAGAGAGCTCCTTAGGGTCTTCTTGGACACACAGAGACACATGCATGCACACACGCGCACATGCATTCAAGTGGTGTGTCATCCCAGAGCCTTACACGGACACTCAGCTCACACATCCCTGAATGGATTGTAATCAAATACCCCCCTCCATCTTGGAACTGAAGTTCTCCACAAGATACTTTCAATTAGCATGCAAGTGACCAGTCATCATTAAGCACACACACACACACGAACGCAAGCACGCACGCACGCGCGCGCACACGCACACACGCACGCACGCACGCACGCACACACACACACACACACACACACACACACACACACACACACACACACACACACACACACACACACACACACACACACAGACACACACACAGACACACAGACACACACACAGACACAGACACGCGCACACACACACACACACACACACGCAGACGCACACACACGGATGCAAGAACACGCAACATTGGTATGTTGCGTGTGGATTCAACATTGTGCGTGGACGATGGCTGGATCAAGCAGCGTCTCCTGGAGGAGTCGGTATGACTCCGGGGCTGGGTGAGGCTGCACACCTGTTGCACATTTAGCAATCAGTGTGCGCAGGTTAAACCAGCCGTCTCCACGCGCACTCGGGAGATCTCCTGCGTGGCAGCGGAGCACCCTTGCCATGTTCATTATCAAACGCTCACTACTCCGGAGGGTGGAAGAAGGAAGCACACAGAGCTCACGTTTGAGCCTTTCATTTAGCGGCGGAGGGGACTCCGAGCGGCCAACCTGCACGGATCGGGCTAGGCCGGTACAACGCACACGTCAAAGAATACCATCAGGAATGCCTCCGCGATCGCCCATCTCCGACCGCAAAATAGGATCTGACCACAGCATAAGAGAGAGCACAATACCACATCCGTGTTTATGTCCTCTTTCCCCCTCATCTCCTACAGCTGCGTCTGTGTCCCCGGCTGGACCGCCCCGCCCCCCCCCCCCCCCCCCCCTGTCCGCAGCTGACGCTAAGCCCCGCCCCCCCTCCCACACCACGTATAGACAACACACAAATACATGGGTGTATAGAACACCCACACATGCACACCCGCACAGATATTTTAAACACAATTACAAACACTAACTTACACACGCATATGGAAACCCATACGCATGGATATATAAAGTACACACACACACACGCACGCACACACGCACACACGCACACACGTACACGCACACGCACACACACAAACACACATTTTATTCCCGGCCAGTGGACTGTGTTCTGTCACAGGCCAACCGCTCAGGGGTGAAATTAAGTATCCTGCGCTCGCAGGACGGATACCTGCCAGGGGTTCACCTCGGCCTGACAGTGTGTAATGGCGCGGTGCCAGCAGGGCTCCAGAGAGACGGGGCTGTCGTCGAGGAATCCACCTCCTTTTTCCGAATTCCCCCGTCGTAATGTTCCACCTGCCAGCTTTAGGATGAAGAGATTAGGGGAGCTTTGTGACGGTATATTCGACTTCATCTGAATCTCCTTTTACCGACTGCTGGGTTTGACGATGCTAACTAGGCCTGGTTGCTGCTGTGTACTCCGGCGGTCAGATGCACACCTAGAATAGGCATGGTATTTTTATGGCGAACGATGAACACCAAATACTTACATAACCTCTTGCCACACCTACCTACCGACTTGCAAAATATTAATGCGTGAAATGATGTCTAAACGATGATGTAGTGAGCCCCCACACACACACACACACACACACACACACACACACACACACACACACACACACACACACACACACACACAAACGCACCACAGATCCTTAATACCCCTTTTATGTGCACCTTTGAGCTTGTCAGCACTGCTGCACTAATTGTAGAAAAAGATTCCCGGATAACAACCAGCCAGCAGATTTTACCATGGCGACCGCAAGGGTGGATGGTTAATAAAACTCTAACTTATATAGATACCAATAATGAAGAATGATGGTTTTGTAATATCCATTTTGCTTGCTGTAATACCACTGCTGGCACAGTTTGAACCTCATAAGCAGGTACACTAGGTCTCGGGTACAAGAGAATGTAATACCTTATTCCAATGAACAAGCAGAGTAAACTAATCCTCCTTTTGTATTTAACCGCACAAATTGTGGTGGTGCTGGTGGTGGGAGAGGGAAGTGTGCTCCGAAAGGCTTATTGGTTTTTGCTGTGGAGTCAGATAGCTGTTTGAGATCTGATTGATCCTGATGTATGACTGGAGGGGCGGCCTGTGGAACACGGTCCGCAGAGCAGAACATTGAGCCCAGCGACCACAGAGCGCGCTGATCAATCTGAACGGAGCTAAACTAACTATGGACGAATGCGGAGAAGCGCACACACACACACACACACACACACACACACACACACACACACACACACACACACACACACACACACACAGACACCTGCATGCACACGCACTTGCCTGCACACACACACACAGACACCTGCATGCACACACACACACAGACACAATCACACACACGGCTGCACACACACATTCGATCTAACATTCTTTATAACTAGAAGACAGTAATTTCATAGGAAGTTTGTAATTACTGTGCAATTACGTACACACACACACACACACACACACACACAGAAGAGGTGGCTTATTCAGTGATGCCCCCCACACTTTCCCTCACATTCACCTTTATGACTTGCATCAACCCTTGAACCACCATGTTTTTCCCTTATCTTTTCATCCTTTCATGAATTATTTATTATCACTTACTTATTTCTTCCACTCTCCTTAGCTTTTCCCTTTTGGTTCAAACTTTTCCTTTCCTCTTGTTCCCTCCTCCCCATTTTCCCGTGCCTTTCCCTCGCTGCCTTCCGTCTCACCTCCTTACTGTTTCACTTCTCCTCCCCTCTCCTCTCCCGCCTCCAGGGTGAAGCTCCCGGGAGCAGGTTTAGTGCTTCCTACAGGAGCACCATCTCCCTGGCCCTGCTGTTCAAGAGATGCACCTTGACAATTTATAATGATTATTCTCAAATTGCCCGGCAGAGAGGATCACCGCTTTGGTTTGACGGTTTAAAGGTAGTGTAGGCAATTTGCAGAATCCAGGCAGAGTAAGCCCGTTTTTTAAATTATCAAACCGAAAAATAAATCCCACCCTTTCCTTCAGGCCCTTCTCCAAAGCCACTCTGCACAGGACACATGACTAGCTTCCCAGCTTTAGTGATAACTCTGCTTAGCAATGTGGAAGACTCATGCCCAATGACTGCACGGGCAGAGTTCCAGCAGGTAGCCGGGGTAGGCAGGTAGACAGACAGACAGATAGGCCATGGAAAGATTGGACAGCCTCATTACAGGCCTGTGACAGCCACTGATACAATCCCTCTTTTGTTCTTTTGTCAGAGCATATGATTTACTGATGCTGTCGGGATGCAAAGAGAATTCTAACAGATGTGACAAAGAATCCTCTTGTTAAAAATTTCCGTACCCTAGCTATAAAGTGTTTGCAGTTTCCCTGGGACAACAATTTTCTTACACATTTTCTTCACCCCCCTGGCATTTTTCAAAAGAGTTGGAGAATTTGCCGTCGGTGATTGAAAATTGTCTGGCAGTACAAAAAATCCCCCAGAAAACAACAAAGTTGGGTGTGGGGGGGGGGATTGTGTATTGGGATCCAGTGATGCAGTATGACGTTATGAGCAACGAGGGGTTTAAAAGCTCTTTGCTTTTGGACAGTCTGGTGGTTGTTAGTGCAGCACCGTTTTCCAGTTTGTCTTTCTTTGATGTCATCTCTCGGGATTATGGAAGAATTGCAAAATTACAAACTTCCAGCCCATTTCGACTCAAAGCCATCTTGGATGGCTTTGAGTCGCGCATACACTTTGCTTCTCTCATCTACCTAGCCACACATTCTTGGTCAATTATTTGGGAAAGAACAGCTGATACAGCGGTAATAAGTTGTACTTTCAAATCAATGCATCTGCAAACACCGTACAGCAAACACGTATTTTCAAGTGTACAAGCCCATAACTTTTACGATTGATGAGTATTTGTTCGTGAGAAAACATTGTTTTACTGCGAGTGAGTGTTAAAAAGAATTGCGGGCGCGCATGTGTGTATGTGTAAAATAATAAATGAATGCGGGCGCGTGCGTGTGCGTCCATCTGTTTAAACACACGCAAACTAAACACGTAACGCATAATACAGTCCATGGCAATGTATATTAACGGGGGGACACATGCATATTAGGAACACCAGTTGATAACGATAATGCATACAATACTGGTAAGAAATTATGTTTGTTAATGTATTGCGTATATCATTAAATAGAATCACAGTTACCGCATATCATATGTATGTTACATTTTCTTTGCCGAAATTTATTTGAGGACTCAGTATTTTTGAGGTGTGGAAGAAAACGCTATTCCATGTGTGAATTAGGCCATATTATTTGGCCCTAAACTGAGCCATTTGAAGTTTGAAATTCTTGTGGTCATGCATCTGTCTCATCGGAGACTGCAAACGCGCTGTCAAAATATCAACAAAGATTCAAATGCGCTCATGGCTCTTAAAGGGGATGGGAGCTGGCACTCTCATTGGTTTATTGCAAGTTACGCCCAAACCACACCTACGGGTAATTAGGCTACTTCAGACCAACCCTTTTAGATTTGCGCCGGGCGCAAGAGTCATTTATCCGCCGGTAAAATAGCAACATCGCCACAGAACCGCCCACAAAGCTACTTGCGTGTGCTGCTTCTCACTTGCGTTTCAGACCGTTAAAATAGGGCCCATTGTATGATCATCGATTGTGACCTGTGATTCCAAGAGCCTAGGCTCAGACCACTAGGACTTTTAAATTATATATAATTTACAGGGTGGAGGTTAAGGAACACTATGAACTATCTAGTAAATGTATACGACACAAAAATATGTTAGAAAAAAAGTGTTCCACATTGATTCATAAAACAATGAAGCTGTCACCTCCAGACTGTTTGCAAAGGTGACACAGAACTGTACACCTTCCTAGCATGCCTGAGCACCCTGAAACCTTTGCGACTTGCGTGCAAAGACACACAACTAAACCACGGTGTCAAACACCTTGATGATGAATCTGTGTGTGCAGGTGTGATTGTGTAGCTGCTGTCATGTGGAAAGCAAGTTCGAATGCCTCCTCTTTAATTCTGTGTCCGTCACTGCCGACTGCAGCAGGCGCCACATGCAGATTCCCGGCCAAATGTTAGCGATTGGTTATGGCAGATCCAGACTGGCCCTGGGCAGATCCAATAGTTTGAAACTTCAACAGACACCCGCCTTCAAGTGAGTTAACATTTGTCAATTGAGTTTGTCCAGACTCTCTGTGCAAATGACTCGGTAATGGCAGAGCTCACCTGACGAGCGACCAAGCACCAGGCAGCAGGGCGTAGTAGATATACACACGTCGGACGATTTTATCTAATGTTTTGTTCTGTGTTTAATATTAGGGTCCCAATGGATGGTGCTGCGATTCAAGCCAAGGTGCCAATTCTGATGTGTTCACACTCAAAGCCTATCGAGCTGACATGCCTTCATACTTTTACTTACTTTACACTTTACATCATTTTTTAAACCATACAATTATTAAGACAGAAGACAGAAGACAGAAGCCTTCAATATCGTTTTTATTGATAATTAATGTTATTTCTTAAACAACATCGACAAACATTTAACAATATATCACATTGGTCTGCCTTTGTCCCTCCCGCCCCCTGAAAATAAGGACATTTTGTTCCTTCTGGAAGTGGCATCAGCGACTGTCTGACAAAATTACAAATTGGTCGAACAAGTGCATATTAACCAACCAACCGACCAACCGACCAGAACTTGACAGCTCTACTATTATACTATAGTGGAACCTCAGGGGGGAGACTGCCTAGCACCTGGGCAGGAATCAAAGGCTTTATCGGGGACAAAACGCACAATATCTCGTTGTTGTTCACTCCTCATTTGGGCTGCGGGTCACAACAGGAAGGTGATGCCCATTTAAAGGTATGCCCGACCACACTCTGCTCTCCATGCGTGTGCACGCGGGCCGTGCCCCTGCTGGCGTTCTCCATTAGCCGTCGCTGTATTGTTTCTCCGTTATCACCGGCACAGAAACACCTGTTGTGGGGGGGGGGGGTCACACGCTGGCCTTCCAACCTCCACACTTTCTCTTTGTCCGTATTTATTATAGAAGAGACAGAAATAACGCTGGGCAATGGCCTCGCTGAGGATGGTACTCGTGTCGGTTTGGACGGTGTGTTTGTGTGTGTATGTGTGCGTGCATATGCGCTCATACAAATGTTGGTTTGCCTGTGGGAGCGTTTGCGTGTGTGTGTGTGTGTTTGTGTGTTTATGTGTGTGTGTCTATGCTTGGTAGCGCGTGTGTGCGTTTGTTTGTGTGTGTGTGTCTATGCTTTGGAGAGTGTGCATGTCTGTGTGTGCGTGTCTAGGCTTGGG
>NC_082394.1:16021574-16071492 GCF_031168955.1 Gadus macrocephalus
TTATTCTCTCCTCCACCGTGATTCTGTGATTCTTTGTTGTTCCCAGAGAACCGAGATATGGTTTGGTCGGGTTGGAACGAGAATTGGCCCACTATTGTTTTGGCAAAATGCTCATAAACCTTCCAGTTCTCTCTTTCTCAGTCTTCATTTCACAGATTGCTCCGTTTTCAGTTTAACCTTAGTGGATTCCGCTTTCGCTTGGAAAAATAACACCATGCGAGAGCCTTTCTCATCCAGGGAATCCAAAACGGTTCATTGCTATTGCTAACAATCAAAAGCTTAAAGTTTGTTTTATACGCCATATTGTGAGTCTTGTTTGTTGCCCAATCCTCTCCATTTTCCGTCAAACAGATCTCCATGCCAGCTAACTTTTATTTCTTTTTTTCTCCAGCAAAGATCTACCCCCTGTAACCCCTTCCGCCACCATTAGCCTTACCACTGACAGTGGAGGTTGGATGATGGAGTCTAGCGCGCACGGCTGGAAGTAGACCTATTGTGGTCGGGGGGAGCACGCTTTTAGTGGAGGAACACCAACGAGTATGTCTGGGAGAGGCTTTTCTTTCTAAAGTGCTTGCTGATAAATAGCAGGGTTGGTTATCCTCTCGTTTTGGGGCTCTAACAAGCCCAGGGACTTGACGAGGCCCAAAAGAGGGACTTGACTCAAACCAATCTAGCAGGGCAGGGAGCATGATTTAGGATGTGAGACCGCAGCAGATCTTGCCTTCCCCCCCCCCCTCCCTCCCCTCCCCCCTCAGCCAATCACAGGTGAAGTACTCATCACTTCCTTCTCGTAGCAGCTGTGGACCTACTGCCCATTTATTTTTTTGTCATATATTTTGATACTTTGATCAATGTTATTGCTTCAATCTTGTTGACGTTTTGGAAGCTACCTTATTTGAGGTGCCTGCCTCGAATGAAACCTAAGTGGTTAAATTTTGACCTGAACCAAAGGTTGTATTTATTGGGGCGCTCTATGATTACTTGTAGGCATGTCTGTGACTCGGCCAGGCGCTGTGATGAGCCACTCTCCCACCATTCATATCACAGTCACATCTACTGAAATAATGAGGCAGTCCTCAATTAAACGTTTTGCGCTCTCCGTCCCTCGCGCCCTGCCTTCAGGGAGTCTCACTCCTCTCAATGAGTTTAGCCAGTACGCCACGAGACCTCGAGGCGAATAGCCTTTGGCCAAAATGCGGATAACAGGTTGAGGATTTTCCCTCTTTCAAGCAAGGAAAGACAATTGTTGCATAAATGATCGACAAAGATGATGAAAGAAATCTTCTTTGGCTCCTGTAGTTCCTGCAAAAATACTGGACTCGAGGTGTTTGGTCTTGGACGTCTTGGAGGAAATTGGTGCCGGTGTGTGACCCCCCCCTCCCCCGCTCGACCGTATTATCAGGAGCGAGTGTGTGAGTTTCGCTCGCCCCGGAGCGTACGTGTGTTGATACAGAAACAACTTGACCATTCTGCCAGTCGGCAGAAAGAAAAGGCAGGCAGGGGAAGGGAGCAGGCCTTGTGTTATCAGAGTTCACAGCCAGGCAGACACTTAGGGCTGCGATAACGCCCAAAGAAAACCACGTTCCCCACAAGCCTGCCGTCTCATCGCTGGCCCCTGTGATCGTCGCCTCTCCTGCTCGTCCTCTTCCTCTCGAGTGAGACGTGTTTGAATGGTAAAGCGTTGCGGGATGGCTCGCCGGAAAAATAGAAGGGAAGGGAAATTCGACTTCTTCAGATAAAAGGGTGTAAAGTTGGGTTTTTGGAGGGACAGCAATTGAGCGTAGAAAAAACATCCCTTGCCCACCAACCATAGAACTTATTTGAGTTGAACGCTTTTAGCAGTTAGATATACATTTGTATTGACTGGTTACTGGAAGAGGCATTCATTTTGCGATCTATTTGCTCCGTATATTTCTTTCGATGCACGTCATTAAGGGGCTGCTCTTTTCTTTGAGCTGCTCCTCCTTGACATCATGTTGGCCCTCTCCAAACCGGCTGCCAATCCATTAGCACCGGCTGAGCGAGGTGAGCGGCGAGGGGCCTTGCGGTTCAGCTCCGACCGGGGCCCTGGAGGGACCGCCGGGCCCCCTGCCGCGGCTGGAGAAGCCTCACTGAGCGTCCTTCAGAACCAAGGGCGGGGGGAGCAGGGGGAGGCGCTCACAAAGGAAAGCTGATGCATTAAAAATGCGTCGTTGTTTTAGTGCAGAAAAACGGCACAGAGACACTTAGTGTTTGATGTGATTAGTGGATTAAAGAGAAAAAAATGAAACGGTCTGGCCTTAATGTCAGCATCCACCGTTGGTGGAGGAGAGGCAGCAAAGGGGGGAGGGATGAGGGGGTTTTAGGGGTGGTCGGAACTGAACGGGTGTTGCTTGGATGAATTGTGGCCTGATGGTGGTGGTGGTGGTGTTGGTGGTGGTGAGAGGGTGGCAGGTCAGAGCTTCAGTCCAACCCCAGAAAATACAAGCCAGGGTACTGCGACACCCAGCTCCTTCTGGGCAATGTCAGCCTCGAGGAGCGTGCATTTTAATTGGTTCTGACAGCTCCACGGTGCGGCCATTTTTGGACCGGCTTGCCTTGGTCTCGTCTGCATAATAAAAAGCTTATGGTAAGACAGCACAAACCTAGCAGGCGTGAAACTCTTAGCCCTGCTCTGTTGTGTGTCTGTGTGTGACTGGGTGTGTCAACACAAAGCGTGCCATCGTGCCTGCCTGTGTCTTACTCTCTGTACACACACATGTGTGCATGTGGCCATTGTGGATACGCGTGGATTCATATCACACATGGGAGTGTGTGTGTGTTTTTTGTGTGTGTGTGCACAAGCTTGTGCGTGCGTGTGTGCGTGCGTGTGTGTGTTTGTGCATGAGCGTGTGTGTGCACAAGCACGCCTGCGTGTGTGCGTGTGTGTGTGTAGAAGCGCGCACGTGTGTGTGTGTGTGTGTGCTCACGTGTGTGCGTGCATGTGTACCACGGTGAGTGAGGGAACGTGTCCTTGATATGGTGATGATATGGTGCGTTTGGGATTAATCCATGCCTTGAGGCAGTACGCACCCCCTCTGTGACAGCGCTGTGTGAACGGTCTGAAGTGAGGCAGCACGACAGCTCGTCTTCATCTCTAAGTCACCGCACGGCGCGAGGCTGCCGCCGCGGCGCACGCGTTAATATAGCTCACAACTAAAATAACATAAATAAGCCTGTTTATGAGAGGAGCAAAACAAAACGCCAGACACTGAATTCTGTCGTGGCGTCTTTAATTCGGTGTTCCAAGTGACAAGACGTATCTCTGATGTAATGGCTTGGATAATGTGTTCCAAGGCAAACAGAGACAGCAACCCCGAGACCGCTTAGTGAGCAGATTTCTCAGCTGTCTTTTGGGAGGGGAACCAAGTCTGGCACGTAATGATGTTTCATCCGCCAAGAGGAAACTTTTAATGTACATGTTTTGCGAACGAAAATGGGATTTTCCATTAACCTTGTTGATTGCATTTAATGCTCAGTGATTTTTATTAATTCAATTTTTCAATGCTGCTGGATTTAAATGGAGTAGATAATTGGCCCTCATCGGCCGTAATATATTATGCAAATATTAAAAGAGTGGTTGTTTTTTTGTCATTGTTAGCCTTTGTAAGCCTGTGTAGAAAAAAATCCATGGAAATAATTGCATCAATTTGGACTAGTTTTAACTATATATAAGTGATCTATTGTTTCCTGTCTGTCCAGCTGGAACCTTCTGCCCTCTTGGCCATCTCTGGAAGTTTTCCTCTTGAGAGAATAAAACCTTTGCAATTAGCGGTGGAATGCTTAACGTGTGCGTCTGAGGACCTTTGAGACTGCTATTATGCTATTACACGCGACGTCATAAACATAGCTCCCTAACAGTGCAACATTATGTCTTTAGCAGTATATTCAACGTCTAGGGATGTGTTTGCAGTGATAACTCCAAGCTAACAAACGAATAACAGCCTTGACTTCCGCTGAACCGATTATCCTAGTAGGTGGAGTACGTTTCTGTCACGTTGTCATCAATTTGTTTTAGTTGCACACATGTCCACACACATTTCACTGCGGGATATTTGCATTGTGATAACACACACACACAGACACACACACACACACACACACACGCACACACACACACACACACACACACACACACACACACACACACACGCACACACGCACACGCACACGCACACACACACTATGAATTAAAATCAATAGAAAGAGAAAAGAGCAGAGATGCTATCTGCGTGTGATTGTGGTCCTGCTGTACGAATGTGTTGGTGTATAATGAGTGTTAATGCTAGTCGGCCTACTGGGATGATGCTCCAATGTGCCTCTTCCCCTGGGGACAGCCCCCTCACTTCTGCCTTCCTCTGCACGAATCCAGCGTATGCCTACACACAATGTTTTCCATTATCTGTGACCATATTTTCTCTGGCTGGCTGGCTGGCTGGCTGGCTGGCTGGCTGGCTGGCTCACACCACCCACAGTGCTGGACAACATGGAACAATGGGGTGGAATGATTAAAATAAATGTCAGTGCATTCATTAATGATTCCACAGAGGACCCTGCTGCGATTGATTATGCAGGTATATCAGCCCCTTTTGGTAGTGTACATACAATGTCGTAGGACAATGGCAAATGACACATCTATGTGGTGTGTGTGTGTGTGTGTCTGTAGGTGTGTGGGTGTTGTTCCGTTTGACAACTAGCAGCAGATCTGGCCAGTGGCCATTTTTTCCGCCGTAAAATTTCATGGATTCCGTCACGTCGCCTGGCTAGAATGTAATATAGGGAGACAGTTTTTCATATTTCAGTGTCCACGGCTATCTATCTTTGTCCGTTTTCCCGTTCGCTTTCCCTCCATCCCCCCAGCCTCTCTAGCGCCATGCCTGCCCTGCCTGGGGGGCTTGGGGGGTGGTGGGGATGGAGGCTGTTGGGGGGGATAGGGTGGTGGTGGTATGCGGGGGGCCACAGCTGCCCAGACAGCCCCGGTAAGGGTACGCCAGAGGGAGGCCTATGCAGCTGGCAGATTGTGAAGTGCAGAGCTCAAGTTAGATAGGGGGGGGGAGTTTGTGGATTCATGGTACACTATGGCGTTGATCTACTGGAGTGCTGTCAGAGTGATGTTGTTGCACACTGTATGTTGCTGGTTCCTGGGGCACCCATGAATTAACCTGATGGCGGTGATCCGCCCATTTCTAATGACGTCCTTCAGTGCATTAGTAATAGATGGGAAGTTAATATTTCAGATCCATTAATAATTCAGCACACATTTAACGCAATAGTATATTTCTCTTCATCTAATCTGGCATGACTCCCTCTCTCCGCTAGACATGTTTTCATCTCCCTTCTCCTCTCTTGAATTTAGTTTTGCTTTAAAGCGTGATATATTCTCATCCCATTTTAATTAAATACTTCTTTGAGCTGATTGAGTGCCGCCATAAATAATGAACTCCCCTCCGTTTTAGGGGTTGAGATCCCGGGAAGAGACAGAAAAACATGTGCTCGTCAGTCCTGGTGATTGACGGGAGCAGGGCAGCCAGAGGTGCCTATAACGGGGAACAGGCTGGGTCAATAATACCCAATCAATGGTTTACATGGATCGCAGGGTTCACTGGGATTTCGTAAGGCTACAGTTGCTTTGTTTAGCAATGCAACTGCCATGACTGCTGTACTAAACTTAATCCATTTAGTCCAGTACAGTATTGTGTAAAATAGCAATTACGCACTTGAAGTGCTTTAGGGGTCTGGGTTTCCAGCAATATATATATTTTTTTTAAAGGAACAGCATTACAATGTTTTTTCAATCTAGACACTGGATATTGTGGAATGAAGAATTTATAGGTAGTTGTCTGCACTATCAATCTCCATGTAGAAAATTTATTGTGTACAAACGTGTGTGTGTGTGTTTGGACTTTGGAGATAGCGCTGTTCCTTAGTGATAGAGTGTGTGTTTTCGTGTGTGTGTGTGTGTGTGTGTTTTACTGTGGTGTCACCTGCTGTCCACTCTGTGTGTTCACTCAGCTGGACTTCCATTTGTTCCTTGGATGAAATGAAAAACCATTGATTGGCTGCTCAGAAGTCCCTAGTATAGAGACGGGAAAGATAGTGGAGAAACATGGAAGAGAGATAGAGAGAGGGAGAGAGGGAGAGGGAGAGAGAGGGAGAGAGAGAGAGAGAGAGAGAGAGATGAGACTGATAAATATAGACAAATGCGGCCTTCAACGATAAGGTTCTAAAGAAAGGACAAGAGAAAGGGAGCGAATTGTGAAATGCTGGATCAAAAGGGAGGGAGGTTTGTGTGTGTCTGGGTGTGTGTGTGTATCTGTGTGCCTGCGTGGGTGTGCATACTTCGTACACACTGGAGGTTTCTGTGGTAGGTAAAGCACCTCAGATCTCTCTTTATAGCAGTCAAAATCAAAGTTATCTCTGCAATTATCTTAGCATTATCAGAAAGAGAGAGAGAGAGACGCGGAGGGGGTAGAGAGAGAGGATGGCAGAGAGAGATGAGAGAGAAGAAAGGAGGGGGAACCACCACATGCTGTATATTTTGACAGCCTGAAAACGTTGCATTTGATGTTCAAAAAAGTAGAGCAAATCAGATAATGCAAATGTATAAACAAATGTATTATAATATACATGTAATGACGTAGAGGCTTAGATGATAAAGAATGGTTCTCATATAAGCACAAGACATGAAGCCAGACATGAACCTAGACAGTGTCCTGTGCCGCATGTTAATGTCCAGTTGTACAAAGATTGGATATTACAAAGAACAATACAAACAACCTCTGATTGCATAATATTCCTTTATATCCACTGTGTAAGGCCAGGCTATTCTCAGAACCCTCAGTCCTTCCTGTACCACTTTTATTCAATTCCTATTGAGTTTCAATGAAAAATGTCCATGATAAACTTGACAGGCTGTAATACCTTTAATCTGTTATTCACAAACCTTGCATAAAAATGTATAAAGCAGGTGAGTCAGAGAACTGACAGTTTGAAGCGGTGGGGAGAGGCGGGAATTAAATTCCCGAACACCCTAGCATGGAGTCAGCTCTCGGCGCTGGCGCTGATTGACACGCAGCCAGGCGCTTTCCTCTCTTGAGGGGGAGGTATTTTGTTGCGTCTTTATAAATGTGAAAGGTGAATTCAGGAGCCCCTTTGAAGATGTCCTCTAGTCTATCTGGGGGGGGGGGGGGGGAGCATGGTCAGCATGCCTCGTCAGCATGCCCGGCGGTTGTGTTTGAGTTCACGTTGGAAAAATACGCCAGCAAAAATAGATGTATGATTGAATCTGTAATTGAACAGACCAAATAATTAAAAATGAAAATGAAAGATTAAAGCAAGTTCGGCTGCCATCAAAGTGAAATTTAAAAACTGTCGACCGTAGAAAAGCTCCTCTCTGTCTCTTTCACTGTATGTCTCCCTCTCTCTCCCGTTCTCCTCTCTCTCTGTCTGTCTCTCTCTCTCCCGCGCTTGGCTTGTCATAGTTGTCGTTCTGTGCGCCCGGTTCCTCTCCAGAGACTTAAGGTTGACATACTGTGGGCGACAGCGAATTTGTTCTGCACATCCATCTCCTCACCATTCCTTTTGCTTTCTCTTCCTGCCTCTCTCCCTCGCCCTGTCTCTCTTTCTCTGCTTTACTCCCATTTACTCTTTCTCTCTTTACATATCTTTCTTTCAGTCTTATTCTGCTTGTCTCTCTTTCTCTTTCTGTCTCTGTCTCGGTCTCTCTGCCTGTCTCACGCTCTCTCTCTCTGTCTCTCTCTGCATCTCTCTGTCTCTCTTTCTGTCTCTCTCTCGCTCTGTCTCTCTCTGCCTCTCTCTCTCTCTCTGTCTCTCTCTCTTTCTCTAACTTGCGTCCCCAGCCACCCCAAGGGATCCCTGTAATAGGAGTGTTCTGCGTCTGTAGTTATTGGATCGGGCGGAGGATGAGTGGATGTCCAATCAATTTGTTGTGTGATTAGCTTTTGTTGGACAAATAAAATGTCTGCCGGAGATACGGAAGCAACACACAGGGTTACTGGGTCAATACCCTGGAGCCTGGTTGAGAACACTCAGCACGCACGCACGCACGCACGCACGCACGCACGCACGCACGCACGCACGCACGCACGCACGCACGCACGCACGCACGCACTCACGCAGGCAGGCAGGCAGGCAGGCAGGCAGGCAGGCAGGCAGACACACACACACACACACACACACACACACACACACACACACACACACAGACAGAGAAACAGACACAGATACATAGACACACACACATACACAAACACACACACACACACACACACACACACACACACACACACACACACACACACACACACACACACACACACACAAACAGATGAGCACACTCTCAAATGACAGACACAACGTTTTTTACCATAGAAAATGGTAATTTCTTGAGTGAGATTTCTTGTCCCCTAATAGTGCATAGTGACTGGACAACACTCACTCACGCACAGACACACACAGACACACACAAACACACTAACAGCAACCCACTAACATACACACACTAACCCCCCCCCCCCACACACACACACACACACACACACACACACACACTAACACACTAACAACAACACACATACACACACTAACATACTCAAACTATCACACTCACACTAAAACACACACACTCACGCACACGCACACACACAGGGGTAAATGTGAGGATTTCCGTGGATTTTAATGAAAAATCTCTCACCTCATTGTATTGACCCAGTTGTACCCCCACCACCCCTCCACCCCTCCGCCCGGGCCCACCTCTCGTCCTCATAAAATACCTCTAAGACCCCGGGAGGAGGTGGCAACAGAGGTAAATGAATACAAAAAAACAAAACAATAAAAGATGTGTGTACGGTGTGTAAGTGTGGCTGCTGTGTGGGTGAGGCGCGGGTGGAGGAAGAGGTCATTATCGGGTCAACTCCATTAAGAGGCCCCGGCTGTGGATGTATAGCGCGGAGGCCCCGGGGCCCGCTGGGTCCTGAGGTCCATCCATCATCCTGCGGAACAACGCTGGCCGTGACGCTGGCGGCGAGAGAGTGCAACTCATTTGATTACTGCCATATTTCTGCTGAGCTCCACTGACAGACAGCATTTGGAGAGTGGAGGCAATAAGCCAGTAGTCCCCCCCCCCCTTGCCTTGTATTTCTAATAGTGTGGTTGCAAAGCAGTCCACGCTATTGTTATTCTATGTTTTTATTGTTATTCTATGTTTTTTATCGTTAATGTTGGTAAAACGTTTCGCTTTCCTGCCACCGTCTAAACACAGTGTAAATACCATACTGGGCTTCCGGTGTGTTATCATCACAAACAAACATTGATGGTGTTGTTCTGCACATTCCACACACAGCGCCTCCCCCCCTATCCCGGTGGTGGAGGGTAACGTCTAAACGTGTTCTTCCTCCCGGTGCCCCGGCCCTACACGGCGGGCCTACCAATGAGACCCCGCTTCCCGCGGTGTCCGGGACCGGGCTCCCCGTCATTGCCTCGTTTCCTGTTGACCCCTTATATGGGCGGCACATCCGCCCCCTTCTCGAACTTGGGTGGCCCCCCGTTGGAGCTGCCAGGGCTCCTGAGAGAAGACGTCCTCTCCGATGGCCAATTACTCCATTAATTGCTTATCAGATCCAATTTGGGATATGAGCAAATGAAGAGGAGTGCTGTCAGTGCCGTTGCGTGCGCGGCTGAGCAGAGTGTTGCCCCTGTCATCTCTGATCAGGGGAATTGAAACACCTAATTGCTGAGCTCCTCCTCATTTGCCTTCCAAAACATCCCTTTGTCTGTCTAATCACGCGTGCACACGTGCACGCACATACACGGGCACACACGCATGCGCATACACAAGCACATGCAATGCGGGTACGTACGTGTATTGATAGTTACTCAGACATGCAATCCTACACACATGCACACTGACGCATGTGTGCACACAGGCGCACGTGCACACGCACGTATAGAGACACAAGCCCTTGCACAACAATTTTGACAAACCTACACAGACACACACACACACACACTTACTCCAGTCGGACTCAATATGGGACCACTACATATCTGGACAATATCGTCCACACACACACACCACAAGTATGCAAGCACATGCACAAGCACGCACTCACACACACTGTGCAACCTAAAAAAAAAGTGTGAGTGTTCTGGTGGGGTAATAATTGAGGCAGAACCATACCTGCTGTCATCTGGGGGAAATGACTGACAACTCCATCTCTAGATAAGGGCTGTTGTTACTCTTCTCCTTTCATTCTTAATATCCTCTGTGATTATTGATGTTTCTCTGCCATGTTTTCTACCACCAGAAAACGACAGCAGCAACACACTATGGAGAGCTTTTAATTAAGCACAAATCAAAATCGCAGAAGTTATCACATTTTGAATTTCACATGCTGTGTCTTCTTGTGGTGAATGTCAACTTCAAGCATTGGGCACTGCGTTTCCAACTCAGCCAATGGTGAATGCTGAAGCGCTTTGGAAATAGGAACATTGTTTGCCAGATATATGACCCTTATGGTAATGGTACCATATGGACTATGTCATTATGTTGAATTGGCTCTCTCTCTGTGCCTCATTTCTCTGATTCCCTCTCAAAAGCTAGGAGAAAACATTTGGAATACGGAAATTGCTGCCCTACAAAGTCATATTTTCTTTTCCTCTCATTTTGTTGAATCAAAATGTTTTTTCACTCGATTAATACTAATGCAATTTTCTCCAGTAAAAAATAATGTAATTTTACCTGCAATGCCAATAGCAATAAACTCCTTGAAAGGTTTTTCACATAAGGATGAGGTTAATTTAGAGTGTAACATGCAAAGCAGTGTGAAAGAAAAAATATTCTGCTCCTATTTTTAATTAGCTTTCAATTGCGGTTTCACATAACTCACCCACCCCCATACAGGTGTGCAGGCATGTGGACCTGCAGTGTACAAAAGCGATCATGAGCGCACACTCACACACACATAAACACAACCTCGCCCACATTGAGCAAGCTGGAGGTAAATCAAAGGACTTAAATTTACTTTTAAAGCCAAAGTTCCCCTGATGGCTTGCTTGCACAACCATGCCCCTGGGATTTTAAGGTTTCCCCTCCGTTTACGAGATCCCGAAACAGGACTTCCGAAAGGGATGCCGAGGGTTGTTGGGCTTGAAAAACAATAGCTATAGTAAACGATTGTTGTAAGTGTGATGCTCCAAAGTCCTGCATTTGGTCACTTAAACATTTTTATCATCAACGTAATCGTCATCATCATAATCATCATCAACATTATGGTATACAGTTTTATGTTTGGATATTAGGAAAGAGATGGTTAAGTTGAAATACTAGATTAGGGTTGAAGCATATATTTGTTTGTTCAAGCAAAGCATCACGGTAACACCTCAAGGGAACTGCAGTCTATTTTATATTTTTTTACTCTTATGTAAAACAATCAAGTTGCTACAATGACACAAAGAAGCTTTTTATGAGTTGTGATGTCTGATCTTGAACTATTTATTTTCAACCTTTCTGGATGAAGCCTAGTCTTCCCATCCCACATATCCCATAGTCGTTGCTGAAAGTCTGGTAACCTTGTAACTAATCTGCCTGGAGCTACCATCATCATCCTCTCTCTTTGCCCAAATATCTGGACGTCTGATATGAACATAGAAGACATAACACAATAGCGCAACGCAAACATTACAAGACAACCTGGCCCTCTGATATACCTTTGATATTGGTTGGCGTTGCTCTTAACCTTTATGTATGTTGTGAATTCCTCTCCGTTCTAATTCAATGTGAGTCACAATCGAGGAAATACATGCTGTTATGCTGTTATAAACGATAACGTTTTTAATCCGAATTTGAACAGTTTCATACCACTTTATGCATCTCCCCTTCACTCTCTCTGTCTCTTTCTCTATCTTTCTCCTGATCCCTCTCTCTTGCTCTCCTTCTCTCTCTGGGCCCTATCTTGCATCCGGCGCAAGTGACTTAGTCACTGGCGCATGTGTCGTTGCTAGTTTACAACTGGCGCAGAGCGTTCTTTTCCCACCACCGCCACTCGCCGGTAAATTAGGGATTGATCATGCGCCCCAAGGGGCGGTTCGGCGGAAGGAGGAGGCGTGTTCTGGCGCAAACGGTATTTTGCCGTTTCTGAATACCATTGCGCTACTGACCAGGAAATACCTGGTTTAAAGTCAGTGGCGCGTTGTTCAGATGCTATTTTAAGGGCGCATGCATACATGCGCATGCGATGCATACGGATTGCTTGTGCACCTCGCGCATACACTTTGCTTCTCCCATCTACCTAGCCGCACGTTCTTGGTAAATTATTTGGGAAAGAACAGCTGATGCAGCGGTAATAAGTTGTACTTTTAAATCAATGCATCTGCAAACACCGTACAGCAAACACATATTTTCTTGACAGAGACATCGTGTAGGCCTACATGCCCATAACTTTTAGGATTGATGAGTATTTGATCGTGAAAAACACAGTGAGTGTTAAAAAGAATGAATGAATGCGGGCGCGCGTGTGTGCTCTGTTTAAACACACGCAAACTAAACACGTAACGCATATCAATGGCAATGTCTATTACCGCGGGGACACATGCATATTAGGATAGCATACAATACTGATAAGAAATAATGTTTATAATGTATTGCGTATATCATTAAATAGAACCACAGTTACCGCATATCATGTTATATCATATACGTTTTCTTTGCCGAAATTTATTTGAGGACTTAGTATTTCTGAAGTTGTGGAAGAAAACCCCTTATTCCATGTGTGAATTAGGTCATATTATTTGGCAATAAACTGAGCCATTTGCAGTTTGAAATTCATGTGCATCTGTCTCATCGGAGACTGCAGACGCGCTGTCAAAATATCAACTCGTCCGATTCAAATGCGCTCATGGCTCTTAAAGGGGATGGGAGCTGGCACTCTCATTGGTTTGTTGGACGTTACGCCCAAACCACACCTACGGGTAATTAGGCTGCTTCAGACCAACCCTTTTGACACTTGCGCCGCGACGCAAGTGTCATTTATCCGCCTGTAAAATAGCGATAGCGCCGTAGAACCGCCCACAAAGCTACTTGCGCTTTGCGCTTCCCACTTGCGTTTCAGACCGTTAAAATAGGGCCCTCTGTCTCTCTCGCTCACTATTTCTCTCCCTCTCCCTCTGACAAAAAAATTGCCCCAATTCGCGGATTATTAAAATTCGGCAGATTTTTACAAGTCATCGCTTTATGTCTGCGATTGCCTCTGAGACATTACCGTTGACAGGTTCATGAGTGTTGTGTCAATTTTGGAGAGTTTGCAATGGATTTATTTTCTTGGAGAAAGTGAATCGATGGAAATCTCATTAAGGTAGATGGTAAAGGTCACAGTAGAAGTGAAGATGGACGCCCCTCTGGTTCACAGCTCCCGCTCTTGTTATTTTTAGACCCACTTATGGTTAAATCACTCACCACAAATCACACAGGAAGTCACGGCAACACATGGGTGTTATGAATATTAAGGTTTGAATGTTTCCAGGACTGGAGTAAGAAAAGAAAAAGTTGATGGGCTTTTTTGATTTATCGGGCAAAAAAATACAAAAGTACCCCAAATGATAGTCCAGTTATATTTCATACCACGTAGGTCTTTGGAAGGCCTGATCGTATTGGTTGCATTGCCGTTTATTTGTATTCTTCAAACATATCGACTCATACATCTCCCACTTATGAGAGGAAGACGCGTGTGCCAGACGGCGGACGGTTTAAAGGCTGCCGTTCTTCATGAGTGTTGAAAAAGCCTCCGACCCGGCAGGTCCACAGGGCTGAATATTTTCTCAACCTCATAAAAGCAGGAGTGCTTGGTCCAAAAAAAAACCTGGTTCTCACTCTATTCCTGTCGTCTCTCTCTCTCTCTCTCTCTCTCTCTCTCTCTCTCTCTCTCTCTCTCTCTCTCTCTCTCTCTCTCTCTCTCTATAGCTTTATTTGAGTTACATGGTGGGGCATGAAAGTGATCAATTATGTGCAATGGAAACAAAGGCAGTTCCAAGTATCTTGAATGTGCCACTGAATTGAAGGAAATTACCTATTTAACTCTCAGAATTAAAGATTTCAAGGCAGACGACAAAAGACCCATACGGTTATAAATTCGACCTTGATTATGTTAACATTGCAAGAAAGAGAGAGTCAGGTATGGATTGAGCTAGGGAGACGAGGAGGAAGATTTGTGTGGGTTCACATCACTTCTAAACGACTATGCCTTAATCACTACAGTGCATGCAGAGGCACAGGCATTTGGTTTGATGGCTCACTGATGGCCTGGAATAATGACGACGTCTATGATTATGGTTAGAGGCATGCAAACAATGCTCATGGACCAAAATCACATACACACACACACACACACACACACACACACACACACACACACACACACACACACACACACACACACACACACACACACACACACAGCCAAGCAACCCGTTGTCCATTACCTTTTCGCCTTTCGACTTCTCGCTTAGCGTTTCGCTCCCAAGGGCTTGATTTAGATGAAATGTCACTCTTAATGGAAAATATGATGGAGGCTAAGGAAAAGCTGCAAAGAATGCTTGTGTGTGTTGGAAAGAGCAGGGGGGAGTCCTGCAAGGGACTGTATCAGTAGTACCAATGGTTGTTTTCCCCCCTACTTTTGATTGCACTCTTACGAAATTCAGTGGCTGCCTAAATGATCTCAGTGTTGCGGCAAATGCAGCGCTGCACCCGGGGCTAGTAGGCGGGTTCACACGCCACGGCTCTTTATGGATGTGAAACACCAGCAGCGGTCACAGCACCCTGCCCCGCCTGGACCTCTCAGCGAGGGCCCAGGAGATGGGGCTGGTGGGGTGTGGCGGTGCAGCGGATATCAACCCTGGTCGCTTTGTTCCCCATTCCCCCCAGTCCCCGTCCCCCCCCCCCTGTTTTGGATTGGATGAATCGCCTGATCATCGTTTTGGTCTTGCGCTCTTTTTTTACATGGGTTACTCATTTATTAAACGTGCCGGTAATCAGACTCAAACCTGCTCTGCCAGCAGAGATAATGATTGGTCCATGGGCTTTGATGTCCTAATGCTGCTGCAACAACGGCTGCTTATGTTGTCAGGCTTGTGTAAAGGATCATGACATGCCACAGGCTAGTCTTCAGATTCCACTAGACTGTATAGTCTTAGCTTAGCACGCTGCCGTAATCCTTTACTATGGCATCTCTTGCGCGGCCGCCAGTGTATTTTTGTATTTCCATGGCAATTACTAACCCCACAGATCTAGAATTCCCTTTTGGCTGTATAGTAATTAATTTATCCGTATTGATCTTGGTACCCCTCCAGCCTTTGAGCCAGCTCATGTGAAAGCTGCACTGTTGATTGAATGCATAGTCTGTCTTCAGAAGCTATCGCAAATCAGCCCCTGCAGGGAGATGGCTGGGTGCCGGCCAGATTATGGTCTTTCATGCTGCAGTGGTAATGATTCATCACATTGTACCGGATACAAGCGACTGTAATAGCCAGTTTGCTGCCAGCTGACTGGCCCACGCCCTCCTCTGCATTCACGAAGACTCGGCACGACAGGGAGCCAGCGGACAGAAGAAGTACTTTGAGGCCTTCCATTTCCGGCTCAAAATGATTGTTCATGTTTGCTTCAGAAAGGATCTTGGCACACCGCTGGCATACTCGGATCCAAACGCTCATAATACGCTTTTCCTGTCAACATACAAACACAATCTGACCTTTCCCCAGATCAGGGCAGATTAAGAAAGAGAGAAATAAACAAATATTCACTCAGACCTTTTAGTGTCTCAGTTCTTGGCAGGATCATCTAGTTTTCCTTTAATCCTACACATTTCCTATCTCTATTGACCCCTGGACCAGGAATGTTGATTTTTCTGCCAACCCCCCGGGAGTCAGACGTAACGCCTGTGATGGGGAAGTGCTTGAAGGTTCACAATGTTTCTGGCATTGCCCTTAAGCCACATTCAGTATAAACCTGCACCAATAACAGACCAGTAAAATAGCATCATTAACTTTGATCAATATGTTTCCGACTGCTTTTTTTTCGAGGAAGGGTTTAAAAGCGTTTGCGTAAAATTTTAGTGGCCTTGTATTTCTTTGATGTTTCCACGCTTAAGTCAAGGTCGCATCTCAGAGGAATAAAAGAGCTGGTTAGCCAAAGGAAGCAAGACTAAGTTGGGGAACAATTATTAGGAAGGTGATATTACCAGACAGCACAGCGGGCGGTGGAAGTCTTGTTTCAATAAAAGCCAGGAAATATAGATAGGAGAGAAAGAATGAAAAAAAAGGAAAAACTATAATGATAGCACACCTTACGCCAGTCTTTGTGACCAATATGACTTAGAAGTTTCGATCTCTGCGTTGTCATGGAAACAGCTTTTGGAGGGACTGGTTTGGGGATGGGGGGAACGGGTGTCTTTCTGCGTTTTTTTATCCATCTCTTGACAGTGCCCACGGATAGAGATGTCATACTGGGCGCCGCGGTGATGCACATCAACATCCCTGAGAGCTGTCACTGCCCTACCCTTATTGTTGCATCCATAGAGGATTGGGCTGCTCTGTCCTGCACTGTCGAGGATGCAGACCTAACCACAGGACCACATAACATATAATACAGCAAATGGATAACAAACCTCCTTACTATTAGATCAGGCCTAGCCAGGGGTGTTTGTAGGTTTCATAAACATCCGGGGATTAGCCCAGAGAGAAAAACGAAAAATTTTTGTATGCCTTATTTTGCATGCACATTTTTTCATAATGGTTTACCTCAATAGAAAAATACACAGTTTATTATAGGTTTAAATCGCTACCTGACTGCTGTGCTGCTTATCCCCAAACATCTAAAGTTCCATTCAAGTTCCATTCAAGTTATTTCATGGTAAAATTAATACAAAAAAAAAAAAAATATATATATATATATGGATCAGACTGGGGATAGGATAGGTTAATTCACTTGAGATGATAAACAGTCTGGATATGTTTTTTCAACTGTTTATTCTCTGGCCAGAAGGACTATCTAGAAGGACTAGGCTACTTATAAATATTGTTTTTTTTCTTTTCTTTTTTTACCTAAAAATTATATTCTGGGCTAATTAAGTAATAACCGGGGCTTTAGCCCCGAATAAAACAGCCTAGTGACGCCACTGGGCCTAGCTAGTAGGAGGGTGGGGAGGGGGGTTTGTATTGTAATTCCTGCTGCCAGCAGTCTCGGCATGGATGGCACAAGACATCAACGGCTTTCTCTGTGTTTTTTATGATCGGCGAGCAAGATCTAAGTTCTCCTGGTCCCGGTCCTGGCATCCTGACATGAGATTTTCAGCTTTGTTTCCAGAAGGCACAAAAAAAGAAGGATTCCTGCACGTTTTTGACGCATCTGCTGTGTTCCGTGCAAGGACGTGGATTTTTCTAATTAGAAAATTGCTACGCTGCCTCCCTTCTCCCGCAACATTGGGGAGGTGTGATCACAGCCTGTCACTCCGGCTCAACACAAACATGTTTATTTTTGGTCCCCGGTTCATTTAATGGCCTTGTCAAAGCTGATGAAAATTGGACAGTGCGAAGGCAGCCGATAAGCCCCTTTGTTATTAGGTAGGCCGGAGAGACTTGTTTGTCAGTTTCGGTTGGTCCTGTGATGGTGCATAAATTCCTGTGCGGCCCCATCACTATGAACAGGGTAATCACAGGAGAAAGAGGATGCAGTGCAAATGTGGATTCACACCCTGAAGATGGAATGACATTTGATTAAAGCTGGGCTGAACCCTGTCGCTAACATTCTATTCCTCGTATTCCTTCCTAATGATCGCTACCGACCATTTGAATCCCAATCCCTTGTGATGTATCCCAGTAGAAGTGTAATTATTTGGATTGACTGAAAGTGGCTATATGTATTCCTTAACTATTGTATTTGTGAGAAGAGCGACGGGGAGGCGGTAGTGCAGCGTTTCATACAGGCGATACACCGGTAATTAGATTTAGTTTGGACATGTTTCATGACGTGAAATTAATAATTATCAGATCTCCCATCACAGTATAATTTGACAACAAAAATGTAGACGTGTTCCTGTAGTATTGTTAAATTAGATCATAGTGGGTTTATTGGTACAGGGCTGAATGGGGGAGATAATAGGATTTCATGGCTCCCATAATACAGTTTGCTTCTATTTGTGCAACATAGCTCGGGTTTATTGGAAAGCTCTTCTTACTGGGGTTATGCAAGAGGAATACACAGAGCCATGCAGACACAGCCCTCTGCTTCACACATGGGCTTATTATAGGTCTTAATTGCGCACCGTTTTTTTGGGGTTATTGTTTTTGTTGGTTCAATTCAATTCTCATCACGTGAAGATGCAAATATGGGTGAAAAGCGCCTGATGAAACGGTAGAGAAGACAAAGAACAATCAAAGAAACTGAGGAAATACGTGTGTGATATCTGCTGTTGCAGTGACATTCATATAATAAAGGAAATCTGCCTTTTCCTCAAAGGGTGTCGCACAGCCTCACCCCCACGCCTCGCGTCCATCGCCCCATCCGCTCACTGCTGCTTCTCCCTCGGCGTGTCATTACTCAAGTATTTTGGTGGTGGCCCCCGCGAAAAAAAAACATTCCCTAAGTGCTACGCCAGAGCCTTCCGTGCCCTTGACCGAAGGAGCCCGGTGAGTGGATTCAGTTTTTTCCCTCCCCGCCCCGCTAGGGTCCCTTCACAGATCTAAGTGCTGCGCCTGACCTTCTCTAAGTCTTTGCTGCGGAGTTAAGCTCATCACCCAGCCTTTGTACTGCAGTCGTCCCATTGTTCACTTCCCCGCCGTGTCCCTTTGAACCGTGACCAGCTAACCCGCCTGTAACCGCCTGGGCCCGTATGTACCGCTGCGGAGACCCCCCCCCCCCCGTTTTGCTAATCCCACCCCAAAATACATTACCTAGTTTTCCTTCTGGGATCAGTTTGGTCATAGTGTGTTTAAAAAAACACACAAGAGTAATTTGTAGGGGGAAGTATACACACACAACTACTATACACTTTACACTGCAGTCATCAGTGAAACAGATATTAGATGCTCTCCAATCGTGCTCTACAATTATGAATGAACATTTATGTCAAAGATACATTTCTACGTATACATGTGATTTTGACGAAGCTTTTCATTTCTGCCTGCCGCCGTCGGCCCCCATATATATATATATATATATATATATATATATATATATATATATATACGATCCACGTTGCGAGGTTCTTGGTCTTGGCTTGACGAGGGCTGCCTGACAGGGAGGATTTTCCCGCTGATCCGCCTGCGGAGCTGAACGCAGCCCGTCCAGCCGCACGGCTTTGTGGCCTCGACACCAGCGCTGACAGACCGCCGCCTGGATCCCTGTGACGCACGGCGATCGAGGGAGACGAGAAACCTGTGCTTTCACTTGTCAAGACGCCCCTCTGAACGGCTCGCTGTGCGCCGCCGGGAGGAAGGGGTGGGAGGGCGGGAGGGGGGTGACGATGTGTCATGTCTGCTTAGAGACGTGTCTTCCTTCCGCTAAGTGGCTGGCGCACCTTATCCTCGTGGGCCGAGATCAAAGGGCCACACTCCCTGGCCCCAGCGTGAGACCGCCGGGGGTCCGCTGCGGTGGCGACGGAGCGCTGCGTTGCCGTGCCGCCTGAGCAATCGTTTCCAAAACGCTGACGCTAATCGCTCGCTCTCGAGGTTTCTTTTTCTCGTTTTTTTATGAAGAGAGAGGAATAAATGGGGAGTCTGGCCGAGTCTGAAAAACACTGAAAACACTCTCAGGGGGTCCGCAGAGAGAGACAGAGACGGGGTTAGGGGGAGGGATTGGCCGGAGGAGGCTCTCATCTTGCCATGACAACAAGTCGGCTGATATTTCACAGCGTCCGCTTTGAGCCCCGTGGGGGGTTGCTGTGGATGGGTGCTTGATAGGAGAGCTACAGTGGGCTAGCTTAGCCTAATGGGAGTGACTAAATTCCCCCACGGGGGTGGTGAAATAGACACCTCGGGGATCCAGGGGCGCTCCTGGGCTCTCTCTAATAGACCCGTGTCGGACACTCAGGCTTCCTGGCTCAGTGCACGTGTCTCAGGTGCATCAGGGGAAGAAGATTCATTGAGGGAACCCATTGAAATGGTTTAGAGAGAGAGCGAGCGAGAGAGCGAGAGTGAGTCCTGGACTGGTTTAGCCTCCGTTTGGGTTATTGGGTTAGGGTTAGTATCAGTCTTTATGTTATTTCTTTGGTAAGATGCTTTGTGTGTGTGTGTGTGTGTGTGTGTGTGTGTGTGTGTGTGTGTGTGTGTGTGTGTGTGTGTGTGTGTGTGTGTGTGTGTGTGTGTGTGTGTGTGTTGGAAGGGGGTTGCATGTGTGCATATGTGTGTGGGGGGGTTACGGGAGGGTGTTGTGTGTGTGTGTTTGCACATTGAGAGAAAGAGGTGTGTGTGTGTGTGTGTGTGTTTGTTTAGAGAGGGGTGATTGTACTTGGTTGTGTTTGTGGGTGTTGAGATGGGAGTATTGCTGCTTTTGAAAGAGTGGGAGACAGGACCTGGAAATTTGCTGACACGCAGCAAATGGGGAAAGACTCCTGGGCTGGTCCAAAATACCTCAAGCAAGGAGCAGCACACACACACACACACACACACACACACACACACACACACACACACACACACACACACACACACACACACACACACACACACACACACACACACACACACACACACACACACACACACACACACACACAGAGTAATCGATCAGCAGTGGCTGGCCCTGTCTTGGCTTTGTTTTTGTACAGAGGCAGTCTGGAGGCTGAGATACTTTGGAGAATAGGAGAGATAAAGAGAGGGAGAGAGACATAGAGAGAGAGGGAGAGGGATGGAGTGAGAGAGAGAGAGAGAGAGAGAGGATTACAAGCCTTTGTTCCTTTCCATAGTCTCCTCCTCTTGATTTCCTTTACTCTCCACTGCGTCTACATCCCCTTTTCTTTCTTTTAGCCCAAACAGAACCCCCACCCTACCAATCCACCACCACACAAGGGTGCCCCTCACCCCTTTCATCCTCTCTCACACACACACACACACACACACACACACACACACACACACACACACACACACACACACACACACACACACACACACACACACACACACGCACAGACACACACAGACTCTCTCAATCAAACCAACGTGCACATAAAATCTGACAGCGCATAGGCATACTTTTATTGAGACGACGCACACACACAGACAAACCCAGAAACAACTAACACAACTCACACACACGCACATCCGGAGACACTAAATCAAAAGGCACATACGGCCGTCGCTTCTTAATGACACCCTGCTCTTTAATGGTTTGTTTAATTCAAGTCGGTGGAAGAGGGGTTACTGGCAATGGACCGAGGAGTAGGAGGATGAGGAGAGGGGGAGAGGGGGAGAGGGGGAGAAGGGGGAGGAGAGGGGGGCAGAACAGGCCTGGGGGCAGAAGGAGACGAGATGCGAGGAACATCAATGCTTCCTCCCCAGCTGTGGCGGGGTCCTACGTCTTCAAACGCACACACACATGCACACAAACACACAAACACAAAGGCACACACGTACACAAACACAAAGGCACACACACACATACGCACGCACACACACCACAGCCAACACCACTAGCACACTAAACATCATTATCTCCCTAATGGCGCGGTGGTGCCGTGATGGAGAAAGCCCACAAACAATGATGGCAGCGATGACGGTGATGGCGGTAATGGGGGCGATGATGATGATGATGTTGGGAATGATGAAGATGGACATCAGTGACTAGGGCTTTGGTCCAATTCTGATCCACAAAATATCCACAAAAAACAAAACATAAAAAATATGAATGCCCTTGCTGGAGAATATGGTTTGGAAAAATGGCTGCTCATCTACAAAGATAACTACTACAAAGGCTTGAAATGTGGCATATTTTAGAGGTCCCCTTTGCGGTTTCGACACCATAGGATACTCAACCTGCATACCTGTGCTTTACTACGTAGGCCTTTAGCTGCTATTTACCTACAGCACGATTTAGCTGCGTGACATTAGCAAGCAGGTCGGTAGGGGTTAGACTCCTTGCTCAAAGACGTCCACAGGTAAACTGGGGCTCAAACCCACAACCTTTCGGCTCCCCTGCCCCCTGCACTTACTATTTCACATCTGTATACCTGTAATGTATATAGTTTATCCATCTATAACTGTATATTATTCATGTTGTTTCAATTACACTGTTAAAAAAAAGAACAGTCAACTGTAAAGTGTGAACTTTGCTGAACGGTGTGCGGAGCGGACTTGAGGAATGGGATCGTTTATCCATCCCCTCCGCCATGTGCCCCCCCCCCCCCCCCCCCCTCTCCATTGTGTGTGGCAGCATCTCAGCCACGGCCACAGGACAGTGTCATCCGACTCCAGCGCTCTGGGGGAACCATAGCGTCAGCAGTGTGTGTCCTCCCCTGCTCCGCTGGGCCTGTGTGGGTGTGGGTGTGGGTGTGGTTGTGGTTGTGGGTGGGTGTGGGTGTGGGTGTGGGTGTGTCTTCGAGTGGGTCTTTGTGTGTAGTCCAGAATCCTACCCTCAGCCCAGACACTGCTCACAGGGGCCACCACAATAGGGCACCTTGGGTTCAAACATATGCTCAGTTGTGTCACACACACACACACACACACACACACACACACACACACACACACACACACACACACACACACACACACAATTGTGCTCACACACACACACACACACACACACACACACACACACACACACACACACACACACACACACAATTGTGCTCACACATGCACCGAAGCAAAAATGAAGATGAAAAAACACACACTTGCATATCCACAAAGGGATACACACATAGGGGCACATTACCACATACACACGCACACACAAGGGAGCCTGTGCACGTCCATACAAATAACAAATGCATCTACATTTATCTACATTGTATCAATTAATCAGTAAAACAAACACTGGCACACAGCCATGCAGTAAATGTATGCACACACACACACACACACACACACACACACACACACACACACACACACACACACACACACACACACACACACACACACACACACACAGCCTTCAGGGATGCGATGCGGCAGCTTCGGAGCAGCACTTAGCTGCCCGAAGCCCCTGAAGCGCATGTCATCTCCTCCCTCGGCCCCATGACGGGGCTCTGCATGTTACCCAAACATCTGGCTGTGTCAGCACCAGTTTGTCACAGCTGGGACTACGGCTCCCCACGCCCCCGTCCCTCTCTTCTGTCTCTCCCTCCGCTGCCCTCCCTGCCTCCCCTCTGCCCCGCTGCGCCTCCCGGGCCACGTCGGGCCGTTGGGTGAGAGGCGGAGGCCCGCTGCGGGGGTGTGTTGGTGGCGAGAGGCGGCCAGGGCCGTCTTGTTTTTTTGTGGAGCTGAGGTGGAGGACCAGCCGGGGTCTCCACCGGACTTTAGGCGGCTCACAGGACGGACACGCCACCAGTATTAGTCAACAGGAAGAGATGTATCTCATTCTGATCATTTTATTTTTTTATCTCAGTGCTTTGTTTATCACCTGATTATGTCTTTTGTGAGTCCCTGTTGACAGGTTATATCTCATTATGAGGTTATTAAAGATTGAATAATATTGAGTTTTGGCCATTGACTAATCCGAGGGCGGCCATTCAAGTCCTGTCCTCAATGTGCCAAATATGGATTGTTTCTGCTGGTCGCACAGAACAGCGACCACTGTAGAAGGCACGTCTACACGTCAAACCATTTGTGTGTAAACGGCTTGCGTCAGACACTACGTCCAGATGCTGTAGTCTGTGTCTTTTCAGGGAGGAGGGAGTGGGGATGGTTGTACCGTCCCAGTGTCAGAGTTGGCTCGGCGGGAGCACTGGCTCCTGAACGGCCTTTAGTCGATTGGCAACCGTTTTTTTTTATCCGGCCCTATTCTTTCTATATAGTTTGATCTGTGGTCTCTATCAAGACTGATCACAGGATTATATATGCTGCTTTATAATACCCGTCATTAGATAAATCTCTTCATCTTAATTCTGAATATGCAATAGGAATAGTTGAAAAAACGTATCATGCTCCTCAATAAATAGAAGGCTATGATCAGAAATCAGTGATCATTATCAGCCCAAACTGCTTCGGGCCAACCTGGATAGCCCCTAAAAGTCCTGATCCTGGAGCCCTTAGAATCTTTGTGCGTGTATATTCAGACCTTACCCACCGCTGTTTAAACAGCGTATGCTTCCACCAGAGCGAATGGGGTGTTTGTGTGCATTGATCAATGCTGATGCGAGGTTACCCTTGCATGCCCTTGCGAGGCGCAGGCATGCTTTACATGCCAAGATGAAACCCACGGAGCGCGGTGTGAATGAATGTTTGGGTTGAGTCACTTATTATAACAAGCCCCCCCGCGTGGAGAGAGCCTCGGGGTGAGAGCGGGGATGGGCTCTAACAACACCCCTGTGAGCTCCATAGAGAGAGAGTGATCTGAGGTTGATGCCATGAAAGCAAAAACATCATTAACACCTCCTAGGTGCAGTGTAAACGCGTCCAATGTACACATCTAAATTAAAAGCATGGTGCTTATCTCGCTGCCTGGTGACGTTCACGTTAGGGGCTATGTGAGGATTAGAACACATTTGCCCCTGGTGAATCCTTTTGACGCGTTATGTCTACATAACCAGCTACTGAGTGGGTCCTATGCCTATGCGAATGAGTTGAATTGGTGCATCAGAGACCGGGTTAAGAGCCTGGAACCGAAGCTGCTCACCGGAGAGTCTCCGGCCCCTCTCCTCCCCAGATGTTTCATCCCCAGATGTTCCTGTCAGGGGGATGCCCGGTGCTTGGGCTGCTGGATGGCTCTCTGATGGCCGCCGTTTTGGAAGTCGCCGTCTCAGTAGGAGTTTAGATTACCCCCTCACTCAGTCTGTTTGTTCCTCGGTCCTCGCAAACAAGAAAAACATAAAGAAAGCTCTGGCTGCGTTGAGGGGTGTGCGTGTGTGTGGTGTGGGGTGTGTGTGTGTGTGTGTGTGCGTGTGTGTGGTGTGGGGTGTGTGTGTGTGTGTGTGTGCGTGTGTGTGGGTGTATACATCCAATTTCTTCTCTCTTTCTCTTTTCTTCTTTCTCCGTTGGAAACTATGGTTGCAGGCTCTTGGGGGGGGGGGGGGGGGGGGGGGGTTTGTGTACAATCACAAAGTGGTCCTCAACCCATGTCAACCTGCTATCTATCATCACAGCAAGGCGTCGCTGCAAAATATAGATCTATATCTATATAGATATAGCTATATAGATATAGAGCAGAAAAGAGCAGGGGCGACGTTGATTTGTTGAGTGGAGGGAAACACAGCATTCATAGTGACAGTTGGATGTGGATAATGCCCCCCCCCCCCCCCCCCCCCCTCGTACCGCCCCGTTACCTCTGATTTGAAGTGTGTGCAGAGCAACAAGGCGAGCTGCACAACTACTTATCTTACTTTACTTATAGCACTCAGCCGCAGACATGAGACGAGAGAGAGAGAGGGGGAGGAGGGGGAGGCGTTGAGGGATGGTGTGACAGAGGCAGAGGGAGGCGGGGAGCGGGAGACAAAGAAAGTGACCGAGAGAGGATTGACGATGAGGACGAGGAGCCGAAGGAGTGGAGCAACACGGGAGTAGAAGCGGGGCGTGCTGAAAGAGAGATCCCTGATGAGCTGCAGACCACAGCCACATGACCCCCGATCCCCGCTCTCTCAGCCAGGTTCTCTCTCTCTCTCGAGTGCCGCGACTCCACGCCTGTCCGTCCGTCTCTGGGGATGAAGCCAGTCAAAGGCCTATCATCCGCGAGCCGGAGCCCGGGCTGAATTACACGCCGGGAGGGCGGCGGGCTAAAGCGCCATGCGTCACTGAGTACCTCTCCAGCACCTGTCGCAGAGCGCACAGCGCGCGCCGTCCTTCCCATATCGGCACTCATGCGCCACTCTCCTTCCTGCCGCCAGCGTTGCTTAACGTCCGCCCCCCACGCGCCCCCCCCCCCCATCACCCACCTCCCCACAAGGGCCCTGTTATGAGGAAATGTTAATGCGTCGTGTCATTGTGTGCCTCTCCACTCTTGTCACTTTAGTGCAATAATTAATCAAAATAAACATACGGCACTCTGCAATATGGCTTTTATATTCCATTCTTATCAGACAACTCATTAGCCAGTAATGAGCCAGGTCTCCGGCTCCTCTCGTTGGGGTGAGGAGGGGGGGGAGGAGGAGGGGGAGGAAGAAGCTGGGGGAGGGGGGGGGACTAAGTTTGGTGCATGGGGAAAAGTGTGCGTGTGTGTATGTGTGCGGCGGAGCGTGCTGCGCTCGTACGTGCACTCGTACACACACTCCAGCCGATACTCCTGGAGTCCCACACCAATTACGCCGGCACATCGCCCGGGAAGGAGCCCACTTACCCGGCGCTCACTTTATGAATAATTGATTGTTTGTTCCGCTGTTGTGTTAGTAAATACATGTGCGCTGTGATTAATTGTTTTGACGACATATTCATTTGTTCAATTTGATTAGATGCTTAATATATTATTTATTTGCGAGGAAAACCGCGGTTATGAGGACCAAGTTTGCTCTGCATAAACACACCCACCCGCACCACACCTGACTCCACATTCTACCCTAATGCAACGCGTTTTTTTGTTCTTTTTTTCTGCCGATGTGCAAGTTTGAGGAGAAGTCAAAGAACTTTCTATGAAAGTCATGCAGTCATGCAGTCATTCATAGCTCAAGTTTAGTCTCCTTTTCAGCCAAACAGAGTGCTGTTTTGGCATGTCTTTGCACGTGATTAAAAGTCTTTCCTTCATACAATGGAATTCTATAAACACCTCCTTTGGGTTCCACATTCGGCATTGAAGTCCCTTTTTTCTTTTCAATAGTTGAGCTTGAAATATAACAAGCCAGTCATTGACATGTAGGCAGTAATTTGTCAGCTGTCATTTCTAAATCTTAGCACCACCTCATAATAATTCAACCAATGAAAGGAGTCTCGTTTTAAGTGAGCTAGTTGTCTCGTTTCTTTAACGTGTTGAAATTGTTATGCATGGGGCACAATATAATTACTAGAAAGGCTATGGGTTAGACGAAAATAGATTTATACTGTATATTTGTGCGTATGACTCTGCTTTTGCGTTTATGAGCATATGCATATCTGTGCAACAGCGGGTTACATTGAAACGCCTGGCACATTGTCAGACACAAATGTTTATAAGGAAGAGCAAAAGGGATGCGATGACTCCGCCCACACCTCAAACTGGGTGGCAGCCATGTTTCAGAGAGCTTTCCTCTTAAATCGAGGAAGCACGTGAGTGGCTGTGACCTTTTCTTGTAGATGGTAATGCGATGGTGTTGCTTCCTTGGTGAATCCTTATTTACTCAACTTCCAAACACCAGAGAACCCTGTAAGATGTCTGGTCCAAATCCATACCTATCGTCCAAGTGGTTGTTTTATTTTTTTGGAAAATGACTATGAGCGCAAATGCGTCAACCGTAATTGATATAATGAAGCAGAGTATGGTCCAGCTTTATATTGCTAACAAGACAGGAAATATTGTCGCTTTTAGACAAAGTTCTGTAGACCTTTATGCCTGTACATTTTCTGGTTGATATTTGTTATCTTTTTTCCTAGTCTTCATATCCTTTAGTACAGTTCAGAGCCCTTTACCTTTAGACTTCTATTGCTTTGAGTGCTCCATCTACCTATCTCCCCTTCATTGGCTGAGCTCAGACCCAGGTTTAAATTATATAATTCATGGTGGCCATTTTGTCATCGCTACATGGGCTCGAGTTTGGTTTATTCTGATATTTTTTGCTCCTGTAAGCTTTGTAGAAGCTCTGCTTTTACAAGTTAATTGTAGTTGCTTATTTACATTGAATATGAGAGTGCATGTATTATTTGTTCACTTTCAGTTTCATACGACAAAATGTGTTACAACACTCACAAAATGTGTGATAAAGCAAAAAAAGCGAAATGTGTGATAAAGCAAAAAAAGCGACCTGTCCATCTGTCAGAGACAGATGGAATAATTATTTAAGTATAAGAGCAATTTATAAGGAAAGATGGTACTGTATTAATCCAAGACAGGATATTCCTGATTATTCTCACAGTTTATATTGTAATTAACATTATGCGAAGAGGAAATGGCTTGATTCCTTGGACACAAAATAAAATGAACAAAACATATGGTCTGTGTACGTGTCCCCGTATGACTAAGTCAAGATACGTGTCAGAGTTGTGAAGGAAATCTCAGACTTTTCAACCATTCTTTTCGCAAAATCCTCAGGCTCACTTTTACGTGTAAGCGATTTTCTGTTGTTGTGTTCGATGCATTTTTCTATGCCTGTCAATCAAAACGGAGTGTGTGTGTGTGTGTGTGTGTGTGTGTGTGTGTGTGTGTGTGTGTGTGGGTGTGTGTGTGTGTGGGTGTGTGGGTGTGTGGGTGGGTGGGTGGGTGTGTGTGTGTGTGTGTGTGTGGGTGTGTGGGTGTGTGGGTGGGTGGGTGGGTGGGTGGGTGGGTGGGTGGGTGGGTGGGTGTGGGCCAGCATGTGTTGCTCTGCTCCTGGAGAGCGGTAGCAGACCAACTGAAGATGGAAGGAGAATGAATGGAGCTCTGCCATATGCCAGATATGGGACTGCTTGCCAATGTACAGGGGGATACTGGCAAGTAGTAGGACGGCTGAATTCCTGACAGAGGGAGATGAATAATTAAATAAGCGTATAGCAAAGTTCTGTCGGGGGTGAGCCGGCATTCCTTTATACCCATAGAGAGAGGATCTAAACCGCCATGCTGTCAACATGGTGGAAAATACCTTTGTAGATATTGATGTGCTTTGCGTTTGGTAAACAAGTAAGAAAGTTTGCAGTGATTTTTCCTTTAGCATTCATTACAAGACCGCTCTGTTAAAGAAGGAAACATGTATATATATTTACTCAAACAATGTCTTGTGAACTAGCACTATCTTTAATATTTGGAGAGTCATGCATATTTAACAACCTAATGGCAACATGTAGCAAACTCATGTAAACAAACTCTTGACTTTGAAGTGAGATCAGTTACCACTACATAGTTTTGCATACATTTGACTATAAAACTTCAAAGGAACAACAGCATTACTTACAAAAAGAATAGCAAAGAAACATCAATGCTTCTTAAAAATATTATGGCTGTAAACTGCTTGCAGAAGTTCTCCAAACCTCCTTTAATTCAATACAACGAATTCAATACACATTTGAATCTAAACTAATCCAGTCACAGCGCTAATTTATGCCCAGAAGATCGGGAGTACCCAGAAGATCGGGGCCGCTCACACTAGGGCCGTTTGCCTGTTCCGTGCTGCAGGAAGATTCAGGACGATTCCCCCCTCCCCACTCCCCCCGCTGGCCCGTGGTCACACTGCTCCCAAAGGCCGTGGCCTGGGTACGATTGCTCCTTCATACATACGTCATCACGTCGTAATACGATAAATACGTCATCACCAAGCGTCCTCGCCGCCATAACAACAATGGAGAACAACAATTGAATGCTGTCGTCGGCCCAAATTTCAAGTAAACCCCCGACTTCACTATCACACCAACGTAAACCCACTCGTGAAGCGCTTGCCGCCATTGTTTAAAATTATTGTTGTGGGGAAGAAGGGCATGGATGGACCTATAAAGAAAGAAGGGTCGCGCAAGGACTTTACATCCAGCTCACGTTGCGTATCATCTCATTAGCATCTGATTAGCATCTGTACTTTGGCCACGGCACACCTCTCCCAAGTTTGCCGTGGCCAAGTTCCGTGCTGGAATACGGATGGCGTGGTCACACTAGCCAAACGTTCTAGACTTTGGTATGCAAATGAGCTCGGGCACGGGGGCCGTGGGCCTAGTGTGAGTGGCAGAGTGGTCTGTGACTTCAACAGCCATATGAAGGGGTTGTGCAGGCAGCGTGTGGGTGGTGACGTAGATGTGTTGCCGCAGTCAGGCGTTGTTTGTTGTCTTCTTCAAAGAACACAACCTTCAAACCCCATGGTAAATGTTTGTGCACAGTGATGTGCACATCAACGCCGTCAATCTCCCCAGGTCTCCCCGGGAATGAGCGTGGGGTCACATATGAATCAACATGAATACCGTGGGGGGCTCTTAAGGGCAAAGTCGAACGCCGTTGGCCCGGGGGCAGAGAGGTTGGGCCCTGGGGGGGGGGGGGGGGGGGCAAACGGGAGCGCTGTTTAAACGCTGTTGTCTCCGTAAAAGACGGCGGGAGTGGCGAATGTTTTGAGTGCTAGAGCGACCGCAGTACCTTCTTAGTGAACTCACGTCGCTGTCTTGCTACTTCCTGCCTCAAACTAAGTTTCTTTACTACTGTTTAATCGTTTCTTTAATGTGGTTTCTTTGACTTTTATTTTCTCTCCTGGAGAGTCCTTGGTCTCTGCTCGCAGCTGTGTGTGTGTGTGTGTGTGTGAAGGCGGATGATTAGGGTGAAATGGCACTCTTGTTACAATAACTTTTTCTTTTATCAAAAAATATGTTCTCATGATGTCATGTTTCTTTCCTCCCTCTCTCTCTCTGTCTATCTCTCTATAATACAGGAACCACCCTTTCCAGTGAGCGTGGTGAGTACCGCAGTCGCATGCTTTTCCTCCTCCTCCTCTTCCTCCTCCTTCTCCTTCGTCTTCATCTTCCTCTTCTTAAATGACAGCCCGCGTGGTCGCAGCGTCTGGGTTGTCTGTGGCTCTCCTTGTCGCTTCTGCCACAAACGCTTCAAGGATGTCTCAGTCGCAAGTGTTTTTCGCATCGCTGAGATGAAATGGCTCCTTTCTATCAAGCACTTTACAAAACTACACAAAGAGAACATCAAGTTAGAGCCAATATGGCATCAGTTGGCCTGGCTGGCCGGCTTGCAATTGATGAAGGTTGCTTGTATGGGCTCGTCCTTGCCCTGCTAGTTTTCGTCTGACTTTCATATCCTCAATAAGTTTCCAGAGAGGACATTAAACCTCTCATTGCCGAGCTGTAGGAGTTTGGAGTCGTGTTTTTGTTCTTGTTTAAAGAGGCTGCTAACCATCTGGGCTGTAGAAATCCTCCTTTAATCCTCTGTTTGTAACTTAGGCTTCCCTATGTACTTCTGTTAGGATGGGTCAGAGGAATGAGCTCGGATGATTCAGCAATGTAAACAGTTGGACTGGAATCAGCCGTCTGCAACTCTCTTTACTATAGTTTGTTTGGGCTGCGGGGGCTCACTTACTCTTTATTGTATCTCCTTTCACCCTCTTCTGTGACATCCAATCCACATGCTACTCATCATCAGCTCCCGTGTCTGTCCTTGCTGCTGTAGAGAGAGAGAGAGAGAGAGAGAGAGAGAGAGAGAGAGAGAGAGAGAGAGAGAGAGAGAGAGAGAGAGAGAGAGAGAGAGAGAGAGAGAGAGAGAGAGAGAGAGAGAGAGAGAGAGAGAGAGAGAGAGAGAGAGAGAGAGCAGGTATGGAGGTGGGCATGTTGGAGGAGAGACTTGAGGTCCATCCATCTCTGGGGAGACAGTAATGCAAAGTACAGAGAAATCTTGTGATACACTTTTCAGTGCCAGCACTTTCTATACTGCCCCCCCCCACAGCCTCCTCCACCTGCCACAGTAAGAAACAGATAGCAAATGAATAGGAAGTCACATTCTGCATTTTTCTTCCCTCAGTCATCTCGGTTGTTTTATTTTGTATCCTGTCTTTATTAACTGCCCTCCCCCTGTGTGTGTGTGTGTGTGTGTGTGTGTGTGTGTGTGTGTGTGTGTGTGTGTGTGTGGTATCTCTGCTGCCCCACCTCTCAGGAAATAGAAGGGGAAAAAAAAAAAGGTCTGAGCTGTGTAATGATGATGGGGAGGCGGAGGATATGAATCCAGGTAATGAAAAGATTGGACGGCAGATGTGAGAGGGCAAGGTCCCGCTGCCCTTGGACTCTATTGTCCAAGCGGAGTTTGCACGCGCCGGCTAACGCTGCACTGACATAGGCTCCAAGCCAACCACGTCCTTATCTGCTTCCTGTTCTCACTTCTCACTAAGCACTCATCTGTGCTGTGCACATGAGTATGTATCTTGCGCAGTGCGGGTCAACACACACACACAGACACACAAGACACACACACGCACACGCACACACACACACACACACACACACTCTCCTTGGCCAATCTTCCTTACCCTGGATCCTAACGACCATCATGCAGTCCTGGCCGGTAATAGGCTTTATTCCAAGAAATGTGTGTTTGTGTGTGTGTGAGGGACACTCGCTCCAGACTTAATTGGCTCCGGGCTGTGTGAGGCTGGAGTCCTAGGCCTTTCTCAGAAAAACTCAAATGCTATTATTCGGATAATCCAGGAGTCATTTCCGGATTGATTGTTTATTGTTTTGTGCCAGCCGAGAAAATGCTCTAGCCAAGTTGTCATCGACACGAACGGAAGAGAAACCAAAAAGATAATTGGTGTCGCGCTGTAAGCCCCCGCCTCACGTCGGGCTCATTACGCCTCTCTGACCGAAGGGCCCTCCCCCGGTTACAGTACGTGTGCTCCGTGACGCTTGTTTGTGTTGGATGAGAGACGACATGAAATAACGTCGCTCATCTGATCTCGAACATGGACATCTTGTTAAACATACTCACAGGAGAGAAAATGAAAAATGATTTGGAGATTTCTTTGAGGTTAGAAATGATGGAATGTTTATTTTCTACTTAAAGCATTCTGGGGTTTCTGGTGCTTCAGCTGTAATTCAGTTAACATCGGCTGGGGTTGAATAACCGCAAGACTTCCACTGCCAGTTGCTCAACCGATATGGACAGCTTTTTAAGTTTTTATTTTTTTCTCACTTCCCCCTCCTGCTATCTCTCCCCAACCCCCTCCCTTCCCCACTCCCTCTCCTCCCCCCTCCTCTGTAATCCTGCTCCGGTTTTGAGGAGTGGTTTGGGCTGGAGGAGCAGCTAATGGTCTGTGAGATGTCTCCAATGCGAGTGCAACAACAAAAGCTAATGTTTGCAAAGTTATCGTGGACGAAGACGGGGAGGGAGAGAGAAGAAAAAAAGGACCAAAAAAAAACAAACCACGTCCCTATAGTTCCCTATGATGTGTCAGAGGAAACCATTTTTCCGAAAGCGAAATTGTAGGAAAAGCTTTTCTTTCGTTTCTTTTTTTACCTCCCGACCGTGGTAAAAGTTGGTGTAATTGCCTGCTGGAATGGGGGCCCGACAGCAGGCGGGAATCTCTTGGCCATTGCTATCCTGTGGTGGGAGACCTCTGGAAGCTGCTGCTTGGCACAGCTGTGGGTTCACAGCTACACCATCCCCCCCCCCCCCCCCCCCTGTCTCTCCTCCCCTAAGCCTGAAGCGCTGAGGCAGAGTGCTTAGCATGGGGAAATTCAAAGCTGCATAATATTGACAAGAGCGTAGTGAATGTTGCCATGATAGCGGTTAGCTTGATTAACCTGAACGGAGGAGAGGAATAGCCCTCTTCCTCTGTACTTCTGTGGAGAGGTAGATGTATTATTACACGGAGCGTCGGCGGTCCTCTGCTTTTGCGTCATGTGTTTTCCAGCATGGTGCAGACATGATGGCCCTCAGCCTCCCTCTTTCCTCTCCATACCAATTAAAGCTGTTTTTCTTCTGCCGATGCTGGGCTAACAGAGACAGCCACAAAGAGCCCTTGAAGTAGACTCAAACAGGATCCATGAGAGGGAGATAGGGAGAGAGGGGGAGATAGTGGGAGGGGGAGAAAGAGGGAGAGCGAACATAATGGCCATCTCTTTTTCCATCGGCTAGTGATTTTTTTATTACTAATTTTTTTTCCCGCACTACAGTATATTCTAACTTTTACTCTGAAACATCCTTGCCTTGAGCCCCAAAGTTTTCACACAGGTGGTTTCTGTGCAGGGACTACCTTCGAGGCAGGCACAACCGTTTCTCTGAGTATTGACTGGGAGGTGCAGCTCGATACTCATGTTTCAACTTTTAACGCCGCAACCTTAAATTCACCTCGGTTACACAATCATGCATAAATCATATATTTTGATCAAATTAACATGGACCGTGCTGAACAGCATGAAAGTGGTGTTTCCAAAATACATATCAATCACCCCAATAAAAGGTATTGTTTCTTTGTATTCTCAAAGCCCAGTGATAAGCCCTGCTTCTGTGCGCAGGAAACCCCTTTAGAAACTTTGTCACCCCTCTGGATCAGGACTCAATTTAAGGTATACTAGGAAGCTGTCAGTCAGAGGGGTAATGCTGTTAAGGCTGACGTTTGGCATCCAGCATGTAAAGAGTCTGAAGTCACGAAGAGAAAAGCCTGGCCATTTCTCCTGGCCTGTCAATCAAACCGGACTCAGCCATGGTACCGCCTCCCCATCCCATATAACAAACTCAGCAAATGTCAATGTGTGTGTAGGAGCCTAAGCCTTCGTGAGTGATGTGTGCATCGATAAGCCACTGTGTGTGTGTGTGTGTGTGTGTGTGTGTGTGTGTGTGTGTGTGTGTGTGTGTGTGTGTGTGTGTGTGTGTGTGTGTGTGTGTGTGTGTGTGTGTGTGTGTGTGTGTGTGTGATCCACGTGTACACCCTAGCCAATTAATGTTATTAGCGGTCATTTGTCACCTGGAAGACCACTGCTGGAGTGGACTTCTAACCGTGCATGTCTGTCTCGGCTGACAGGTCCTGCTGAGCTCCACGTTTTCCTTGCATTTAATCCAACATGGCCACTTACTTCCCCATTGAAATCCTACATTAAACTCAGCAATAGCCAGCCCTTTTGTTTCACATGCCTGCAGTTAAAGCTATTAGCAGTTTTCTTCTTGTTTTATAATTACACATTTGATGAATGAAGACTGAGCTCTATTCATCCTCAGTTCAAGTGCTTTAAGCCTCATGGTTTATTGCTTACAGCGAAAACGCTGCTTATGATTGAGTTGACAGCATTGTATTTTCCTTATCTTGATATATCTGTCAAGATACTGCTGTCATAAGCATCAGGTAATGCCATATTCATCTTTAACAAATAAATAGTGGGACAAAGGTAGATATGCTTTCAATGACCACCCTTTCGTTTTTTTTTCCTATTCATATTAGAATGCTGAACGGTCGTTGGAAGGGCCATGGTTTCAGAGCCTTGGTGTATAATGGTAGTCTAGAAAGAGGCAGTGTCTTACCTTGTCTTTATCGCCCCCTGCAGGCTGAAATCCCAGGCTGCTTCAAAGCAGAGAGGGAACAATTGATCCATGTAACACGAAACCTAATTACTTCGACCCTAAGTCCACACATTAATGTTGTTTAACTTTCCACTCTTCGTTTCTGCTCTCTCTCTCTCTCACTCTCTCTCTCTCTCTCTCTCTGTCGCTCTCTCTCTCACACTCTCTCTCACACTTTCTCTCTCTTAACTGGCTCTCACTCTCTGCCTTTCTCCTCCTCCTCGCCAGAGGAACATTATTCCTTCCCTGGCACTCGCTGTATGTAGCACACGCTGGGCCTCGTGGGGCCATGTTCTGCTAAAGACATACAACGGTTATACAATTATGGCTCATGTCCGCGTCAAAGTAACAGCGTCGAGTACAACTCATTGGTGCATATGTGTACTAGTGTTGCACGGTATTCCGATACTAGAAATGATCACGATGCCCTCACGCAAAAACCGATTCGATACGCTAATTCTTTAGTATCGATACTTTTTAAAAAAAGAATACTTTGATTAAAAAAAAGGGAAAATATGAAAGAAAAAAAGACTTTGAACGAAAGGACTTGCACATACACATGCAGCATCAACTCTCAGTCATACTCCTTGCACGCAGAAGCTAGTCAGTTGGCGTGCCTCTCAGCTCGCCACAGCAGCAGCAGGCAGGTCACTGAGCAATGAAAATGATCTCCGTCCACATTATCGTTTTCGGAATGTTTTGCATCCACGTTCCACACTGAAATTATTTTGATAAACAGTTGTTGTCATGGTGACGCGACTCCCCCCACGCCTCTCTGTTTAGATTACAGGCGCGCGATCAGCTGATAGTTGCAGTTGATCAGCTGGCTAATCATTTTCACTCACAATCAAAAAATATGGTTAAAACCAAAAGTACATAGGCGATTATTATGTTTTTTTTTTAAATGCCGCTCCAAGTACGGTTTGACCTGGCCTCTTTGCGTTTTTTCCCCATTGCTTGAGCACAGCAAGTGCAGCACTAGCCTTCGATGTTGGACTAACGAATATTTTTGAGGCAACGTGTCAAGTTGTAACTTGATACAAAAGTACATTGTAAAGAGAAATCATAATTTAAATTTCACCTGCCATTTTTTGATGAGCGTCTCGGTCTCGAGCGCAAGCTTGTGGCGGCGTCATGGCAACCAAACGTTATCGTTTCTGAAAGCCTCCGTCTTCTATTTCTGATCCGTTATATAAAATAACCCCATATTTCACTTCCGCCGTCTTTTTTCTCCACAAGCCGAGGAATGTAGGCAAGCTCTTCCGAACCTGTCGCCATCTCGTTGCCTTGCCCTGCCCACATGAACCCGGGTAAATCTACAAAAGCATAAATAATTATCCGTTTAGCCCTTCCGTACACACTAAAATGGCGAATTCCGACACTGAAAACAATGCTTTTCGAAAACGTTCGCTGAGATGGATAAATGTACATTCACTCCAATAAAAGTGGGGAACAGGAATGTGACTCAGCAAAAAAAATCTGGATATCAGTCATAGGCACATAATTAGGGCTGGGTATTGTGGCCAATTTCCTAAATCGATTCGATTTCGATTCATAAGGTTCTGAATCGATTAATCACGATTTGATTTGATTCGATTCAATCTGCTCTTAAATAATGAAAGTGGCTCAACAACCGGTTTTAAGGGTAAACGTGTGCATTCAACAGTTTAAACTTCAGCTGTAAACAAAACTCAAGTCTCAAATCTCAAAAGTGCAATTTTGAAATTAGAAAGGAATTGCATGTGAGAGTGTACTTGAACTACAACATTGTGAAACAATGAAACAAATCTTGGTTCGCACCCGGCATAATAATTGTTAAATAATAATTGTTGATCAGATGGCAGGAGGAGTGTAGTTTAAGGATCACATATAGAGAATCATCCGGGGGGTTATTAACAACTGTGATCGCTCAGACCTCTCGCTTATGATGCTACAATGCTAGTTAACGAGGATATTTCTACATCCGGCACGTCATGCACTAGGGAGTGGCTAGGCACCCATGATGAGGAAGCAAATCTCTCCTCAATGTTGCCCTGCGCCATTGAGCAGTTTTTTTTTACAAATGTGGTAATTATACGTTCGTGTGTCTCTCACGCACAACCGCTATGTTGGTCCGGACTTATATGATATATGTAAGGGATAATGTTGCACAGAACGCCGGTCAAAATAAGCCCAATACACCTTTTGGGAGAAAATCGAAGAGAGTACATGAAACAGGTTATTAACGGTTCCATGGGGGGTAATAGGAATTGTCTATAAAACTAGTCTGCCATTTTGCGCTCAACTACATGCTAATATTAAGAGTGCTTAAACGTGTGATTTTGGGGGAAAATAACGCAGTAATATGAATTATTTTATTTGCACCATTTCATCTTGCACACCCTAATGCTGGAACAGCGCCATGACTGCAACGTTACACGCTGCCATCCTTCCCCCTCATTTTTATTGCGGCCGCGGAGAGTTACGGGCACGTCGGTGTGAAGTATTCTCACCGTGCAAAGATAAATGGCTGTGGGAGTATTTCTCCTATGAGCACTCTCATTTTTATTTCACCTTTAGCAAAAAATCTCTCTTCGGCTCCTTTGTCACGAAACTTTCCAAATCTCTTTCCCCTTCGCTGCGTTCTCGTCTCCCACACAGACGCATGCGCAGTTTGCGCACTCACATAAAACACAAACACACGCACAGACACAAACACGCACACACACAAAAAACAAACACACACCCACACACAGGTGTGCCATAGGGCGAGGAAACAGTAGGGGGACATGACGACAGCCGGTAACAATGTTTTTTCTGTTACTGTGCAGAAGAATGTGTCGTCTGTCCTGTTCTGAATGACAGCCGACGAAGCTTGTTTAAGTGGATATGTAGGGAATCTTATCGTAACCACCATGGCAGAATCCATTACAGAATCCACAGCTGAACACGCACTCAGTGCATTTATTTTAAAATAGCTGGTAAATGATTACCAGGAGATGGCGTTCTGCTGCTCTATTGCGTGCCCTCCAGTTCACACGTGGGCTGTTGAGTTTGTAATCGGACGGGACAGTTCCACATCCTCCATCCATCCGTTTATAACAAAATGGAAGGAAGAAACCACATATTCATACATACACACAGACACACGCACACACACACACACACATAAATGCACCTGTTCACACATCAAAAACCCACGTGCACACTCACACTCCCTACGTAGGGAAAACTCGAGGAGTTTTGCGAGGAGTGATGGAACGAGACCAGCTGGAATGAAACATTAATCAGTGGCTGTTCTAGAAGACGGACTGCTCTGGCCTCCTCCCCACCTCCGCTCCCCTCTCCCCTCTCCCCATTCGGTCCTACTCCGGGGCCTCCTCCACTCCATATGAATGTTAATGTGGCTGCTATTACTCATTCATGAGCTGCCCACCACTACTGGCCCGAGCTTGGCATGGTGGGACGCATCCAGGCAGGCGTTGCAGGGCTGGTGTTGCGGCAGGTAGAATCTCTCTCTCGCTCTCGCTCTCTCGCACTGTCTTTCACTCTCTCTCTCTCTCTCTCTCTCGCACTGTCTTTCACTCTCACTCTATCTAACTGTCTCTCCCTGCCCAGAAAGTCCAAGGTCCCCAAGCCTGGGACGGTGGGGGGGGGGGGGGGGGGGGTCGGGGGGTTATGGTTACGCGGCTCGGACGCCACAGCTCATAAAGAGGAGGGACCTCCGCTGTACATCACAGCGACCTCCTAAACAGCCCCCCCCCCCCCCCCCCCCCTCACCTCCATGGGGGGCTGTTCACATGGAGAGCCTGTCATTGGCCCTCAGGGTGACGTACGGTGGGCCCTGGACGCTGGAGGTCGAGGCTGTCCCGGGGCCGGCAGGTACGGGGCCGACACTCGCGCTACGACCACAACCACTCCTAAGCGGTCCGGGGCTTTAATTTATTTGATTGTTTTTAACGGGCGGTTTCTCGGTGGCTATGACACAGACTGATTTAGTGCGTGGCGTCGGTACATTAATTCGGCTTAAGTGCCTCTCGGCGGAGGAGACCTAAGTACCTTGATATGAGCAGGCATGCTGCTTTGAAGTGCCGTGTTTATCTATACATACTGTGTAGTTATGTATTCTTGGCGATGACATGGCATGAGGAAAAACAATATGGAGGATATCCGCCTTGATGTGTGCACACACTGACACACACACACACACACACACACACACACACACACACACACACACACACACACAGGGTGCATCTGGGAACAAGGAAAGATGTGTATTAAAATAAAGTTGGCATATAGAGCTATGTCAAGTAAATGTCACAACAGTTGTTGTGTGTGTTATCCAGTGCTGGTACGTTTGTGAATTTGTGTGTGTGTGTGTGTGTTTGCACCCGTCCGGCTTGCACGAGGTGGAGTTTCAGTAGGTGTCACTTAGGAGTGGAGTCGCTAATGGTTCTGGATTTCCACTCGACAGTCACGTGATCCCTGTCTCCTGGGTTGCCGTCTCCCTAGCCTGTGATCCACAGCTCAACTCTTGCTACAAAGTGTGCAGATAGGAGCGGAGGATGGCCTGCTGGTACACGCCGCCTCCATGCATGTTTAATGCCACGACTAGCGTTTACAACAGATGGCACTTTCTACGTGTCAAAGTTTTCCAGGTGCGCGGCCTCTGATAACCTCGCTCTGCTCCTACGAGCCGGAGTCCTCCTGAGAGCCCAAAGAGGCCTTTTGAACAATGTTCCCACTGAATATTTTAAGATAATCAACCAATGGCAGCTAAAGCCCACCTTGGGTTGCTCCCTCTTGTCAGTAAACAGGGTTTCATGTTTATTACAAAAAAGAAAAAGGCCCAAGGTGTATTTTCTTTTCTTCTTCATACTCGGTTTGACGCTCGTCTCGTGTTACCCAGGTCCCTGGGGAAATCCCAGCATGCAATAGAAACAAAGTCTGATGCTGACGGGTAAGAGGTAGACTCTGCAGAGAAGGCTCACACACACTCAGGTAACAATACACAAAATATCTACAAAAGACACACACAGACAGGTTGATATACAACACAAATTAATCATTTTATATAAATGCCAACACAATTCCATAGTCTCCTCACGTTAAATAGATTCAATTTCAGTATTTGCAAATCAATCCCATTGGCTAAATGAATAGGCTACATTTTAGGGATTTCTAACAATTTAGTTGATCATGAGAGCCTTACAGAGTAGTTGACACACGATGCCCTGGAATTGGGCATCATGGGGCAACGTATCCACAGACATTCTGTAAATCAATGTAACACACTTCTATTTACCGTACAATACAAGGGCTTGCTTTGGATACTTTTCAAGAGAACGCACACACACACACACACACACACACACACACACACACACACACACACACACACACACACACACAGCTTTCAATGGCTTCTCCGCTGGAAAGGTAATGCCTGCAGAGAAGGGAAGAAGCTTGCACTGCAAGGAGGTCTGTGTTCCCTGGGATGGGGGTGGGATGGTTCATCTGGTGCCTAGTGGTGGAGAGACACAGAGAGACACAGCTAAAGAGAGAGCACAGTCCTCCTTCGTGCCCTTGACCAAGCGCCCCCACCCCCCAACTCCACACCCCTACTGACCTCGCCACTATTAGAAATCGATGTCCTTTGACGGCCCTTTCATTTAAGCCCCCTTTTGTGCTTTTATCTCTGTGGAGAGAGAGAGAGAGAGGGCGAGGGTTGGGCAGGAGGGAGACGCTGAGGGATATGCTTTGTGTGTGTGTGTGTGTGTGTGAGAGAGAGAGAGAGAGAGAGAGAGAGAGAGAGAGAGAGAGAGAGAGAGAGAGAGAGAGAGAGAGAGAGAGAGAGAGAGAGAGAGAGAGAGAGAGAGAGAGAGAGAGAGAGAGAGAGAGAGAGAGAGAGAGAGAGAGAGAGAGCGCGCGCGCGAGCTGGGGACATGGAGATATATCCTATGTTAGACGGGGATGAGAGAGAGAGAGAGATGGTGGGCATATTAAAGGCTGTGCATCTCTGGCTCTGCGGCTGCTCCTTGGAGGGAGTTCATGTCAGATGAAATATCTCTGGGGCCTCGTAGGGAGCAGACGAGCGCCCTGCCCAGCGTCCACACTGCGCACAACGTTTATTGTTCACCAGGCAGGCCAGGGTCCGTTTGCCCTTCAGCCCGGCTACGCCTTTCAATTATGTCTGCATCTGCGTGCCGCACATCTGTGTCCGTGTGTACATGCATGTGCCTGTCAGACTTTGTTGAATGAATGTCTGGAACAGGAACAGCAACGCGCGTTCATCCCTGTTTAAATGACTTGTGTGTGCACGTGTGTTGTGTGAGTCTGTGTGTTGCCGTGGGTTTTATCACGATAGTATGTCATTGTGTGTGTGTGTGTGTGTGTGTGTGTATGTGTGGACATGCTATTCTAGGGACAGAGAGAGCATAAAAGCCCATGGCAGCACCTCCTCCTAGCAAAGCGAACAATAGGGAGGCAGAGAGAACAGTCCACAACAGGACCTCCCTCCCCCTCGACTCACCCCCTGGCCCACACTCCCTCCCCACGACTCCACAGTGTATACAGGAGGGGACAGGGGAGAGATATGCTGCTCCCAGCAGACCGGTGGAGAGGCCTTTGTCGTCGCCTCCCTTCAATGTCATGAATTTTAAAGAAGAGATAATGAACCCTGTGGATCCTTATTCAGCACAAAAGGGCAGCCCCGTAATACGGGAAGGAAAGCGCCGACGTATTTAAACTCCACTTTTAATCACACACCGAGAGAAAAAAAAAAGACGGTCCAGATTATTATCCTCATTTGTGATTACGCTCATCTTTTCCCTGTGCCGAGGCTGCTGACGGAGTGCCGCACACAAGGTGAAGCGAGTGAACCCCACTGGAACTCGCGTGCACGTCTTGTAGTTTCAAGTTTTCACTTTTTTTCCGGATATATTTTATTTCTTTAACTACGCCCACACTCGTGCTAACCGAGTCCAATCAAAAGATGCATGAGTGTCGTTCTCCTTTCGTCTATTTCTGCCTGTTTAAATTGTTCCCTGTCCGTTAGCGTGGCGATTTAGACGGATGGCCCCTAAAAGACCAAAGCCCCGAGAAGGACTGATTGCAGCCTGGTCAACAATGTCAGGCTCAACAGAGTCGACCATACTTTCTGCTCTACTCTCGTACCTTCCAAGAAGTTTGTTAAAGTCAACAGCAATGTACACACATGCAGTATACGGCAATATGTATTCGACGTTAAACAAAGGGAGTAAAGTACAGACTAGATGATAAATATTCACAAACTAAAGCAGGTTATCCAGTGTCTCTGGATAAGGTCATTCCTGCTGACCGCACCAAAATGTACACACAGTTTATCTCGCGTTGTCATTGACTCTACACCACCTAACCAGACAGAGGGTGATTATTAATACATTAAGCGGGTTTGAATATATCTACAGTATATCTCACCTTTCTGCAGCAGGCAGCAGTACTCTGGCCCACTGCTGGAACAGGTGGCGCGCCCGCTCTCCCTGCAATAGGACACCTTTACAAGCTCATAAATAACAATGGTGGATGGGAAGGGCAGAGCCGAACACACGGGTCACCTCTGCACAAGTAGGGCAGGGGGCGTCCATGGAGGATTGGTCCACATCCCTCCTTCCTCATAATGTTCGCTGGTGCCAGTGTCATGTTTTGCATTTGCTAGTGCCGTGCCCCGTTCGGAAGCGTGCCTGCTCCCAGGCACAGGCTGATCACACACGGCCTCCCGTAACACTGCTTTCAGCTTTCTCCAGGACCCACTCACCCGGAAGACTTCACACACGAGGCTGCACTTCTTTGGGTCTTCAGCGTCACATCCACCGAGCGCCTAGTCGATCAGGTGAAAGGTTGTCGAGAGAATCCAAGGACAGGCGTACAGTGGAGAAAGTGCAATTTGGATGCATTGCAATGTCTCAGGTCATCTAGAAAGAGCTCTCTCTCCTCTGGCATTTCCTGCTTTGTATCTCCGAAAAAGCTTTTGTCATTCACAAAACCCTCAACATCTATCAAGTCGATGGAATCAAACGTTGCAAATTGACGTTTCATATACGCCTTGCCGTAGCAACATACTGTAGCTACATTGTGCACATTCTTCACATCGTTCACTAACAGGCACTCTCCTTGAAAGCGAAAAAGATGAATTAGCATTCCAGATATGAATGGACCACAAGGACCTTCATTGTGCGACGTGTTTGTGTTGACTCGGGTCGACAGAGTTGGAGCTGCAGCTTGACATTCATTAATTTCGGTGCCTGCTACAACAATGCCAGGTAACCTCATTAAACGAACTGTGTGTTTTGGCTATTAAGGGTGGCTTAATGAATGTGCGGATATTGCTGTGGGACAAGGCCACTTCTATGAAAGGACAGTACACACAGTACACACAAGGCTGTCTGTCTCTGCTTGGCATTGAAACATACGTGGCCAAAGCATAAACATTTAGAAATAATATGAATACTACACAAATAAAAATAATACTCAAAGGGCTCATGTCATGCCACCTGGTGTGGGTGTGATTAGCTGGTACAAGGCATTTGAAAATCATTCCTTCCCTGTGCCATTGTGACATCACAAGTTGGCTTGTCCACCCAGAGGTATGAAGGATAGATACCAGTCTACCAGATCGCTGGTAGGATCGCTGGTAGACTGATCTATCATCGATCGGAGACACGCCCACTTGTGATGTCAGTATGGCACAGGGAAGGGAATGACTTTCAGACGGCTCTGTACCACCTTATCACACCCACAACCTGGCGGCTTGACAATAGCCCTTTTAAAAAGACAATTTAAGTATATCCATTCATATGTATAATCTCTCTTTGTTTCTCTCTCTCTCTGTATTTGGGTCACATGACAAGCGACTATGGCCATCAGAGGCAAAAGAGATCAGTGTGATTGGATTTCCAGCTCTAGGTGTCATTGAGTCTAAGATGCATAACTCCTACCTGCTCTGTTATGACATGTATCTGAATTCACTGTGATATCGCTTTGGATAAGTGTGTCAGCCAAATGACTCAAAACATGTTGTCTGATGGTTAGTTATATCAAAACCAACTCCTCTCTCTTCGAGGGCATTTTATCCAGCCCTCAAATGCACATCACTGCTAGACATTACTCACTAATATGCACCATTACTCACACTACTTTGCACATACTCAAACAAGGTGTTTGTCAGGTTCAATTGAAGGATTCTAACACTTTTCAACCCTAAATATACAAGTGTGTGTGTGCGTGTGTGTGTGTGTTGTGTGTGTGTGTGTGTGTGTGTGTGTGTGTGTGTGTGTGTGTGTGTGTGTGTGTGTGTGTGTCCCCATGTGTGTGCGTGTGTGTGTGTGTTCCCCACATGACTGAGAGCTTCTGGCAGAACGAGGTTGTGCTGTTCCCCCAGGTGAATTTGATCGGTTGAGCAGGGTTGGAGGAGCTTGAGTGAGTGGTGAGTGCATGAGAGAGAGATGAGAGAGAGAGGGGAGAGAGAGAGAGAGAAGAGAGAGAGGAGAGAGAGAGAGAGAGAGAGAGAGACGGAGAGAGGAGAGAGAGGAGTGTGTGTCTCTGTATGTGCATATGTGTTAGTAGACACATTAGTAGATGGTACATTTGCAGTTGCACATTAAGGAGGAATCGGCAATGTACTAATTACCATGGGCTCAGGTTTCCTCACTGTGAATGAAGCCTCATGTGCCCTGGGTAGATACAGTAGCAACAGAATTTTCCACATAATTGCACTTGACGTTTTACATCAAATCCACTTGAGTCACTTAAACGACCCTCAGTGTGTGTTGTTAATGGTAGGCAGTACAGGGTTTCCCGTAAGACTTCCAGCAGCTGGCTAAGGTTCGTGTGAGCTGTACTTTGTTGATGTGCGTGTGCAACGGTGTTGATGGCACGGTGTCAATGTGCGCGTGCAGGTGCTGAGTGTTAGTGGAGGTGTGCAGGGAACTGATGTGCCCGATGCTGATGTGCCCGATGCTGATGTGCACGGTGCTGTTTGCATTCATGTACTGATGTGCGTTTGCACGCTGCTGATGTGCGCAATGCACGTACTGATGTGCGTATGCACTGCGCTGATGTTCGCATGCACGTACTGATGTGCGTATGCACTGCGCTGATGTTCGCATGCACGTACTGATGTGCGTGTGCACGCTGCTGACGTGTGCCTAGGGCTCGCCCAACTAAAATAATTTGACAGAAGGCTTCCATACTAGGAGAGGACTGTTAATTATCACAGAGCAACTAGATGGTTTAATCACTGTGCTGTGTTTGGATGAAATTGCACAGCAGAACCAGTGCTTCTCCACCCGAAGAGAGATAACATAGGCACTATTGTGGGGGACGGAGTCCATAAAAGGAAATTTTGTCACTACCTGTTCTAATAAGGTTGGTTGAATTACCAGCCCATTTTATTAGAAGCTAGAGCTTTTTGGTATCATTTGGCTTTGCGGAAAAACATTGAAATAGCTGCTAAATAATTTCTTCATTCCAACCGATTTCTTGACCCTTGGGATGTCACTTGTATTTTTCGTACGAAATGTAAAACTAGCCTTCTACCTAGAAATGGCAAATATGCATAGGCACAAAAGAATTAGGATTCAAAATCTTAATTTATATCAGCTATCTGTAGCCATCCCACTGTATTGGTTTCATATGATGATGTTTCCCGTTCATTATGCACCTTATTTATGTATCATTTAATTGTTCATGCCTTTATGTCGGGGCTATGAATAGAGACAAGAGAGGTTGGAGAAGAGAAGAAATGACATAGAACAACAGGTTGAAATCTAGTTGCTTTAAGCTGTGTTGCCTATATGGTTACCGCCCCAAATACGCCCCAAATGCTTTCTACCTTTTGGTCTCAAGCCATTCATTCATGAGTTCAAACCACCTACAGTATCATTGTGTCGTTTATAATCTTCTGAAGCACAACACTGTTTTGCTGTCAGTATTTTCTAGCAGGGATGCAGCGATCCTTTTTCTCAGACCATGAACAACGTACTTCCATTTGAGGTACTCGCCGATACTGTTACCGAATACTTGATAAACCTTCACAGTTTCTCTCTGGGAAAGAGCTGGGTGTGTTATAGCTATGGTTACGGCCCACGGAAACTCTTTGATACGTCGTTGTTTGGGAGAGTTGTAATGAGCGATGTTGTATGGGAAATGTGCCACACACACTAGAGATATTCTATAGCTGTCCGGGAATCCTAACCCTCGGACGTGGTTATTAAATACACCGCTGCTCAGACAGAGCTTCACCATCCAAGCACAGCGATATACAATACGTTTCCGGCAAGCTAAACTTCCTCTCGGACGCCGCAGTCAACCGCTCCCCAGACGGAGCTCAACACGTCCACACAAACCGCGCCGCCAGTGCCCCTTTTTACTCTCAATTGGGGACTTATTTCTAACATTGTTATAATACAGTGGTAGGCAGAATTTAGGCACCAATGCTAAAGTTGATTAAAAGAGGAATAATAATTCATCTTTTGGAAATTTATCTTAATGCCTTAACTAAACAAATGAGGAAGAATCCAACCTTTAAGGGCACCAATTTGCTTTGTGAATGAATAATGTATCGTAAATAAATACATCTCCATCAAAATACAGGGGTTCATCAGTATAGACACCCCTATGTTAAATTCCTATAGAGGCAGCAGATTTTTATTTTTTAAAAGCCAGTTATTTCATGTGTCCAGGATACCATGCGTCCTGATTAAGTTTTCTTAGCCTTTGAATTAAAATAGCCCCACATCATCACATACCCTTCACCATACCTAGAGATTGGCATGGTTCTTTCAGTTAGAATAATAGCTGTTAGTTAGCCTAATGATTTCTCAATGCAAATCAAACCAGCTAATAGGCTAACTGAAATAAAACCATCCCAATCTCGGATTTTTCCTCTATTGTTTAATTAAGGCATTAAGATAAATATCCATAAAATTACCGTATTTTCCGCACTATAAGCCGCACCGGAGTATAAGCCGCAGCAGCTAAATTGAATGATGTGTACATATATAAGCCGCACTGGACTATAAGCCGCAGGTGTTTTAATGTCTAATTACCATTAGGGCTGGCCCGAATGCCATTTTTCAGGCTTTGAATACTCGTTGGTTTTTTCGAGCGAACATCGAATACTCGTTCCAGAACAAAACACCATTAAAAACAACATTAATAATCCCTATATACTCCCTGGAACCGATTTTGACAGTATCTGCATATTTTTTGTTGAAGATTTAATAGCTTTTGAACATTAATTAGTAGGACTAAGTAGGTTGAAGTTCCTTTGTTTTTCCCTGTGAAAGCGAACAGCTGTTGTTCCGTTCCAAATCAGCTGTCCTCTGCCATCTCAGCCCTTACGGGAGCTTTTCAATTCATCCTGGAACGTGTATCTTTTCAGGGAATTTGTACAATAAATCCATAACAAATACTGAATATTGATTGTCTTATGTGTCCATATTATATCCATTATATTGTCCGGGTATTCCCAAGACGCTCACGCTCTGCAGCAAGCCAGTCACAGTTGATTGGCGCGGCGCTGTACAGCGAACGTAAACAAACAACTAAGCTAAGGTTAGCATTTTGCTAAGTATTACTTTTCCTCCCGAGATCCGTTAATGTTGTGTTATAAAGTGAAGGGAAACAAGATATCTAATCTTCCTCCACCTCTCTCGCTTCTCTGCTTGGTGTTGCTGACGCTTATAGTTTGCCTCCCTCGCTCTGGTAACGTCACGTACGTGGAAAAAAACAACGAAGCTCCGAATACTGATTTAAGCTACGAATACTAATTTTCCGAGTGGCCGTTAGCTGTAAAAATCCATAGATTAGCCGCACCATTATATATGCCGCAGAATCTAAAAATGGGAAAAAAGGCTTATAGTCCGAAAATTACGGTAATTATTATTATTCTTCTTATTCAACTTTAGCCTGGGGGCCTAAACGTATGCTTACCACTGTATGTTACACTGATTACTATGTTGACGATCATATAGGACAAATGACCGTGTTTAAAAAACAAAAAAAACGTTTTGGGTTTACTGGCACTTCAACGTTACGTCAAGTTGTGTAAAGTGATATGGCAGTTGTATCAGAGAGGTTTTCTCAAGTACGAGTACATGAGCCGGTATCGGGCCCGAGTCCGCATACTGGTGTCGGTATCAGTATCGGTGCATCCCTATTTTCTAGGGCTGTTTTTATTTTTCAATGCACGTTATCACTAAATTAACTGCTGCTCTACCTGCTAGCATAAATATCATAACAGTGCTGTTCAAAGAAAGTCAGTAGGTGTCAGACCCATTCTTGGTCCAAGTCCAGCTTGGTTACATCAGAGCTTGGATCATGTAATGCGGGTCACGGAGCTCCAGGTCACAATTGTTGCAAGTGGCAATATTGTCGTCTATTTGCGTGAAATACAGGTCAACAAACATCTCAAAATTCAAATGTAGGTTTTCCCCAAATCGTTCCCGTATGATTTGTACTACTGTACCAATAATGTAGATTTTTTTTAACTTCAAGCCTATCGAGCATTAAACAGCAAAGCTGAAGGAGAATCGCAGGCAAAATAATTACTCAGGCCAAAAGTTTTTAGATGATATGCCTGCATAATATGTTTGCCTCCTTTTGATTAAAATGCTGCCCTATCACAAGTGGCTTACAGCGGTTCATAGACACATTCACACACCGACGGCAGAGTCAACCATGCAAGGCGACAGCCAGCTCACCAGCAATTTTTGACCAATTAGAATTTAGTACTTATCGACCATCCAAATTTATCCCCCGACATCCCTAGTATTTTCCACAATATTTCTCCATGACTATAATGCCAATGTATGTGGGGTACAATTGGGGCCACCTTTCATATACACGTTTAAAAAAATAAATAATGCATTTAGGGTGCACAACAAATTTTTTGATTAGAATACATTTATATGAAATATATTTCTATCCTACTACAAAAAATTTGCATATTCTTGTGGCGCTAGGAATCCAGTGGTAATCGCGGTGCAGCCCCACTGCTGGGTGCATGTATGGGAAACACTACAGAATCGAGCTGTTCCAAGTTTTCAAATAGAAAAAGATAATCCTCCTATTTAGTGCTTCTGTAAATTGTTAAGTGTGCTTGCGTGCGTAAATGTGTGTGTGCACACTGTTGAAGTAGCTACTGATGTTTAGCATGAAAATAACTCTTGCTGTACCCTCCCTGGTACTTTCCCTCTGTCTCCCTGTCTGTGTTTCTGTCTCTCTATCTCTCTCTCTCTCTTCACTTTTTTATTCATCTGATTGCAATTTCCGTAGTGCCTCTGTTCCTCTTTCTGCCATCTCTCCCTCTCTGCTCTTTATCCGTCAATCAAATCTATTTTATCCTCCCACTACAGTCTCACTCTCGCTTTCTTCCCCTAGTATTTCTCTCCTTTCCCAACCTATCCACGTTAATGCGCCAGTTGCGTGCTCTCTGCATTAATAACTGTGAACTATTAACTGACGGCAGCGCCTCAGAGCAGAACGACCAGTCCTTTAATTATACATGCTCACTCTCATTCGTCCATTTCTATCTGTCGTTCTATTCCTGGCTTTTAACACTCACCGTTCCACCCCCTCCCCCTCCATCTTTCTCTG
>NC_082394.1:16071592-16122355 GCF_031168955.1 Gadus macrocephalus
TTTTCATTCAGTTCACTTTTGTATCCGGGTGCAAATTAGGTGAAAAAGACAAAGCAATTGTATTTCCACTCTAGCTACACAGATAAACGTTTTCTTTGAGATAACTCAATTGTAGAATAGGACAATGTATTGTATGGCAAGGTTCATAAATTGGTACTGTACATTTCTGGATATATAGATATGCAAATTTCTTTATCTCAGAAAGTCCTGATTTGATTACATCCCTGCGCTGCACTGCGGAACCCTCCAATAAAACATAGTATGCTTGCATTTAACAATTTCCCCATACTTTGTATGTTATATCAAGATATTAATAATGGAAGCATGCAGGCAGTTTTTGGTCAAAATATTTTTAGAGAGATTACAAATTACGTTTCCATCTCTCTCTCTCCCGCATCACTTTTTGTTTAAACTGCCGTCTCTGTTTTTTCTTTCTTTCTAATTTGAAGCTAATAAGCTCAATGTTGGTTTTGACATAAGAAGTGAGTTATGATGTTAATCATGATTTATGAAGTTAGTTAGATATGACAAAAGTAGTTAATCATGACCTATGTATAGGGATGGGAATCGAGAACCGGTTCTTGTTCAGAACCGGTGCAGAGTCAACCGATTCCTTGGAATCATTAGCAAGCCTGCTTAACGATTCCGCTTATCGGTTCCGGTCGCGGCAAATGCGTCATGACGTCACACACACGCTGCTTTGTTTTGGTTCAGAACGCAGCAAACATGGCGCCGCTGAGGAAGAAGCGCTCTAAAGCTTGGTTGTATTTCACGCAAATAGAGGACAATATTGCCACTTGCAACAATTGTAAAGTTTCCATTTCATCAAAGGGGGGAACTACCTCCAATATGCTGAAACATTTGGCTAAACAGCATGCATTTCATTTGCAGGAATGTCACGTGTTTGATACACTACTACTAACTAGCGACGCAAGTGAATCAAGCAGCACAAAAAAAATGTATTTGCCAAAGTTGTTAGTTGTGCTCTTATCTTTAAAGAAGACTTATTTATTTTGTTTGTCAGTTGAATTTTGTTACAAGTTGAATGCAAATGAGCACTGTTAGTATTCCAAAAGGCACAAGCTCTTACTTGACTGTTTTCAGTCTATGTTTTTAGTTTTATGGCACATAATGATGGCATTTAGGCTTAAAAAGCCAAACATATAATTTTTTGTCTAGACCAATTGATGTGAAAATGTAAAATTTCCTAATACTAGACACACTTCTGATCAGATATTAAAGAGATTTAATACAAACAAACACATTTGTACTTATTTTCTCACCCAATGAGAAACGATAAGAGAATCGATAAGGAATCGGATCGTTAAGCAGAATCGGAATCAGAAAAAATTCTTATCAATTCCCATCCCTACCTATGTAGCTATTAATTACATGAATTTAGTCATAGATCAGTTAGTTATGGACATATGAAGTCATGACATAATAAGGTACTTATGACATTTAAGGTTAGTTATGAAGTTAGTCATGACATATGGAGTTAGTTATGACTTATTCAGTTAGTCGAGGTATGAAGTTAGTGATGACATATGTAGTTGGTCATGAGATATGAAGTTAGTCATGACATTTTCAGTTTGTCATGACATATTTAGTTAGTGATGACGACACAAAGTAAGTCATGACATGATTAGTCATGCGATGAATTGAGTCAACACATACAAACTGAGTCAAACATGTGAAGATTCAAGATTCAAAGTGTTTATCGTCATATGCACAATAAGAAACATGTTGTCATTCATACAATGAAATTCTTCCTTTGTTTTTCCACAGACTGAATGCCAAGAAAGAAATCGAAAAAAATATGCAATATACAATAGACAAATAAAATAGAAAAAAGCTGCAACATTATAGAATATACAATTTACAAGATAAATAGAAGAGCAGCAACTAGATGAAATAATAAATTTAGTTAAAATAAAATGAAATAAAACGGAATGGTGCAAATCCAAGAAAGTGTGCTGTAGTGCATGAGCAAAGTGTAAACAGTGGCGGCGGTCCTGAGGTAGAATAATAGCAATAACAACAGACTCCTATCTGTTGTTAAGGAGTCTGAGGGCAGTGGGGAAGAAAGAGTTCTTTAGTCTGGTTGTTTTGGACTTCATACTTCTGTACCCCCGTCCTGAGGGTAGAAGTGTAAACAGTCCATGCTGGGGGTGGGTGGGGTCCTTGAGTATGGAGGCAGCTCTCCTGTGGACTCTGCGTTGGTAGATGCTCTGCAGAGAGGGCAGAGCATTAGTCGTAGATCAGTTATGACATGTAGTTATTCATGAAGTCCTGACGTATGAAGTTTCATTAAAATCAACATTGAATCTCTGCCCATCTCCTTCACACTAGTCCACCAGCCTGGTGTATTTATAGCAGGCAACATATTGAAGCTCTGTTGTGCTTTCCCCTCCAAAAGAGGTTCATGAAAACTGTTGACTCTGTGTCTGGAGCCTCCATTGACAGAAGCATCCATTGACAAAGATAATAATTGTTGCTATTCATAGAGAGCCCTCTTATTAGGGCTATATAATAGTCATTGTTCATTAAGTGTGCCTTAAAGTTGACTTCTTATCCTTATTTATCTGTTATACTTTGCCATATTTGACTTATTTCCCTGGGCCCAGCTTTCAAATGGCAATTGTTAACAGTATAACAGGGGGCTCTCCTTGCTGGTCAGTAGCAAATCAGGATTTCCCTCACTATCCAATTAATCATAGTACAATTTGGCATAACTCTAGGAATGGACCGAATAAATAAACCAGAATAACTATTTTGGCCCGAGACATTACCAGTGCATGAATATGTAGGAGAGCAGACATTTCCCTCAATTAATTGATGGTTGAGCAGAAGGGGCGACTTGCCTAAGAGCTAATTCAGCCCTGCACTTGCTAGCCTCTTGAACTGTATTTAAAGACCCAGTGCTTGCCACCCAGGCCCAGTCAGATTGGATCGTGTAAACTTGTTTAACGATCCTCCAATAGCTACTCGCAAAGCTGGCCACACAAATAACGCTCTTTATCTTATACTGCCGAGGGAAATTGTCTAACGTCAACTTTCTCTTGTTTGACTGTGTGCTTCAAGAGATGCTCAAAATGCAAACATTGCAAAACGTTTTATTTTTATATCTTCCTTACATAAAAGTTGATCAACCGGCGCGTGCCTGCTTCCAGCTGACCTTTAGAACTTAAGTACGCTCCAAAGCCACACAATGTCCTTTGAATTGTGTTGTTATCGCTCTATGCAGCAAAAACGCTGCGTTGGCTTTTCCAGTGTGTGGGAGTTACACAGTATGTGTAATGGGGGTCTTTATATATGGGCAAAAGGGGGCAAGGAAGAGACATTTAATCTGTAATCCCTTTCCCCCCCCCCCTTATAACTGTTTCTTTCTATGCACGTCTTACTCCTTGCGTCACCCTTCCTTCGTAGAAAAATATCGGCTTCATAAATGAGGATGAGCATGGGCAGAAGGCTGTGGGGGACGGGACGGGGGACGGGGGATGGGGGGGGGGGAGTGAAATGAAATGTGCGGCAGAGGTGGTGGAAGACTAAGGAGTCAGGAGACGGGCAGGCGGTTGTTCCCTCTGTTTACAGTTACCGAGGCCGGCTCTGTGTCGCTTCAGGCGGGCGAGGAAGAGAGAGGAAGCGCTTGAGGAGCTGAGAGAGAGTGAGAGAGAGAGAGAGTAGAGAGAGAGAGAGAGAGAGAGAGAGAGAGAGAGAGAGAGAGAGAGAGAGAGAGAGAGAGAGGAGAGAGAGAGAGAGAGAGGAGAGAGAGAGAGAGAGAGAGAGAGAGAGAGAGAGCGCGCGCTGGGGTAGAGAGGAGAAGATACAGTGAGGGGGAGAAAGAGTTTATGGAGGAAGATGGCTAGTGTGTGTGTGTGTGTGTTAGCCCTCCTCCCCATCACTGCTCTCAAGGATCTCCTCTGATGAAGACCTGACCTGACCTCTTACATACCTGCCGCTGACAATATCCCCCCAGCCTCCCACACACACAGAGCAGACACACAAACACGCACACACACACAAACATCCACACACAGAAGCCGGCCCTCCGTGAAGCAGCGGCTCCAGCCCAACACACATATATTGGAATGAGCCCCAAGCTGAAAAGGCAAGAGAGGAGCAGGTTGGCAGACTTTCATCAGGGTGATTGGCTAATGCTTCTGTCCCCCGTGACGGGTGGGGGCTGTGGATGTTTGTGACTGCCTTGCTGCTGTCATATCTTCCAGGAGTCCAAATGAAAGCCTCAGTGTGTGGGGGGGGGGAGGATTGTTTTTCTCTCTCTTTCACTTTTCGTTTTTTCGGCGGTTCTCTTGACTCTACATGAGTCTGGCAGATCAGGGGTAAATCTCTCTCCTCTATTTTCTCCCTGTCACTCCACTGTGTCTATATTTCTTTGTCTGCTGGAGGCTCAATTTCTCTCCATCTCCTACCCCCTGGTTACAATCTCTCTCTCCTTTTCTCTCCAGATCTCTCTATTTGTGTCTCCATCCTCTATCATATCATATTCCGTCTCTCTCTCTCTCTCTCTCTCTCTCTCTCTCTCTCTCTCTCTCTCTCTCTCTTCTTTCTCTCTTCTCTCTTTTGCTTCCTCTCTCTTTTTGTGTCTCGCTGTCTTCCTCTCCCAATCCTATTTGTGTCTGTTACTCTCCCTCTCTCATTTCTTATTCTCTCTTCCTCTCTCTCTCTCTCTCTCTCTCTCTCTCTCTCTCTCTCTCTCTCTCTCCTCTCATCTCTCTCTCTCTCTCTCTCTCTCTCTCTCTCTCTCCCTCTCTCTCTCACACTATATGTCCTTCTTTATCTATCTCTGTCTCTCCATCCCTATTTCTCTCGCTTCTCTCTCTTTCTTTTGCTCTCACTCCGTCTCGTCCTCATCTCTTCATTTCTCCGGGGCCACACTTGAGAGGGAAAGGAATAAAGAGAAATGAGCCAAGCAGGCCTGGTGCAACACAGACAGCTCCCAACACAGCACTCCCATCATCCGCTGGCCACCTGCTTTGAACCTCCTGCGACTAACCCAACCCCTGCAACCCCTGCTCGGGATTAGAACTAAATGGGACATCCATTGTTTCCTTCGTTTGCCCGAGTCAAAGAGTAACAGAGCTAATCTTTCGCGCTCCTGTGTCTGTCGAAGAGCCTGTGAGATTAGGGGCCCCTCTGGTGTGGGCAGGGATGGAGTCACAAGCTTTAAAATGTCACTGCATCTTAAATGACAGCCCGAGCTGACATTTGGCACGCAAGCGTTTCTCGTAGGGAATACTTGCTTTATTCTTTCGTTTTTTCCAAAACATGCCATGATGTTGTGTGGTTCTGCTGTCGCGGTTCTGCTGGAGATGTATTGAAAGAAATGATTCATCGGGCTCCGTGCTGCGTTAGAGCCCTAACAGGTACTTTAACTCTGAGTTGTCCTACTGCAATCAAGTCTGCACTAATTCAAACCCGGTATTGTGCTTGTCGCATAATATAATGATACACTAGTAATTAATTGAGGTGCACAAGAACGCAGGTAGAGGCGTTGGTATCTCACCCCGTCCACAGCGTTGGAGCCGGGTGTTGAACCGAGTGCACCCTGGTTGAACTACTTAACAGAGTGATCGGCGACACCTGGTGTTGTTGAATATTTGAGTGCGCTTATGTTGCTCAATTCTTTTTTATAAAGCTGTCAAATCACTCCAGTTGCATTTCATTACAGAATCTTGGGGTCTACATATTGAACGTAGTCTTGCGTAAGAGTCTCAGGTTTTTTGGCGATTCTAATGAAGAAAAGAGTGTGAAATTGGCCTACTTGTGTTTTTCTGCACTTGGCTCCACTTCCTTGGCTCCCTCAAACGTTTGCTGTGCACTCTTTTCTGCAGGGAATGTAAGGACGAGGACAACGCGCAGGTGGGAAGGGGATAATGTTTAGGGGAGGCTCTCCTTGCAGAGTGAAGCACAAGAAGATAATGAACCGGAAACTTTCAGACGTGAAGAATCATTTCGGGGCACGCTGGATGTGTTGCCTGATGCAGATCATGATCAGTGCTGCTTTGTGGCATTGGGATGGAGACTGTCTTCAATTTGTCACTGACGCTATACTTTTTTCCTTCCTTCCCTTACACTAGTTAGTTTTGGAAAAATTGTCTGGAACAGGAAATCAGATCACAAACTCAGATCACGCGTTAGTATGTCTCCCTTTGGACAACTCAAATACTTCAAAGAAAATGATTTCTCCATCCAAAGCAATTCCTATTGTGTTGAGGCGTAACGCGCAGGATTGAATTTTGGTCGTCTGTTAGTATCTGACAGCATAGCAATTTTCCTTCTCATTTATGTGCAGAAATTTGCTTCGCCCCCGAAACAGTAACCATGCCAACACAGCAGTTGCGCCTAATGGATTTTACTGCTCTATTATTGCTGAACACACAAATGGTTATGGCAACAAACAAGGCTTTTCTTTCCCTATGCCTCGCAAGGAGGCTCCCTCCAGCTTCATGAGTGGAGGCGGTCCATAGCTCTGGATGTCCATGGTTAGAATGGGTCTTTTCATGAGGCAGCTTATGGTTACACTGGGATATTGGCAGCAAGGTTTCAGACAAATAAGTCTGTTGTTGTGTGATGGAGTGGCTTTGGAAAGCCCAGGCCATAAGTGTTTAACTGCTGTACGTTGTTCGGCTATACTTCATCACTGTGAGTGAGAACTCAACAATTAAGGAACTCTACATCCTTATTCCCGATTTCAGTCGGCATGCTGTTCTTATCGAATGATATTCCAGAGCAGATAATACCGACCATTTTAACATGCCCCGGACTAGCGACTATGTGATAACCGAATACGAAAGGACAAAGTACAAAGCAAACCGACTCCACATGTATAAAACATTGTTCCTCAGTGGATTGACACCATTTTTAAGCCGTCTCGTGTCCCATCCCCGAAACATTATGCTTTGGGTTGACAGTGTGGGTGTGAAACACTGCTGAGCTGAACTCTTTAGAGAGAGGGACTCCGAAAGTGGCCAATCCTCCCTCCCTCCCACCATACCTCTCCCCTTCCATACCTCTCCCCCAGCGGGTTTGGAGACTCTAGTGGTTGCCGTGGTTCTAGCGCCTTGTCCCTGCTCCCAGAAGGCTGCTCGGCCCCTCCCTCACAGACCACCACCACCACCACCGCCGCAACCACAGTGTCCTCATCTAGCTCTGTCACCCGTACTCGCCGCAGGCAGGACAGAGATTTATTCATAGCAGAGAGCCCAAGTATAGACTATGGGTTGGCCGACCATGGTGCAAGTCACTGTCAGAGCTGGTATTTAGCACAGACAGGTACTAGCTAAAGCAGGGTTATATTCCTCAAGAAAAAAAAGATGATCACATTTCTAAATGTTAAACAGCGGCCTTTGATAAATTGATGGTGCCGTTAGATGGTGGATGGGGGAAACTCAACTCTGGATGTTTTATATGAGTCATGACCATCAGATGAGTTAGGACCCTGTTCAATAAACAAATTCTCACCAGTGTGTCGTATATAGGAGGTGAATTATTTAACTTGAGTTATCTACATCTTTGTTTGAATTTGATGACCATTGCGTTCCTCCCTTGACAGACTGTCCTGCCACTGCGTATAGTACTTGGACAAAGAGTAGGAAAGTATAGACTAAGTGAGAGAGCATATAAGTTCACAAGTCACTTGAGACAAACTGCATACAAAAATAGAAGGCAATTAGGAGCTATTCACCTTCTTCCTGCGATAACATGTACACCTACTCTTGACTGATAACCTTACCATCCTGATCCTTTATAAATTGACTCTTTTCCAGCTAATATACTTTTTTATCTCAAGGTCATGAGGGATGCATTATCAGTTAATGAGAAATACCAAAACGGCTGCTTTGATAGGCGCAGTGCAGGGAGTGGACTGGCACACCCAGAGACGCCCACACATGACCTTTGCCAAGTGTTTTCTCTCGCCCGCGATGAGGTGTCCGGCGGTGATAAGAGTAATGGCGTTGGAGCTATAGCCCAGGGGAGGAACCGTACTTGTTTTTCCTAGATGTTGATAATGGAGCCAAGAAGGCCGGCACTCTTCTTAACTCTGGGCCTCCACATCTATAGCCGTCAATAATGGCGATAAGGCCTAGCGCAGGCTACGTCCGCAAGATAGCAACCACGTAGATGACTTTGATGACTTCCTGTTGAGGCACGTGACCATGAAAAGTGTAGAAAAAGAGAAATACAGAATAACACAAATGAAGAACCAATCGACATGTGGTTCTTAACAGCTGTAGGTAAACCACAGGGAACTCTCATACAGGATAACTTTATTTTTGGTCAAAGCAACTGCAGCTTCGCTGAGGAACAACTAGGCCCTGAACCTTCTTGTTGTTGTCCGGTTGTTATGGAAACATGCATCAATTTGTAAAGGCTTACACAAAATACCACCTTAAATCCAGACTATTGTTTTTCGTTATCTGTCCTTTTCTTATTTAAAACTAGAATTAAAAGAGAATCTCAGAATTTGTTAATAAGGTTTTCTGTGAGATGTAAACATCTGCTGGCATGTTAAATAATGTTGCATTGCACAATGTGCACCATCTGGCACCTAATTACCAAAAGTCTGAGATGCAACCATGAGATCTTCAGTATATTTTATATTCTAACGCTATAGTGTTATTTATTTTTTCCTATCTGATGAATTGATCAAACACCCAACTGATTCATCCAATCATTGGATCCAGGCCAATAGACAGTTAGCCTTGCATTAGAGTTATAGACTCTGATCATTGTCCAAAAGCAATAGCCGTGTAATGTCCGAGTTATCCTATTGCACTGGTCAAAAGAGTTCATCGATCCTTGCTATAAATTCTTTGTGATTCGCTTCTCAAACATTAGATTGAGAGGCTGATCAGCGCCAGTTGATGGTTGAATTGACAAACGATTCTTTGTTTATGCTTTGCTTGTCCCTGTGTACGCCTACTTATGCAGCGACTAACAAAAATATGTGTTTACTTCCTCTGCATTAGGATCACTTAGCCTCGATGTACTCAGGAAAAGTGTGACAGGCGTATGCATCTTAGCAACGCATTGTGCATCAAGAAAAGGAAGCTGTCAGAGAATGTAGTCCCTCCAACGCACTAATGGCTCTTTGATGTAAACTGCTTTTTATGTTACAAGTTTTTTTAACATGAACAGTCCTGTTTAATAAAAGCACCATTGAATTCCATTGATGTAATTAATTATTAAATTTCACTTTAATTTTAGGCTGGAGTTTGACTTGAAGCCCTAAAAGGGTTCATAAGAGTGTCCTTGTTCGAATCCTCGCCTCGCTATCGCTCTGATCTCTGCGTTTACTTAGCCCCGTTAGACAGTTGGGGGATATCAAAAGCTCTAAAGAGGAAGGAGTAGGAACTGTGGAGGTGCAAATGCATTAGTCATGTTATAAATTGATTTTCTGGCCCAGTCCTCTGGGACTTCAAGGCAAATTCCTGTTAAAGTAAAAAAATAAAATGATTTGTTTCTTTGGAAAGCAGGCTCACACTCAAGAGAGACTCCAGCACCTTTATGAATTTTATTTTATTTTAGTGGTTGTCTACATTTCATAATGCAAATTGCAGCTTCTGCAAGCCTGGCGACACAATTGAAAACAAGTATTACACAAGTTCATACGGTAGTCGATCGGTTGGTTGGGGACACCAACAGAGCAGGACGCTTGTGTTTCTCCACTTTTGCATTTTGTAACTTTATTTGGACTATTTGCAAAGATATCAATTATGTTTGTCTAATTCCTTGTAACCATGTCGTTTCTGGCTAAATGGGTCTAATGAGAGGAACATTGGCAGCCATGGCACTCGGATCACAGCATGCTACTCTGGTCCATGTAGTCACGCCGTCTGGACCGGCCTCGCCCGACTGCCTGCGGGGGTCCCAGATCCATCCCCTTGTGCGCCCGCTGACAATCAAGGGCCCAATTAGTTGGCAGCGATAAATCAATGTAACGACCTTTACAGTCCCAGACATCAAGAAGCAACCATCAAAATGACAAAAGACGGCGTAAACAGTTGCTCCAACATCAATTTCTCCACTGTGTTTAAAGGGCCTCTATGGCCTACTCCAACCCTCCCCCCACCCCTCTCTCCCCCGTTCAGTTTCAGATAAACCGCTTACTGTTGGGACCATTAGTTGACGGATCAGGGGCCTATCGCCACATTTGATCCGCAACCATCTATGTAATCCACAGACAAGAGAAGGCGAAGACTAAAGCAATAAAGACAACGGCAGAAAGAAACCACTAGGACGATTGCTGATAGCCGTCCAACACCATTCGGTGCGGCTGACTCCGTGAGATGGCCTTGATCCCCTGTGCCGCTGAATACAGATGAGTCTGTTGTCTCTGTCCCGGACCCTGGAGACGTAATAGTTGGCCTATCAGTGGCTCAGGGTGGGGGGGGGGGGACTTGGAGACTAGAGGGAGGGCTGGGGGGGACTTGGAGTGTAGAGGGGATTACAGAGACATGGATGAGAGGCGGGATAATGAAGGAGATCTGTCTTAAGTCTAATCACTCTGCTTTAGAAGACACTATCTGTCCTGGAAAGGAAAGGAAGAAAAAGCGAGGGGGAAAGAATGAAGGTTAGTTATAAGACTCATGGGGGTGGGTGAGGATTGCTGTTATTGTGTGGGCCGACATCAGTTATGGGGTGGGGAGCCTCAAATACTTGTTTGGAGGAGAGGTTCAGGGAACTAGGCGACACATATTCATCCATTTATTTATTTATGAGAGCAAACTGTTTCCTGCTGTATCCCAATCGGCGCAAATTAGTCTTTGTCGGGCATAACATACAATTCAGTTTCCACTTAATGACCGTTTGTGATGCTAATTAAGCCAATTGTTGGGAATCAAATCAAGATGCCGAACACAATATCTAAACAATCACTGGGGACACATGAAAAGTAAATTATGGTAATATTGTGAGAAGGGGGGAGAAAAAAATAAGAAAATGTTTGCAAGAGAAAGCGAGGTAGCGCCAGCCCGCGCCTCTCCAGCAGCCTCAGAGGGTGTGTTGGTGGCGGGTTGGAGGAGCTAGGAAATTAAAAGCTGATTACCTTCTGAGTGAGTTTGCCGGTTCCCCCACAGGAGGAGAAGAAGGGATGTTTTCTCTTTTCTTTCTCTTTTGGTGTTTATTAAGGCAAGTCTCCGGGGTAATCAGGGCCTGGCTCAAAGCGAGCCAGCCGCTTGTTTGTATTGGCCTTCTAAGCCTTACAAGCACACCCCGGCTGGAATCATTACCTTAACCCCCCCCATCCCCCCCTCACACCTTTTTTTTTTTTCCAACTTCCTTTTATTATCTTTTATCACAACATGATCTATCACTTATCAAAGCCCCGGTAACGGACTGAAAAGGCAAGAGGGTTTGATGATGTTGCGGTGCGTTGAGCGCCAGACGCAATCGCCTGATTGCATCGGATTAGCGGGGCTCTCTGTCGTTACAGTCGTCATACGCCGGGGGATGCTGTCACAAATGTACCAAGGAGCCCCGCTTTTGTGGCCAGCCCCACTCAGGCTCCAGGCTCCAGGCTGTGATGGAGGCCCCTCCACCACCTTGCTCCAGGGGCCATGTGGGAGATGATGTTATCGTCCGGCCCGATAACAGTCGCTGTGTATCCTTGAGGCGGCTTCTTTGCGCTGCACAGCCCCCCACCCCCCCTAAAATTGTCTGTGATAAAGTGTGGATCACACTCGCCTGAGCAGAACAGGAGGAGGCGGGGCCTGCCTCGGAGTGAAGGTGTGGGGGAAGAAGGGAGGCGAGGTTGGTAGTAGTTATATCAAAATCATTGTTGGGATTGAGGCAGAGCTCTGTGATTCTGGTGCAATGTATTACCATAGGGCTCCCCGGGAGGGATCACTCCTCATCAGGGTACACTCTGGTCTCTGTGCCCCTGTTTGATCCGTCTGGGGTGAACCAATAGTGCGCTGGATTTCATCGGCGTTGTCAGAAGTGCGCGCCTCAATACGGCGCCAGTATCCGCCGAGAACATTGAATCCACCATGGGTTCAGCTCCCTGACTTCACGGGGATCCGGCCACTTTGTTTCAGGAGCTCCACTCATGCATTGATTTCCCACATGTTGCTGTATGGATTAATCCAAACCCAGAAATCAGCATGTGTGCATTTGAGGTTAAAGGAGATGAGAACAGAGATACGAGGCAAGCAGGGAGTAATCCGACGAGTGTCTCGGAGATGAGAGCAGCTGATATGGTTTTGAATTTTGATACGCTGTAATGAACAGTGCAGGCTCTTTGTGTGTATGTGTATACACACAGACTCAGGGCACAAGGCGTCGATGCATAATGCCGCTGCTGTTGGAGCTCTGTACGCAATAGCTCATTTCTTTCACATCCACACTGGCGTCTTATCGATTTTACCCCAGATGTGACAGCAGCCGAGAGCGTTTCTTTACATACCCTTACATACCCGTTGACTTGGTAACAGTAGTATGACTCCTCGTCGTCTGTTAGCACACACAATAGTGCCCCCTAGTTGTGGTTTGCTTAAGAATTAACAAAATCATAGTCATACACAAACACACTACACACAGTATACACACACTACACACACAAGTATAGAGAATAAGCTTCTGGGCTGAATAGAGGTGTATTAATCACAGTGACGGTTGGCACGGCGATCTGTGACCCAGTCTTTTAATTGCATCCGCTGCGCTTTGCTTTGCTCTCCCTCTTTATCTCCCCCACCCCCCCCCCCCCCCCCCTCCCTCCACAACCATGCACCCACCCTCTCACTCTGCCTCCCCTGCCGCCCCCCCGTCATGCCATACTGATCAGAGGAGGCTGGCGCAGGAAGAGGAAGATAGGCAGAAGATGTGCACATCTCCACCTCAACTTGCACACCCACACGTGTGCAGGTACTCACACACGTGCACACACACACACACACACACACACACACACACACACACCGGTCGCAACACACAAGTTAAAAGCCCTGAAAGAAGCACATGTGCCTTTCTGTTCTGCCGTCTGAAGCGAGAGTGGGCGTACGGAGCAGCCACAGATTGAGCTCTTCCCCCCCTCCCCAGGGAAGGCACGGCGTACCTGCAGGTCACCGCGACGCCTGCAGGGTCGAGATGCAAAAGGCAGCATTTGAAATAAACGTGTTTGACTGCGGTGGTTACCGAGGCTGGGCGTCACTCGAGCACAACGTGTAATGCCGTCTCCATGCCTCTCCTTTCGGCACGTTGTATTGCCCCCCCCCCCCCCCCCCTCCCGGCGCCACCAGGGACCCGGGTTCAGTTCCCGCTTCTGCTCAGCGGCTGACACACAGTTGTGCTCCACTTGTAGGGCAAGACGTGGAGGTTAGGCTAATTCAACACCCACCCTTTATTGACCTGATTGGAGGCATGTGCACGACCCCGTGGTCCACTAACATCCCGCCGGGGGAGTCCCCGCGCCGTATGTCCGTGGCCATCCGGGACGGGCTGCAGTCGACCGTTAACGAGGGAGTAAACAAGATGGAGCGGGAGTTGGGTGAATAGCTGACCGGCTGGGGGATGAACGGATGGGGGATGAAAAGAGAGATGGATGCATGGGCACATAAATGGATGGATCGGGTGGACGGATGGATGGATGGATGGATGTTAGATGGATGGATGGATGGATGGATGGGGATATGGATTGATAGTTGACGGGGAGATGGATGGATGGATTGATTGATGGCTGGATGGGGCGATGGAGGAATTGATGGATTGATTGATTGATGGTAGATTGGAGAATGAATGGATGGATGATTTGACAGATAGATCAATTGATAATTGGTTGGATAAATGTGATCAATGTCCAAATATATGGCAGTTTTGTTACAGTGATGTGCTACTGAAGAGTAGCACATTGCCTTAATTACTGGATTGCTGCAGTACTCAGTCAACACAGTGTTGATTGGAAACCTTTACCGTTTTCTTTTTCGAGTTAACTAGTGCTGGCTAGTGCTGAGTTTGTGTTGTCCAATTAAGCATGGCCAGATCCCCGACTTCAGCAACACGATGGGTCATAACAAACATGAAGCGAAGAGGAGTGAAATGCCCCGACCGCCAAGCCCGGAGCTAGTCTGTCGTCAGACTTTAGTTATTCATCTGAAATCATTCATCTTAAGTCTGATTTGTGTGCCCCTAGGGTAACACTGAAGCATTCTTCTTTGCCAATTTCTTGCTGCAGTGACGTGTTTGTTTATCGGCGGTCGGGTTTAGTAGCAGTGATGCTGTCTATCATGGGCTTAGCCTCGCTAAAACACTGTTATTTGCAAATTGTGTGGGAGGAATTGATTTTGCTGTTTCTTTGAGAAAATCAGTGGGGCACCAGAGAGAACTATTACCAGGCCCCGGAACCACTACTGTGATAAATAGCATCTTAATAAAGAAAAGGAGCACAATATGTTCCATATGGGCCCTTTTTAACAGACCTTGCTCTTGTTCATCTAGCTGTCGACTGTATGTTTTACCCCAGGACTTGGTAAAAGGAAGCTGGTAATCTTCATTGATTTACTTCGAGCATCCAACTTTCCCTCCTCTCGCTGGTTCTGTTGGGCATGCTTGTCTAATCAATACTCTATATTTGACGTTGTTGCAGACGATCATAAATCCCTACGAGGGCCGGCTGCATCCCCAGATCTCCAATGCACTATAGCAGCCGACTCTAAAGTGCAGCTGCAGACATGAAACGCCCCGCAAAACACTGAGTGCTGTGATGTCACGTCACAACATTTAGTTTCATTTTCCCGTCCGTCAGCATCTCTCTCTCATGCTCTCACTGTATCACTCTCTCACTCTCTCCTTATCTCTCTTTTTCTTGGTATTTTAACTGTCTCTCTGTGTCTGTTACTGTCTCCCACTCACTGTATCTCTCTCTCTTTCTCTTCTCTCTCTCTCTCTCTCTCTCTCTCTCTCTCTCTCTCTCTCTCTCTCTCTCTCTCTCTCTCTCTCTCTCTCTCTCTCTTGCTCTTGCTCTTGCTCTCTCTCCTTCTGTCTCTGTCTCTCTTTTGCTCTCTCTCTATTTGTATCTCTCTGGCTGGTGGTTTTACAGAAAGAGAGGCAAGAAGCGGCAGGTGGTTTTGTGTGTCTTGTCCTGGTCAGGGCGGGCGATGTGGCGAGCAGCCCTTTGTGTATGGCTAAAAGAAAGGAATGATGGATAGTCGGAGATTCAAGCCAAAAGAGGGCAGATATAGGAGGGGGGGAGTTGATATGCTGGTGTAGACGCCACGGCAGGAAGATGGAGCCTAGGGGGGCCATGGGGGAGGACAGGGGTGGGGGAGAGGAGAGAGGAACAGGGGATTAGAGCCACGGGGAGGGAGGATCAGGCGAGGGGGATTGGTGGAGGGGGAGTGGAGAGGATGTGTGGGGGGGGGGGGGGGGGGGGGGGGGGCATGCAGATATTCGGAAATGTATGGAGAGGAAACGACAGCAGGTGCTTGTGCCCCATTAGTGTCTGTCTTATACATGATGTGCATGTGATGTGACACACTGGGGCTGTCTACTTCCATCAGCTGCGTCTCACGGAGTAGACAGATGTACCTCTGATAAGGGATGATAGGAAATTGAAAAGTCTCTGAGCTTTGCATATGTGTGTGGGCGCGTCTGCGAGGCAGAGAGTAAAATGTGGATGGAAAAACCACACGCGTTCCAGCTTTCATTTTCCGTTCTTGCATGTGAGATTATGTGTGCCTCTCTTGTATGCTTATCCGAGGTGTGTGTGCGTGCGGCTGTGCACACGCCTGTGTGTGTGTGTGTGTGTGTGTTGGTTTTGTTTGGCTTGGATCCTCGTGGTATTGTCTGTGTCCAGCGCTAGCATCTCTGTTAGACCAGCCTGTTATGTCTGCTGCTGTCCAGTGCTAGCATCTCTGTTAGACGACGGTTGTATGTGTGCTGCTGTCCAGTCAGCGCTAGCATCTCTGTTGGACCAGCGTGCTATGTGTGCCGCTGTCCAGCGCTAGCATCTCTGTTGGACCAGCGTGTTCTGTGTGCTGCGGCTGCTGGGGGGCTGTAGGAGAGAAGCAGCCAGGCAGAATGACACGGGCTCCCCGGGCTCCCTGGCCAGCAGGCCTCGGTAGCCTGCCAAGCGGCGCCGTGGATGGACAAGTACACGGCAAACGGAGGACATATTCAGACACGCTCGAGGAGGCAGGGCGATGCTCGGAGCATGCGGGGAACACGCGCACGCGCGCACACATATACATTCACGGACCTGGGTGACACACATACACACACAAATACCCAAGCACATGGGAGACACATACACACAATCTAGTTTATGCAGCTACACACATCAACACACACACACATGCGCACGCACGCACACACAAACACACACACACACAGATGCTTAGTTAACCTCAATGATAATCACACACACACACACACACACACAGACACGTACACAAAGTAAATACATTTGACTTGTCATAATGAGTGTGTTTCAACCAGAGCACAAATGGCATACATTTAAACATCCAACCGTGTGTCAAAACCCCTTTGACCCAAGCTTGCATTCTTCTCTGTCTTCACTGTTCCCTCAAACTGGCCCAGATAAGCCTGGCAGCTGAAGAAGTGACTCTTCAGGCAGCACTGATTAAACCTGAGCTGTGTTTGTTTATGCGTGTGTGTGTGTGTGCGTGTGTGTGTGTGTGTGGTGTGTGTGTGAGTGTGCACGTGTCCAGTTCTTCTTCCATTTGAATATGGGCCGCTGGCTCCATGCACTGATGTGTGGTTGTGTGTGTGTGTGTGTGTGTGTGTGGGGGGTATGCATGTGTGTGGGTATGTGTGTATGCAGTGGCTCCTGCTGACCATGGGGAGGTTGGTGGTGGCGTGACACAAAACAAACACTTTATTCCTGGCTTCATTCATCCTGAAGGCTGGCGCCAGGGACACGATTTAAACCCAACTTTCACCCGTGCCACCTCAGCCTGCTGTGGCTCATTTCAGCCCTTCCTCAGTCGGGGGCCCCTTTCCCTCTCACGGCTCTGAAATTAAACGCTCTCTTTACGGTAGGCGGTCAATACATCTGTACACCTTTTTTTCCTTCATCCGGTTTTCAGTATTCGGTTTCACACTAAGATGCACACACACATAAACACACACACACAGGAGCATAAACACATAGGATTGTGTGTATGCTAGGAATCACATTGGTTGTGTTTTCTGTCAGCTTTTCAGTGCAAACATCCATCTGGGCCGGAAGAACCGGCACAATATATCATCCATACATCCTGTCCAGGTGAATGTGTGCAGTGAACAGTCGCTCAGTGAACAGTCGCTCAGTGAACAGCCGTTCAGTGAACGGTCGCTCAGTGAACAGTCGCTCAGTGAACAGTCGCTCAGTGAACAGCCGCTCAGTGAACAGTCGCTCAGTGAACAGTCGCTCAGTGAACAGTCGCTCAGTGAACAGCCGCTCAGTGAACAGCCGCTCAGTGAACAGTCGCTCAGTGAACAGCCGCTCAGTGAACAGTCGCTCAGTGAACAGCCGCTCAGTAAACAGTCGCTCAGTGAACAGCCGCTCAGTGAACAGTCGCTCAGTGAACAGTCGCTCAGTGAACAGCCGCTCAGTGAACAGCCACTCAGTGAACAGCCACTCAGTGAACAGCCACTCAGTGAACAGTCGCATCGTTAAGTTCATGAACATGCCTTCCGGTAACTGCATGTGTCTGTTATAAATGCCATGGTCTTGCCCCCCTCCCCACCCGGTCACATGGGTGCGTGCCGTCGAGGTTTAGGGAAAGCGATGGTAAAGAAGGTTGGCCCCCCCGAGCCAGGCTCAAATGTAGCAAATCCAGCACGAGAGGCCTATGGTTCACAGAGGTTCCCCAACAGCTAGGGGGCGCTGTTGAGCAGGGCGTGGCGCTGAGTATACGTGGCCTCAACTGGCTCATTGACGGTGATTTAAAGCGATGCTTTAGAAGACATTGTACGATTTCACCAAATGAAGGCTAGATGAAACGGGTACACTTATTGAAAGCCAATCATTATTCTTCTGCCAAGCGATGTGGTTTATCAAGACCGCAAAATAGGTTGCCAAACAACACAATGGTTGCCAGCATATTTTGAGCTTGGCAGGGCAGTAATACTCTAAATGAATTGTTATGCAATCAGAGGTGTGTTTATGTATATATATGTAGCACTTTAGAATGACTGAGTAGTCGTAGCAGTAACAAATAGTGAATTCTTAATTTAGAAGACATTGCTCATGCATGAATACTCATTAGTAAGCTAATCATAATCAGTAACAAATTATTAATTCAATTAGGTTCATAAGATAATAAACGATTTACAATGTGTTTATGTAATGCTTTATAAGCAGACAAAAACTGCTGCAATTCATAATAAGGTCAGGTTATGAGAAAACATTAGGTTTGTGAGAACTTATCTGCAGTGGGGAATATCTGTATCTTAATAAGCATTTATAAATTAGATGTAAAGGCTCTGTGTCAGGTAGTTGGATTGTTTAATTAAGTATTTTGTGTGAGCTCATCTAAAGTGAGGATTATATATGCCTTACTTACCATATATAAAGGACATTTTAAAGCTGGAATTGCCCCTAATACCACCACAGCGTGCAGAGTAATAATTAGTAGCAAATAAGGCATATATATTCCTTACTTAACTCTTAGTTGTACTACCAACGCATACATACATACACGTGCATGCCTACATTCATACATTCTTACGCCTAGGCCTACGTTAGCGCACAAACAGGCACGCACACACACACACACACACACACACACACACACACACATACACCACCAATACCTTTTGGAGTGGACTCCCCCTTAAGCCTTGCTTTGCCGCAAGAGACCTTTCAACTGCAAACAATTAGCCCATTCCGTTCAAGTTAATTGAAGTAATTTGCATAATATCAGCCTGTGCAAAGCTGCCAACTAAATTTTCTGCCCTGGTCATTTCAGGCCTATCACGCACTGTCACATGCTGTCGTTAAGTCTCTGCCCGGTGACAGATTAGGCCTGAAACGGGGTCATTATGTTCACATTAGGGCCAGCGGGTGCCGGACCGCGCGCATCCGGCAGCCGTATTTGAAGTGACGGAAATGTGGAGTTATGTTTGTCTTTGAGGATGAGGGATGGGTACATTGCCAACCGTGTGTCGGCCGTTCTCCTGCTCATTATCGCCGCCGTTCATCTGAGGACGTGATCCGTCGGGGCGCGGCGCGAGGAGGATCTCACTGTACTGCGACCATGTGGCTGGCCATTGCCGTGTTCCAATACCCGTACTTCCATGAGTATACTTAAAGGAAGTACACTATCTGCACTATCCGTACTCACTTGAGTACGCTAATTTTTTAGATGTGAGTGCTGTTCCAAATCGAGTACTCTGTGGTGCACTAACCGGAAATGACGATCACGACTGCCGCCGTGGCTCCTCCCCCGCAATAAACATCCCGCTTTGAATGGTGAACTCTTTACGCCTAGCAGCTATAAAAACTACAAAATGACTCTATTAATGCAGGCTATGTGGAAAATGCGCCGACTTTGGCTCAGCCTGGCTCCGCCTCTTCCGCTACGTAGCTAAGATGGCTGCCGTTGAGTACGGGGAGTGTCCTTCGATCCACACTTCACGATTAGCCCGTTTTGAGTACGGCATCCGGGTCCTTGAAGTATACTTCTTTTCGCCGGATCTGAATTGGAACATACTGTGTACTCAAATTTTGGCTAGTAAGTGCGGACAGTACGGGTATTGGAACACGGCACCTGTGTGTGTTGTGGCGGCGGCCCTTCTTAGGAAGATGGCCGAACAAGGGGAATGGACGGCTCGAGGAAAAAGGGGCCGAGTGGGCGGGAATCACCGCAGCTCGTTTTAGAAGGCAAGCTGCCCGCCGTGGATCGCTTTCCTAATTGATTCATGAAATCAATTTGTCATGTTATCGGTGACAAGTGAGATACGATCGCGTTGGTTATACACAGGAGGTGCTGTGTGTCTGTGGGTGTGTATCTGTGTGTTTGTGTGTGTGTGTGTGTGTATAGGTGCATGCGAGTGCACATGGCTGAGTAATTGTGTTACATTTAAAAGAAATGGATAGTGGAACCGATTGCAGTAACTTCTCATGAAATGACAACATGATCATTTATCATGTAATGTTTAATCTTTAATATCTGCAACAAGGTTTTTATTTTATAGATGCTTTATCTACACTGCCTTGTTCTCTTGTTTTCTCAGGTATAATGTAGTATTAATATTAATGAAAGTTCAATGGTCATACAGCATCAAGCTCTCCCGGTCTCTCTCGCCCTCTCTCTCGCCCTCTCTCTCTCTCGCTCTCTCTCTCTCTCTCTCTCTCGCTCTCGCTCTCTCTCTCTCTCTCTCTCTCTCTCTCTCGCTCTCTCTCTCTCTCTCTCTCTCTCGCTCTCGCTCTCGCTCTCTCTCGCTCTCTCTCTCTCTTATATGTCATCATGCATACGGGGTCACATGGTACAGCGCTGGCACACAGCAGCCTGATTGATAAATATGGAATGACATCCACGAATGAGATGGACACTCCCTTCTCCCTGGATAAACAAACCAAAGGCAATAAGCAATGTTTGTTAAAGGCCCACTATGCAACTTTTTTTAGCCAAAATTACATTAAGTATGCAGGTTGAGAGTTATGCTGATGGTTCTGCATCCATTTCTGGGTCGATTGGTGGGTGTGTCATTTTCCCATGTCGCCTCTACAGATAAAAAGCGCATATGCAACTTGATCTGCTCGGACCGGGACATTCCGGATGTGACGCAGCGGAAGTATCCTCGAAAATGTAGTCAGATTGTAGTTTCGAAAATGCTTTACGGCACAGACACACACCCAAACATGGCACCGGCTAGATATAAACAGCCAGTTGCGAGGCAATTGTTGCATTCATCATGGATCAATCGACTGATAAGGGACCCAAGAAGCGACCGTCGGTGGAACAAAAGAAGAATGGACCAGAAAAGAGATCAGACACGAGTGAAAGGGGAACTATGCAACTTTTTTGGCTTGATTTACCTTAATATAACAGGCTAAGAGTCATTGCGATGGTTCTATTATACATTTTTGTTCGTTGTTTCGACTCACCCTTGTGCATCTTGGCGGAGAAAAGGAATATGTTTCTGCCGGCGACCCGCCGCCCACTCTCGCGGGAGTCTCGGGTCTCGCGAAGTAACGAATTGCTTTACGGCACAGACCCCCAAACACGGAACCGGCTCGATATAAACACAAGTCACTAAGGGATTGTTATATTCATCATAGATCAGCCGACTAAAAAGAGACAGAGAAACCCAATGTCGGAGGAACAGAAGAAGAGAAAAGGGAGACTGACCGGCAGAGAGGCCAGACACGTGTAAACGTTGGGCAAGCTTTTCAGGAATAGCGTGAACTGAAAGAAAAAGAAGACTGCAAATCAGACGCCGACTCGGCCGTGTTGCTTTTGAAATTGAAAGTACCCTTGGGTGGCCTTTGTCTTCGTGGTATTCTTGATGTTGATAGTCTCTGTACAAATGTGTTTGCTCAACCATTTTGTTGTGAGCCCTGTAAAAATTGTTTTCTCGACCGTTTTGTTGTGAGCCCTGTATGTTTCTAGCTTGCTTGGTTGCAACCATATAAACACCTTTGTTTCCATGGGTGTTTTGCTGTTCGTCTGTCTCGTCCCCCAGATACAGACTGAATCCCCGAATCCAGGTTCTTGTTTATTTAGATTATTATGTTGGCCAAACCTCTTACACTGATTGTTCTGTTCAACCTAAGATAAAACAATTATAATCTAGGATATAAATTCTCCCCGTCAACTATAAAAAAGGTTTATGTTTATTGCAATACAAATACACCCTTTTAAAAATGTATAACCTTGCCTACACTTTATGAACATCTACTTCGGACATGGCTCCACGCTTTCGCAGGCTTCTTTGAAAACAAATGCACATGGCTCGCATGGGGAAGGGTCGTCAACGAGTTGTTACGACAGTGTTGTGAAATATCTACTACGAAGCTGTAGGGGGCGCTGTGTAGAGAAATGTGCGTGCCGAAACCAAGAAAACAGCGAAGAAATGCCCGAAGTTGCATAGTGGGCCTTTAACTGATTTAAAAAAATATATTATTAAAAATCTTGAGATAAGATACACAAGGAGGTTTAATTCCCAGATGTAAGATTCAGGGTTTGCACCCTATTGTCCACTAAATAAGTGTAAATGAGTGCTTAAATTGAGAACAGGATTCTAACAGAACATGGAACAGGATTCTTAATGAATGGTAGTCAAGCGTCAGCCATGACCACTTGTTTGTTAAGCACTTATGGAAGCCATTCAGGTGCAGTTCCTCTGACAGCCTGTAGGCGGTTCGGGGGCGGTTGGTCGCAAAAGGACTGCGCACCGTTCCAAGTCAATTGTTAGATGTGATTTAATTTGTGTAATACAAGGGGGATAATCTTTTTCTTTGTTGCCATCTCAGTGGCAAGTTAATCTCCATAACGTGTATTTTGAGCGGTCCCGCTAGACGGTTTTATTTAATGAAAAAGTTATTAAGGGTTGATTATTAATGAGTTTTGGTCTTAATGTGGCAAATATGGATAATTTCCGCTGAAGGCGGCAAAAATTGTACACAACGGCTGTGGCATAACGCAAAGTCTAGGGCTTCTCAGCGCTTGTGTGCACGGGGGGGACTTCCCGGTCATGACATCCATATTTCTTCCGGTCTATGTGTGTAAGTTGTACATTCACAGCCCTGTTCATACCTTTTCCCTCTGCTCCCGTTTCTACAGTGAAGTTTGAGAGCTGCCTGCACAACCGGGAGGTGGTCTTTGTGAGCAGCGACCCGGCCCTCAGCGTGCGCTCCGATGGCTCCGTGTACGTGGAGCAGGAGGTGGCCAACCTGTCGGAGCCCGTCCAGTTCATGGTCACGGCCCGGGGGCTCCGGGACACCCGGATCTGGGAGACCACCGTGAAGCTGGCGGTGGCCGGCCACACACAGGTAGCACAGCTGGGCATGCAAACAAACACACACAGACACATGCAGGCGCACACACAAACACGCACACACATGCAGGCAAGGCTGCTGCTAAGCTTTTGGAGAACCTAAAAAGGGATATATAAGTAATATATATAACTTTCTAAACAGCAGCGTTAAAATATAATAACTGCAGGCTCCAAAGATGAACGAAAAATAATTATGCACATGAATAAGGTATAAAAGGAAGAACAAACAAACACACGCAAATATTCTTCACTCACCCACTACGTCAAAGTGCAGTCTTGTCCTAGTCAAAATATTTTCCCTACACTATGCAGAACTGTAACTGTTGGATAGTGCGCAATACTAAATTGTGTGTGCATTTTCACCAGCTGCAAGAGGCTTTACCAAGGTGCACGACGACTTTTCCAGGCAACAGAATCGCTAATCAAGTCATCATAAGACACCCTATGTGCCACTTAAGCGTTCTTGTCCCATTGTTGACCGTAGATATGTTTTAATGAGTTTCAGTTTAGAAAATAAACTGCGCTGAGAAAGGATGCTCCGCCTCCGAAGCGAAAAGACGAGAGCTTTGAAGGCTGTACCATTTCAGGGAAGCGGGGGGAGACTCTTTTTATGTATTAGGTAAAAACATGTAATTTGCCCAAATTGAGTGATAGGGTACACAATTAAGAAAAAACAACGGTGGGCCTGTTCATAACAAATATATATATTTTTGTAATGTAATAATTATCATGACATTTTTTTAGCAACCTTAATTTTGGGGGCCCCCGCCAGGTACTTGGGGCCCTACGCGCTGTGCGTACTCTGCGTATGGGGAGCGGCGGCCCTGCATGCAGGCATACACACATTCAGGCACACATACTTGCACGCACACACGCACACACACCCAGACACACACACACACACATAAACACACACACATGCAGGCTCACATGCACAAACATGCTTGCACACAAGCACACACACAAACACACACACAACACAAAGGAAGACACGCATGCAGGAATATGCATGCACACACACTTATGCACAGGCATATTCAAATAATGTGGCCCCTAACCTTTAACCATGTTTATATAATTAAACTCTAAATTGAGTTTTGATGCAGATGTGACAATCAGTATTCTTGAACTTTTATACTCAAACATGAGTTTGAGTACACATTTATATCCTAAATTGACATATAATTAGGGGAAAATACGGTATGCATGCAAATGTACATTCATACTATTATGTAGGCACTTTATGAAAATGTTATGAGTTGTATAATGTCATTATACAATGTGATTAAAGTCTCATTATGTGTCTCAGTATGTGTATTACAAACACATGAGCTGATTATGGTACCTTTACAGTAGATTCCCCCTGTGCATGTTTATATGAATCTACATGGTTCTCTGGACATTGCATGTAGTCTTCAAGGAGTAATGAACCAACACTGTAATCTGAGAGGGAATCCGAGTACTCATATCTGATACATGTCCACACATCATCTTAAATAAACTCTTTATTAACCAAGTGATGGATATCTGATACATGTCCACACATCATCTTAAATAAACTCTTTATTAACCATGTGATGCATGGTTAATAAAGGTCCACACATCATCTTTAATACTTTTTCTATTAGCCATGTGATGCAACCAGGCATTCGGCCGCGCAACCAGATGCAATTCCAACGGCAATTCAAACAGCAATAACGTCTTAATGACTGAACCCCAAAACCATAGTTTAGTCAGAGGCGCACACCCTGCTCCTCTTCACATCCACATAAATAATGGTAGAAAGTTAATTTCTGTAATTAAAAAGAGATTACTGTTTGAAACAGTGCGCTTATTAGAACCGTGGTACGTACAGCCACGCGGACGACTTTTCAAATATGATATTTTATCTCAGGTCGTCAAATAGTGAGTTCAGTGAGATGAGGCTGTGTAAGGTTTTGGTCTAATTCACTTCTGAGTTTAGCACGCTCAAAAAATGCTGCCTCGTAAACAGCACAACCTGAATAGCATTGTATACTATAGATATATTATTCACAATCTTACACACACCTATTGATATGCTATTTATTTTATAGGAAGTTAACTTTTCTAAGGAGTTACCTTACAGATTACAGTGTAGCTTTTGCTGGAGGGAGCAGAGTGTCATGGTTCAGACAGACCGAGCATCAAAGGGTTCAAGTTCCCTGAGCTTAACATGTAATAGCTGCAGAGCATTGTTGCATGAGGTTCCCTCGGGGGCACTTTCCACGTGAAACGTCTTCACACCTCGACGCAGATGACATGCTCTCTCCATATTCATCGAGGATTCCTTCAACACTTTCCCCATTTTTCCATACCTCGAAACACGTTCACACACACAGCGCGTGATAGATCTGATGTGCAACTAAACTCGAGGCGAACGAACGCACTTTGTAAGACGCCCCATCTGTTGCGTAAACAGTGGAAAGTGTGCGTCTGCTTTCTCCGCTGAAACACAGGAATCGTACTTCTGCAGGAACCTGAGACACAATGCAAAGACAAATGGCTGGTCATCCTCCGAGCCAGTCCGCTCTCCGGCGCCAGCCTATTACCATTCCCTCCGCTGCTCCCGTTCTCCGTGTTCCTCCGTGTTCCTAATCATGACAGGAGCCTCCCCCAAGACCCATGTAGCTCAGCAAGGTGCAGAGAGCTTGGATTAGAATTCTGCCCACTCCTTGCAGCGCAATAAAGGGAGAATGGGAAATAATTGAGCATGATTGGGCTAGTGTTTCACTCGGGCGGATCCTATGTTTCGTCTGGTGGCAAGAAGCAGGTGATGTGGTCGGGCCGCGCAATTATGTTCCCCGCTACGTCTCGCGGGAGCCAGGGGGTATTTCGATAATTGAAACAAGAAATAATTGTGTTTGTAGTAATCTGATCAAAATTTGGAAAAAACAGTTAGACGTTTTAAATTGATACTGTGCTTTTAATAGCGAAATGGCCATAACGGGAATTTCTTGAAGTGTTTCCTTAGATACTGCGGGTTTGCATTGGAATTTAAGAACACCGATTATTTAAATAGTTTGAACCTACTCCCCACGGGATTGATGTAGTAAATAATTAAAATCAATTTATTCAATGTTTTGCGAAGGAAATTGAAATGATCCTATAGAATTTGCCTCATCAGGGGGGGGCGACATTTAATTTTTTTAATTGCTTAGCAGAATCAAAGACTTTTTCTTCCTCTTTATTCCAATTAACCCCTATGGAGAAGAAGCTGCACCACTATTCCTTTGCATTAGTTTGATTTAGTGTCTCAACGAGACACTAAATTAGTTTGCATTTTAATTTTAAAACCTTGATCAAATATATGTTATCACGGCGCCTCCTGATCTGTGGGGGTTTTGGTTGGCTCACATTTTAAAGTCTATTTATAGATCTTCTCCCAGCCTTTTCTAAATGGAAATGTGTGCAACAACAAAGGTAAAGACTGAAGAAAAGAAGTGAAGGAAGGAACTCACTTTTTTAAACTAATCACTTCTAGACAATGAGCAAGAGTTACATGGATAAACAGACGAGAAAACTGGGTGGCTCCCTTGGTGTCAATCAATTATTGGCCACTATAGTTGTTGTTGTGATCTGGGTCCTATCCCAGTGTCCCCAGGTAGCTCTGCCTTGTAGTGGGGATGGGATAGACCAGGTTTCCCATAAATCATATATGAAGAGATACAATTCAAGCGTTCCAAAAAAGCATTACTGTATGAAATCATATTGAAACAACAGTTCATGTTGAAACAGGTGCTTTCCTCTCATACGCATGCGGCGTCTCTCTGGAGGACAGGTTTTCCTTCACTAAGAGGTATGGTCGAAGGTTCCATTCGGGGCAGCGGCGCTCCCGTTGGAATGAGTACACGTCCGGAGTGATAAACAAGTGCAGGCAACAGCAAATAGTCACATGGCTCCCTGCCTCTCCATGGCCTTAGTACTGCTCTTCCTACTCATTCTTAGCCCTCTCCGTACTCCGTACTCCCTCATATAACTACCACCTCCAACATTGCTGTAATTTTCTCCCTTTTCGCCATAAAATAGTCAGTGGTCAGCTAAACTCAGCTAACGTACTCCGTCCACCGGTGATAAACCCTAACACGGAACTGCTAAAATATGCCCAGTTGTGACGGTCTGTTGTTCCGACAGTGAGAACAGCAATTTTTTATTGCTTCTTTTTTCCATTGTTGCTTTGGACACATGGGGCCCTATCTTGCATCCGGCGCAATTGAGTTAATACCGGGTGCATGTGTCGTTGCTAGTTTGCAACTGGCGCAGAGCGTTCTTTTCCCTCCTGCGCCACGCGTCGGTAAATTAGGGAATGACCTTGCGCCCCAAGGGGCGGTTTGGCGAAAGGAGGAGGCGTGTTCTGGCGGAAACGTTCCCTGGTGCTATTTTGCAGTTTCAGAAACCACTTGCGCCACAACCCAGGAAATACCTGGTCTAAAGTCAGTGGCGCGTTGTTCAGATGCTATTTTAAGGGTGCATGCATAATGTTGCTTGTGCACCTCGCGCATACACTTTGCTTCTCTCATCTACCTAGCCACACATTCTTGGTATATTATTTGGGAAAGAACAGCTGATACAGCGGTAATAAGTTGTACTTTTAAATCAATGCCTCTGCAAACACCGTACAGCAAACACATATTTTCTTGACACAGACATCGTGTACATGCTCATAATTTTTAGGATTGATGAGTATTTGATCGTGAGAAAACATTGTTTTACCGCGAGTGAGTGTTAAAAAGAATGAAGAATGAATGAATGTGTGTATGTGTAAAATAATGAATGAATGCGCGCGTGTGTGTGTGTCCATCTGTTTAAACACACGCAAACTAAACACGTAACTCATAATACAGTCCATGGCAATGTATATTAACGGGGGGACACATGCATATTAGGAACACAAGTCGATAACGATAATGCATACAATACTGATAAGAAACTATGTTTATAACGTATTGCGTATATCATTAAATAGAACCACAGTTACCGCGTATCATATGTTATATCATATACGTTTTCTTTACTGAAATTTATTTGAGGACTCAGTATTTCTGAAGTTGTGGAAGAAAACCTTATTCCAGGTGTGAATAAGGCCATATTATTTGTTTGAAGTTCATGTGCATCTGTCTCATCGGAGACTGCAGACGCGCTGTCAAAATATCAACTCGTCAGATTCAAATGCGCTCATGGCTCTTAAAGGGGATGGGAACTGGCACTCTCATTGGTTTGTTGCACGTTACGCCCAAACCACACCTACGGGTAAATAGGCTACTTCAGACCAACCCTTTTTAGATATGCGCCGGGCGAAAGAGTCATTTTTCGCGCCGGTAAACTAGCGACATCGCCGTAGAACTGCCCACAAAGCTTCTTGCGCTTGGCCCTTCTCACTTGCGTTTCAGACCGTTAAAATAGGGCCCATGGTCTGAGCTAGGCCTGATGAATGGAGTTGGTTCTTCGTGGAATTAAAGTTTCAAATCAAATTTTAAGATGCCTACAGATTTCTACCCATTTCACAGGTCAACAACTTGGCCTGAAATACAGATAGTGAGAAATTGCAGATCATTTCTCTCGTCGGCCTCTGGTGGTTTTCATTTTCTTCCATTGGCCTGAAATGAGAGCTGCAGTTGAAGTGCTGACATCTCCGATTCTAAATTGTGAACTTGTAGTTTTGTCCTCCATTAAAACAGGCCGACTTCTGAATAGATACAGCCGTTCTATTGCAGAAACATTGGTCCTATGTAAACCAGAGAATGTTCATATTCTTTCCCCACTTGTATTGTAGGAAGATTCCTCCTCATCTTATCAATCATTTTAGGGCATATTGGTAGTTTGTCATCTTTCAATGCCTAATCCAACAGTATAGGTGGTATAGAGTAAATGTCCAGTATAGCCGGGAAGAGGAATTGAACCGCACACAGGTAGTGTTGTGATGAATCTCCGAATCCTTTATGTCGATTTCATGCTATGCTGGCTTACCTCCTTTCCCAGTTGAGAGCCGTGACCATTGATTTTGCTCCACTGAGTTTGACACCGCTCGGCTGCTAGAACGAGCCTTTCTGCTTGTTTTTTAGCAGAAAACACAACTCACTCACTATGTAAAGCGCTTTGGGCTTCTTGACAAGTGCTTCATAAATACAATCAATTATTGTTATTATTATTATTGATTTGCTCGCAATGAATTGTTCAGAGGTCTCCAAGGAAATCCTCACCTGTTGGGGGCAGATGAGATGAACGCCTGGCCGCAAGGTGCATCCCTGAGCGAGATGCCCAAACCCCTACCATCTCCTTAACCAACCGATAGCCCTTCCATTCATAGTACAGAGCTCTGCTGCAATACAGTACACCGTGTTCCTGTTAGGCCAAGAAATGCAATGGATCAAGGTTATAATCACGGCTATCAGGATTCCCTGTTATTTCTACAAACCCTCTTTTCTACTGAAAGTGCCGACGTTCTCTGTAGCGGGGGACAAAAAATTAAAAGAGCAGGGATAGAGAAACCGATTTAAACATCTGATCAAACGTGAACACGGAACAGGCAGAGATGTGCCGCGTGCGTACGCCAGCGCGCCAGCGAGGTGAAGGGGGGCGAGCGGCTTCTCGCCGTCCTCCCTGCCAGATCCTCGGGAGCCATGTTGCTTTGCTTTGGGAAAGTGATTTCACACTGACTGACTCCCGTGTTCTGAAGTCCACCACCACCTCCCCTCTGCCAACATCCCATCCCTCCCCATCACCACCACCACCACCACCGCCACCACCACCACCACCACCACCACCACCACCCCCTCTCTGAGGAACCATTCCCCCGTGAAACCTGAGCGCTCCTTTGTACCGCTGTCTTGGTTTAGCAACAGAGGAGGCACGGCAGCTCGCCAACTCTGGCTTCTAACTCATTAGCGCTGAACCTTCATCAGAGAGCCCGACGGGTTGATAGCAGCGAATGGGCCTTGAGATTTATGACGCTCATCCGCCTGTGGCTGGCCCGGGCCGATAAGGACCCCATTGTGGTGGCCCCGGCGTTCGCCCGAGCGTCAACATCGAGGTAGAGCACGGAATGGTTTATAGTTGTTTATATAGTTGAGTGTTCTGTGTGTATTCGTTTATTTCCCATCCTAATTCAAACCGACGTAATCGGCCAGAGTTGTCCGCTGTAGGTTGCTGTGCATGTTTTATAGTGTTGGTGTTGAAGTCAATCACCATCATCCAATGGTGTTGTTTATTATATGTTTAGAAATTAATAGACCTTTTCAGCCTGATTTTGTGTCTGTCAGCACACCCACACACACATATACAAACCACTCTTACTTCTCAAACAATACACATGGATGTAGACACAGCGTCGGATGCCACCTGCCACTCAGTAACAGACCGGTGGACAGTGACACCCACCACCAAACCCCGTCAGTACCCTTGAGCAGCTCTGGATGAGTGGAGCTCAATATGGTGTCCATGTATTATTGAATTATAATTATCCATCATCTATCTATCCATCCAGCTATTATTTTTCTAACAATCTATCCATCCAGCCATCATTTATCCATCTTACATATATTCATCCATCCGTTATCTGTCAATCCATCCGTCATTCAATTATAAACATCAGTCAACCAGTTTTGAAACAATAATCATCCATCCATCTCAAAGTCATCCATGTGTGTCCCTCCTCATCCAACCCGTTGTGTCGCCCCGCAGGGCTGTGCATCAAGTCTCCGGGGCTGTGCATCAGCTCAACTCCATCAACTGTGAAGAGTACAAACAGAAGCTTGATCAAATGTGTTAGATCAACCTTTGTTACCAGCCTGTATCTCTAGCACTCACTATACATCAGGGGTCAGACTGGCAGCCTGCGGGATAGTTCAACCTGCCTTGAGGGCAATATGATATACAAATCTGTAATAAAAACAAAAACATTGTTGCTGCAACTATCAAAACCAGGTCAGTAACTTTCAGGGGAAAAAACCCCTGCAAGGCAGAGTTTGGGGAAAATCTGACGAGAATATGCACACAAACACCTACATCATCATTCGGGTATGACCTACATAAAAACACAGAAAAGAGAAACAGCTTGTTGGAGTGCGTGTTGATCATGGCTGGTTTAAGCAGCCTCACCTGGCCTGAGTCAGACTGATTGAACTCTGGGGCTGGGTGAGGCTGCACACCTGTTGTACATTGAGCAATCAATGTGCGCAGGTTAAACCAGCAATCACCACAAACAATCCTGCATAATTGTCCACAATCTTTTACAATCAACCTGTTTCCCAGCCCCACCCGTCTGCGTCCTTGTCTGGAGGAGCCCAATAAAAGTACCCTAGTTTGAGCGTGGCGGCCGCCTAGGTGGGGTGTAGCCTTGTCTTTGTTACAGTGGCGTTTATTGGGCTCCTCCAGACAAGGACACAGGTATTGGAAAACCGGGAAATTGTACAAAAATGTTGACATGATGCAGGACTTTCTGTTCCATGTTGGCATGAAGGAGGTATCCCTGAGTGTGTGTGGTGATGTTAAAGGCCACTTTAAGGCCCACGCTGCCACTAGGCCCCTAGGAGTTCAGAAGGCGTTAGAAAACAATGCTAACTAATCAATTTAACTTGCAAAATTTCCCAGTCAAATATAAGACAAGTCAATAAAGAACAATGGATTTTCTTTCAAGTTGTTCGGAAGAATAAATTAATTAATTGAAGTCAATAAAAACCCAATGTTCCGACTTTACAAACAGAAGGTGATGTTTCGAAAGCAACATGATTTCCGCGCTGTTACGATACCCACAGGGTAAGCTCTGACGAATGCACTCGTCAACTTTTGGAGAATTCAATATTTTAAAGCGTACACCACTTAGGGCCGGCCCGATTTAAGTTGCATTTGGTCTCTTATGGCCCGCCGCAAACTCAAACTAATGTGTCGCCCCTGCTATACGTAGTCCTCCCAGACCCAGCGTGACAGCCTTTTATCATGCCTCTAAGCAGGCATCAGCGTGTTTCGTGGCCCCTGTGTTTATACACAAAAGCGTTTGGTGCTGTGGGCTGGGACCAGTAAGTCGCGCCAACAAAAATGAATCATGTTTCTTTTTTCACACAGTGCTTGAATGTGGTTGTTTAGTACAGTTGACACGAACAGAAGTGAAAGTCATTAAAAACCAAACTCCTTTACCGTTCATCTGTCAGACATACCAGCAACACAGTGTATACAAATTATGTATTAAGAGCCTCATAAATCAAACCTGTGACTTATTAAATTCATTTCTAAAACAAATGGCGGCCATAATTAACAAATTAACATTTTGTTTGTGTCGCATCTCCCACGTGTGAAGTATAATAAAAAGATTTGATATCGAGAAAACCTTGTTTACCTAGTAATGGTAATGGCTTTTTGGAAGTACCTTCGTTTAAATGCTACTGAACATAAGGTATGTTCATTTATATCGGAAAAGGCACAGAGATAGAAAAAGGTTGTTGATTATAGTTCCCTTTAAAAAAATAAATAAAACGATGGTGGGGAATCGAAGGCGTCTACCCGGATAAATCCACCTTGACTTCCCCTCTTTGAAACGTTTTCCAAGAAAATCTGAAATGCAGCGGCCTTTGATAAACAAACCTCACCGGCAGCACCCACCCACCTGCTGCTAGGACTAATCTGAAGCCCAAACCAGGCCCTTTATCCCCTGCCTCCGCAACCTGCCTTAAGTACCACCGCGTTCTTGAGTATTAGTCCGTGTTTCATCTGATGTAGTAACTATACACAGTGCTGCTAGCAACCCCTTGTTCAGCTGGGTGGAGGTGGGGTCGGGGGTGGTGGCACGTTATGTTCCGGATGAATCAAAGGGGGGTGGCGGGGTGGCGGGGTAGTGGGGCGGGGGTGGGGAGGGGCGGGGGTGGCGGGGTGGGGCGGGGGTGGGGTAGTGGGGCGGGGGTGGGGAGGGGCGGGGGTGGCGGGGTGGGGCGGGGGTGGCGGGGGTGGGGCGGGGTGGCGGGGGTGGGGCGGGGTGGGGAGGGGTGGGGAGGGGTGGGGCGGGGTGGGGCGGGGGTGGGGCGGGGTGGGGCGGGGGTGGGGCGGGGGTGGCGGGGGTGGGGCGGGGGTGGCGGGGGTGGCGGGGTGGGGCGGGGTAAGGGTTGCGGCCATGCAGTCAGCCTGAAGAAGCTACGTAGAAGATCTGAGCCCACCATATGTTTCCCTGTTCGTGGAGCCTTTGAGCTTGTTTTTTGCTGTAGTTCCCCAGAATGGAGCCAGGGTTTGGGGGGGGGGGGGGGGGGGGGGGGGGGCTGTCTGGGACGTTATTTACAGACCGGGGGGAGCCCCATCATTCAACAACTGTTGTTTTCCACCACTCTGTGTATTTCTCCAGGCCTGTCTGTCATTCGGAGAGAAATAGGTTTCATTTTGAGGGCGTTCAAATTCCAGCAGATGGATCGTCATTTTATGCCGTTTTATTCTCGCCATCTTCCGGGCTGTCACCGGGAATGTAGCGCTGTGGAAATGAGGGCTGCGCCCCAACTCCCCCTCTCCCGGATACAACAGCAGCTGACTCGTGCGCTTGGTTTGTTTCAGGTCGGCATTGAAGAGATGCTGTCAAGAGCATGGGACTCGCAGCCCAGACTCATCAAGTTCCCCCGGAAGCATCTGAGGAGCTCCTCCTCCAACAGTCTGCGGCGACAGAAGAGAGACTGGGTCATTCCACCAATCAACGTGCCCGAAAACTCCCGAGGGCCATTCCCCCAGATGCTTGTCAGGGTGAGTGACAGGTTCTAAAATGCACCGTTATCCCGCAAAGTTTTGTACTTCGGGACAACTTTGCTTTTTTTTTTTTGGGCGGGAAAGAAATGTTTGTTCTTGCTTGGAGATGCAGTTTCTGAGATTTTTAAGTCGGTGCACACAGGGCGGTACAGCAGACTGTAGGGAGGAAATACATGATTGGTTTGGCTCAGTGTGCAGGACACATAGGCTGTGTGAGGCTGGAGCTAGCAGGCAGGCAGAGACATATAGTATTAACAGCCATGCCTCTGGATGCTGTACCGGTACACAAGGAGACAATGGACAAGCACACCGTAATACATTATCTACACGTATCTATCTATTTTTTATCACCGTATGCGAGATGGCGAGACAGGAAAATATGTTAATATTGCGACATGAACATATTTACTTCAGTGTGGACATCAACGTGTTTTACATGCGGTATGTATCTTCATGTCATCATAAGTCTATGTATGCTTGAGTTATACACGCTATAAAAGTGGTCTCTCAGTTCAGCGTCCATCAGCCCAACCTCCAGGAGGCTCTCCAGTGTCCCCTGCACCAACAGGCCACTCTGTGTTTTATTCATTATTAATTTTGACCTCGACAAAGTTACGAAGAAGCATCCACGCTTGCCTGCATAATACACAAGCTCACACAAACACCGACCCACACACTCACACCTCCACACACACACACACACACACACACACACACACACACACACACACACACACACACACACACACACACACACACACACACACACACACACACACACACACACACACACAAGCATACACACACACACACACACACAGACAGATACAAGCATACAAACATGCTCAAGGACATACACGAGTCCCTAGCACTCATTTGTGGAACCAGGCTATAGATTACAGGAAGCACCTTTCCCCAGCCTGTCAGGCAGAGGGCAGAGCACTCCTCCTGGGGGAGAGGCAGGCAGCAGCAGGGTCTGGAGCCGGCCGGAGGTGGGCTTCCAGCCGCCCCCACAGCGTGGCCCTGTTATACCCTGGGGGCCCCCTTCAGTGTGTGTGTGTGTGTGATTGTGCGCGAGTGTGTGTGTGTAAGGCTGAGCATGTGTATGTGTGCGTGTTTGCATGCACGTGTAAGGTTGTGCAAGTGTATGCGTGCATGTACGTTTGTGTGTCTTTGTGTTCTGTGTGTATCCTTAACGGCACATTGTACAGGGGTGTGTGTGTGTTTGTGTGTGTGGACGCCATGAGTCCCGTCACCCGAGGTACAGAGGCTAACCGGTAGGGCTGCACCACACACACCACTGTGTGATGCTCCGTCCCCGAGTCCTACAACAAGCGGCACAACACTTCACTTCTGACAGGCCGGGCCAGGGAAAGAAACAGTGGGGGTTTAGCACTTCATCACGCCTGTCACAGAAGTGGCCGAGTACATCCTTTCAAAGTTTTGCTTTCTCCACACTTCCGCCTCCCTAGGCTCCACGATGGCAACGCCTTTTTGTTGTTCTCCTTCCTCTCGTTTTGCCGCCTTTTACCTGGTGTATCTTTGGTTGGAAAAGAGCAATTAAACCTGGAGAAGAGCTTTTTTCTTTTGCTCAGAAACTGAAGAGAGCAGGTGTGTGGGAGTTCAGAGAGAGAGAGAGAGAGAGAGAGAGAGAGAGAGGGGGAGGGGGAGAGGGAGGGAGGGAGGGAGGGAGGGAGGGAGGGAGGGACGCTGCCGACTATATAAAAAATAGGATCCATTTAGAAACCACTGTAAATTGTGTGAGTGAGAAGGGCCAACATTAGTTTCAGGCCATTTGTGGCAGACCCATCTCAACCAATTCCTGCAGCACAAAAAAGTATATCCAATGAGGCAAAACCAACTAAAAGCTGTCAGGGCCTTGGGGTTAAAGTGAAGCCCTCTCTTCCCCTAGCAACCTGGACATCAACAAACACCACGGTTCCTAGGTTCCGAACAGCTCTGAGCCATGCGGTGGGAACGTGTCACAGCAATACAATACGGTTATTCAATCAGCAGTAATTGAAGAGGGAAATATGTACAATGAGACGTTGTCATAGATTGCTATTGAAGATTTAGTTTGTTAAGCAGCCTTTGCGGGCCAACAAATGTAGAATTCGGTAGAAGCGGAACGGATTGAAGTTACGATGAATGGAGGTTTCCCGCCCACACCCGCTGAAGCAAGAGTTTCAGGAAAAGCATAAGCAGCAGAGTTAGCTTTTCCAAAGCGCCTGGCGGGAGGTTACTCGGAAGTTATCTGAATATTCCGCTCCGTGGAGCCAGAGTTGAGCTAACTGGAGTGGAGGAGATGGTAGGTTTGGTTTTCCTTTCGCGTGGGCAACATTGGCATGCTGATTCTACCTGATTTCTTATGATCTGAAGTTTGTGCTCTATGGTAATGAGGGTTGGACAGCTGGTCAGGTGAGCTTTTTCCAGAGTTTTGTTTTTCCTAAAACTGCTAGAATTTTACATATTCTGCTATGCTGGAGTTTTTTCAACCAATCACAAAGCCTCTATTTATACCAGTGTGAAACAATACAGGCAAGACGAGGACTACACAGAGTGCAATGTCTTAGTTACTTTAGTTAGTCATTGTTTCTAAGTCTTCCCAACTTAGAAATTAGCATAAAGGTGGAAGAAAGGGTTTCTACGTTTTGTTTTGTATCCTCTTACCGAGTTCCTGGATTCATTCGGTTTCATTCTTAGCTGCTGTAGAGTCTCGCTGTGCATGTGTGTGTGTATGATGTGTGTGTGTTTGAGTCTGTGCATGTGTGTGTGTATGATGTGTGTGTGTTTGAGTCTGTGTGTGTGTGTGGGAGTGTCAGTTAGCACAGCGACACTTGGATTGCACCTTACCTCCACACTGAGGCTGAAATAAAAACTCAGTGTGTTCATTTCCACCCCACAATATTTGTCTCATTACAGCTCATAATGATTAGTGCCACGCATTGGGCCCTATTTTAACGGTTTGAAACACAAGTGAGAAGCGCCAAGCGCAAGTAGCTTTGTGGGCGGTTCTACGGCGATGTCGCTAGTTTACCGGCGCGAGAAATGACTCTTGCTGTTCTGAAGTAGCCTAGTTACCCGTAGGTGTGGTTTGGGCGTAACGTGCAACAAACCAATGAGAGTGCCAGCTCCCATCCCCTGTAACGCCTCGTGCCCAGTGCATCCGTCCGTTGACTGATCCCCATTGAGCCATGAGCGCATTTGAATCTGGCGAGATGATATTTTGACAGCGCTTCTGCAGTCTCCGATGAGACAGATGCACATGAATTTCAAACAAATGGCTCAGTTTATGGCCAAATAATATGGCCTAATTCACACATAGAATAAGGAGTCCTCAAATAAATTTCAAGATAGGGCCCATTGTGTTTTAAATAATGATCCCCCAGTGCAGTGCTGAGGTGCACTGGGGAAATTAAGTGTTTGTGTGTGTGTGTGTGTGTGTGTGTGTGTGTGTGTGTGTGTGTGTGTGTGTGTCTCTCTGTGTGTGTGTGTGTGTGTGTGTGTGTGTGTGTGTGTGTGTGTGTGTGTGTTTTTGTGTGCGCGTTCATGTTCACATGAATCTTGTGTCTGTCGCCCTTTTTTTCTTGCGTAAACACGTGCACCCCATGCTTGTCATGGCGGCGATGAGTAAAGGTGTGTGTGTGTGTGTGTGTGTGTGTGTGTGTGTGTGTGTGTGTGTCGGAGGTCAGTTGTTATTCCTTGTGTTCCCAGTCAGACAATTAGCAGGTGACAGTCCCATTAGCGACTCCTCCGCAGCACAAAGGCGGAGTGCTGCGCTGAGTGACAGAGTGGCCCGACCCCATCGCTAAATAACTGTCATCCCGCTCCACTCTGCCCTGACCTCTCCGCCCACCCCCCCCGCGCCCTCCCCCAGCACCGCCGCCAGCCCCCCCCGCCCTCCCTAAGCACCGCCGCCAGCCCCCCCGTCGCACTCCCACACACACTACACATTCCACGCCGGCCCCTCGTTGGGCGTCTGCCCGGGCCCGGCGCCGTTGTCTGGTCTCTCCCCGCGCTGGCAGCCCCCGGCTGATTGGCCCAGCCTCACCGGCTCCGTGTGTGCCAGGAGGGAATTTCAAGTGGCCCGAGGGCTGTAGTGATTGGCCAGGATGCCACATCTGTGTGTCTAGGTGTTTGGGTGTGTGTGTGTGTGCGTGCGTGCGTGCGTGCGTGTGTGTTTTCAACTCAGCTGCCTGAATGTTTAAACCGAGGGGGCGTGTGTATGAGTATGTGGTTGCAGGTGTGCTGATTGTGTGTGTGTGTGTGTGTGTGTGTGTGTGTGTGTGTGTGTGTGTGTGTGTGTGTGTGTGTTGGGACGGGGTGTTTCTGCATGTCTTCCTCATCCCCGCTCCTCTTGAGCCTCCCGGTTGTCGGCCATTGTCCGCCGATGGCTGCTATAATTACGCGCCCCCCCCCCCCCCCCCCCCCCGTCCAGCTTACAGCGGAGCCATGGCGGGCTCATTGTCCCTTTTCCCCGGACCCTTTCTCTCCAGCAGGAGAATGAAGACGTTTCCCAGCCCTCACGCTCCCCCGGGGCGGGATGGGGTACGGTGTGTGTGTGTGTGTGTGGGGGGGGGGGGGGGGGCACACACACACACACACACACACACACACACACACACACACACACACACACACACACACACACACACAGTGGGGGGGGGGGGGGGGGGGTTGTACAGGCAGAAGACAGGAGAGTGCTGGCCTCTGCGTCCTCCATCGGCGGTCGGCTTTATACGGCCGGATGTAGTAATGGCATAGTCTGTTGGCGCTATTCTACTGAGAATGTGGGGAGAATTAATTTCATTGTTAATGCGTGGAGCGGGGGGGGGGGGGGCGGAGGGGGGCGTTTGTGCGCGGCGGTACCTTCCAACGGGCTCCTCGCAGGGCTAGACTAAATCGCCTGCTGAATATAGTAATTGGGTTTGTGAGTCACTGCTTAACTTCCATTAATATTTGTTCTCCCACTAATTGCCCCCTTTTCCCCTCGCCATCCCCATCCTGCATTTAATTCCTTCATCTAGTTAATGGCGTGCGATGGCGGCAGCAGTTTGTGTGCTAGTGCGTGTGCATTTTTGTCTGTGTGTGTGTGTGTGTGTGTGTGTGTGTGTGCGTTTGAGTGCACATTTGTGTAACGCATCAAAAAAATAAATAAATGCCCACACACAAAATACTTAACTCAGTTTGACTTTATTTTTTCCATTTGAAAAACCAAGTGAGGCATCATCTAAACCGCCGGCATTTGTTAGTTTTTTCCATTTTGTCATTTCGTTTTAGCTTTTTGAATGTAAACAGAGAGTCCAGCGGGGCGAAGTTTGCCATCAAACTGTGGCAGAGCTCCCTCAAAACCACGGGTGAATCCGATGAGCTTGATACAAACACACACACTTGTTTGTCCAAAGAACTGATTCAGAGTCCCAAATCTTTATTTAAAACGCAGGGCTGACGGCTCCATCCGAAGGTTATCCGCGGGCTAGCGCTGGTGGCATACTAAACACTCACCTTGCTCTGACGCTGGCCATATCAGCTGGCTATCACCTTTTCTTCTCCAAATCGTTTTTTTCTTCCTGCACCCTCTTTATCTCCTTTGATGTAACGTAGCTATGTGGAATGTCTCTTTCTTTCGTGCATCGCATCAAAAAACTCCCGGCGTTAGAGACCGTGCAGCAGCCAAAAGGAAGGTCGTTCTTCTGTTTACACTGTAAAGAACGGGATATTAGTCCTCTTTTTTTATGGAAAAATAAAGTGCCGCAGGGGCAGTTAGGCGGTGAAAGGATTTTTAATAAACTCACGCGGGGAGGGATGAAGCACAATGCTGGTGTCAGAAACAGCACAAGGACATCTAGCACACACGCGCCGGCAGACACGCGCATGCACGCACACACGTACGCACACATGCACACACACTACAGCCACTTTAAACCTGCGCATGCGAGCAACCCAAACAAATCCATTGCCCACCAGGAGGAAAAGAAGGTGATGAAATGTGTCAAATAGAAATAGTCAAAAAACAAAATAAGCCCCAGATAACGAAACAAAGAAATCTGAACTATTGAAAAAATGATGGGGTAGATAAAAGGTATCATGCACTCCAGGGACAACAGCGACAGACAGAGAAACGGGGAAAAAGAACTGAAAAACATATTTCTTAGCCGCGGAAGAGTGGCTTGCTCATTTCCTATTCACTTTCTGATCCATAATGGAGGGGGCTGCCTCTGTGCCGGGCCCAGTCGCAGGCTTCTTTATGAGGATCAGGACGACTGTGCTCTTCTGTGGCTCAGTCAGCTGCATTCACTGGAGATATTAATGCTGAGCCCTCCACAGCTCTCTCCCATTCCCATCTCCTCGCTGACTATTTTTAACTATGTATATATCTATATATCTATATCTATATATATATATATGTAGAGATATGTCTGTATGCATTTCTATATCTATAAATGTGAACACATAGAGATCTGTTTATATATAGTATGTCTGTTTGTGTGTGTGTGTGTGTGTGTGTGTGTGTGTGTGTGTGTGTGTGTGTGTGTGTGTGTGTGTGTCTGCATACATGCGTATCTCAAACACGAGATCTGTCTCTATATCATTGTGCAGCAGTGCTTAACAGACAATTTTTTTCAATCACAATTGTTCCTTTGCGGCGGCCGCCCAGATTGTGTTTATTCCTCGTGTTTTTTTTGCGGGTGACCTCGCAAAAAAGAAAAGGTTTGATGGCTTGCAGAACCTCGTGCAGTCCCGCAGCTCGTCTCTAATTGGAAATGTTGTTTTCATTTGGCCCCTCGTTCTCCCTGCCCCTCCCTCCCTCTCTGTCTTCTCTTTCATCCTCCCCCCCTTCCCCTCCTCCCTGCTCTCCTGCCATTTTGTACCCTGATGTTAGTTGTGCCTGGCTCTGGCCTACCGGTGAATTTGAATTCCTCAGAATTCGCCCCATCAGATGCAGGGCATGTCAGCTTTGAAGGCTCCACAAACACACACAACGCAGGGACGGATCAAAGCGGAACAAAACAGATCTTCTTTTTTTTTTTTTATGCTTTCGTTTTAGCGTTTGTTTTTTTTGGTTCTTTTCGCTTTGTCCCTGGAGTTCAACCAAAATAGACACTGGAGCCGAGGCAGCCAGCGTGATGGCATTGTGATGCAGGTATTGGGATGCAGCGAAGGTCTCCATCGATGTAATGTGTCCGTGTGATCAGGCCCACAACCTCCACAGTTATTCCCTCCGCCGTAGAAGTACAAGTGCAAAGGTTTTCTCTTTGATGTGAAGATGTTAAGCAAGAAATGTTTTCTAAGAATTCTTAACCTGATCATCTGGCATCGCTCAGTTGGGTCAAACATGACACTACTACCACTGCTTCTATGATTACCACCGCTTATGAGCCTCCTTAGACCATCCAGATAGCATGTGTGCGTTCAGCAACAAACATCAGGCTCGCCTTCGCTCGGTAGCATTTCATTTCCAAACATGGCCTGGCCTTATGTTAAAGAAAACTCAAACCAGCCGGAGTGAGCCTTGTGCCCTATTTGCTCTTGCGGATCCGGTTGGATGGAAGTCAAAAACATATTATAATCGCACAAAACCTTCCGTGTAGTTTTCTTTTCCTCTTTTTACATCGTTATTCAGTATTTCTCGGATGAATCGCTGCACTCACCATCGAGCCCAGCATTGTTGATACAGTGGACTGCTGTGCTTCTGCCTCATCATGACCTGAGACTCATTTGACTGAGGCTCACTCGCATTTGACATTTCTTTGAAAAAGCTTCCTACGGGATCGAGGCAGATATGAACTTGCGAGATTGGAACGATCTTCCTAGGCTAACTACTTATACTATCATGTGTAATACTACTACTACTATTACGACTACTACTTATACTCCTAATACAACTCTAGAGATGTACTTTCTCATGCTTCATTTCAAACCCACCTTCACGTCAAAACCCACCTTCATAAAAGCATCTCAGTTAAATTAAAGTTGTTTGTTTCGCAACACAAATGAATATCGCTTATGCAAAAATATTTTGTCATCCTGAAATGGCAACAAACCTAAGCGAGCGTTTAGCAAAATGAAGTGAACAACAAACAGAAGCACACTTTTTTCAAGCAATATAATTTTTCTGATATATACTGTAAGGGGGACTCGATGTTAGAGCTTGGTAGTTATTACACATGATTACTTTATAGGAAACATATAGAAAATAGAAAGTAAGAGAGCGATAGCGGGGGAGAAAGAGAGAGAGTTTGGAGCAAGAGAGAGGGGGATTGGATCGAGTATACGATCCAGAAGGTATGAGGTTTATTTTTATTTTGTATTTCTGCCATATTGAGATTTGGTAATGTTGTCCTAACAGCTGTGAGTTTTAACTTTGACAAAGACGCAATCATAATAATAGTCATAATCAAAACAACAAGTGTTGTTCAATTAACCATATGAATATATTACACTTATGCCCACTTAGAGCCTGCAGCATCGCCTATAACAGGCCTGATTGTTGGACTGTCTCTTATTCTAATGTTTATCGACGCATGCCGATTAATGCAGTGCACCCATGCAATACAGCCCTCATTCAGTCTACCCATCCACAAAGGGTGTAGTGCACACACACACACACACACACACACACACACACACACACACACACACACACACACACACACACACACACACACACACACAACCCCAACCCCAACCTCTACATACACACACACACACACACACACAACCCCAACCCCAACCTCTACATACACACACACACACACACACACACACAACCCCAACCTCTACACACACACACACACACACACACACACACACACACACACACACACACACACACACACACACACACACATGCTAGGAATCACATTGGTTGTGTTTTCCATACACACAAACTGTTTTTTTGTACACGTGTAGTGATTTTTTATCCTGAATAATATCATTTGCAGGCAACAATCAATGTACCACTGCACTGCAATCTCCAGCCACATGCGTTACTGCGTTCACCGAAACAATTTCACACTTCAAAAACTCAATATCTTACCTGACAGTCTTTAAACGTTAGGCTACGACAACAAGCATTGATTTAACACAAAATAACCCTGTTCCAGAAATATACATTTATTCATTTATTTATTCATTTATTTTATAATAATGTGAGGGAAAATGTGTTATGAGCAACAATGATCGACACACATAGACACTGAGCCATAACATGATACATTTAAGAAGAACCTTTTAGTAGCCTCCGGTCATCATCTACAGATTAGCTTTACTCACATCCCATAATTAACCCCTCAAAGATATATAATAATAAGACCACAGGTGACTCTAAGCTGTTCAATGTGATCTCATCTTGGATGGATTCCTGACCTTAAGGTATAAACCGTCCGCTCCTCTCCAGACCCCAGAGGCTCTTTGAAGTCAGCACTTGGGGGGCCTTTTTTTCAAAAAGTTTTCCAAATTGGGTTACACATTTTAATTTCATTAATACCTTCACATTAACTTGTGCTTATCTGTAGTTTACAGCTTTGTTATGTAGGACACATTGATTAAAAATGCAAAGTATTTTGTACAATTACCGGTACATTGTTCCATCACCAACGTTGAATCATTGCCCGGTGATTGACAGCTTGCTTTGGTTTTTTGACGGTTTCTGATGTGGAGGCCAAACCCTGACCCTAAACCCAGCGACAAACCCTTCACTTTTTCAAAAGCGATGTCCCGCCTCAACCTTCGGTTAAAGCAGACCCCTCTGGGAAGATGTGTGAGAAACGCCATCTGACTAGCGTTTGATCGGGCCTTTAAAGGGCTTTGATGTGTCAGCATGGTGAGGTGTGTGTGGTCAGAATCTCCTCAACATTGCCACGTTGGATCACTCACACCGTGGATTAATCGTCCACTAATTGGCTAGCCTCAGATTGGTTTAGGGTTTCTAAATATTTGATTTAGCATTTATCCAAAGTGACGTTCAGTGAATTTTAGATGGTTGCCATTGACCAGCAGGAAGGGGATGGTGGCAGGGCAACTGCTCAAGGATGACTACTGGTTAGGCTGCGGACATTGGGGATCAAACTCAGGACTTTTCGGCTGGGAGTCAAACAACCCCAGCCACTACACTACCCTATTGCCCCAGGTTAGACCGAAACCCAAGCTTTAGCTTGAGATGACAATGTGTACAATCCACAGAGTATCGTCATTGCAAGACATTAGCCTGTAGCCCAATGTGTCCCTTAGTGGGGACTGGTTTCACTGCTGTCTATTAATTGCATCCTGGTTGATCGCTTGTTGCTTTAAGGCTGAGTAAACATGATACTGCGACGGCATCAAACAATGACATAATATACGAAGAGGAAAAAAAACCAACAACCTAACTTTCCAGTTTTTTTTATCATAATATTTTGTCACATTGGTGTCCAATGTACGATCGGCGTGGCGAGGCGAGACAGAGAAAGGACAAGCACAGGAGACAGATTGACAGCATCCCGAATGGCGGAGTGCTTCCCACGCCTCTGTAGACATCACACATGGTTATGCAGGGACGCTGTTCATCAAAGAAGTAAAAGAAAAACAGTTGAAGCAATTAAAGGAGATTTGAATAGTCTGGCCTGGTACGCTAATTAGTGCTTGTTTTGCTAAAAGAAAAAATTATTCCTTTAAATAGCGCCATCCCCTTCCCCGCCCCCCCCCCCCCCCCCCCCACACACACACACACACACACACACACACACACACACACACACACACACACAAACACTCACACACCACTACACCCGCAGCACTCAAGATTTCTTATCTGATGCTCTCCATAACCTCTGCAGGGTCTCTGCCCTTATCGCCCTTATGTCTTTCTATGTCTCTCTCTCCGTCTGTTTATGCTTCTCTCTCTCTCTCTCTCTCTCTCTCTCTCTCTCCTCTCTCTCTCTCTCTCTCTCTCGCTGTCTTCTATGTCTGCCTGATGCTTTAGCATCTCTCTACCTCTCTTTCTGTCTCCCTACGTCTCTTTCTCTCTGTCCCTTGGGTCTGATCACTCGTCCTGTAGGAGTGCTGCAGTTGTCAGTAATCAGGGAAATCAGGCTGGAAGAGCTACAAATGGGTCACTTATCTGATACCCGGCTCTGATGTGATGGAGAAAGACAGCCCTGTTAACCCCCCCCTCTCTCACACATCAGCCTTCTACACTACTTTTACATTGAGAGAGAGAGAGAGAGAGAGAGAGAGAGAGAGAGAGAGAGAGAGAGAGAGAGAGAGAGAGAGAGACGAGAGAGAAGAGAGAGAGAGAGAGAGAGAGAGAGAGAGCAGAAAAAGGGGGATGGAGAGAGAGAGAGAGAGAGAGAGAGAGAGAGAGAGAGAGAGAGAGAGAGAGAGAGAGAGAGAGAGAGAGAGAGACGGCTTCCCAAACACTGTCATATTCCACATGAATGTAGACACACACACACGGAAATGAGACAGAGACTCAGAGACCAGTGTTCATCATTACGGCGGTCATGCCTCCCCCTCTGGGAATCCCAGGATCAGGGAGGTGGCGGGGGGGAAAGTGGGCTTCTTCATTAATTCAATTTATCGATATCAAGACTCTTCATTAAGAGACCCTGTGGATGTGGCGTCTGGTCTCTCGGGCCCCTGATGCGGCATTCAAAACGACATCTGCTGTCCTGTGGCATGTGAGAGGGCCCCCCCCCCCCCCCCCTCTCCCCACCCCCCCCCCCCCCTCCCCCCCCAAGCATCCTCCTGGGGCTTTCAGACCAATGTGTCAACTACACCCAGCTTTGCTTTTCAAGTTTTTCTCGGGGAAAGACAATGTGTGTGTGTGTGTGTGTGTGTGTGTGTGTGTGTGTGTGCGTACGTGCGTGTGTGTGGCATGCATGCGTTGATGTGGAAATTTTTCATGTGTGTTTTTCTCACATGACGGCGTCCTGAATTATTGAACTGGACCGGCCCTTTTTATCAACGGTTTGGCGCACACACACACACACACACACACACACACACACACACACACACACACACACACACACACACACACACACACACACACACACACACACACACACGCACAACAATGAGAGCTTCCATCCAGGCAGTTGCATTCCGCACCTAGGGAAATCTGTGTGTATTGTTTGGGTTTATGTCTTACATTTCTGATGCTGCTTCCAGGACCAGCTTTGCTGCCTTACCCATGGTCACGCTTCAGCTTTCATGTTGTTTTGCCACAGAAGGGGTGGTCGGTAGTTTTAAAGGACTCATAACATACTGGTCATTTGAACGGTTCTCTTTTAAGAGACCCCTATGTTAAAGCGATTGGAATACAGACATTGTACTGGACATTGGGGATCAAACCCAGAATCTTTGCACTTTAGTTACTACGTCATCCTCCCCATCGTAAGATAGTATTATTTTCCATTACAGCTTGTTATAACCATATTCTAATTGTGATAACTGCTGCCTGGGGTCAATAACAGGCCCTTGATCCTGATTGGGCGGTAGTTACTGATTAGCATGCTGTGCTCATTATAACCAGCGAGTTTTCATTGAAACACTCCTGAGCGCATTGATAATGCTAAGCCAATAGCTCTGAGACCTGCAGAGAACTGGCTGTTCCTGCTGCTAGACACCGTGTGTGTGGGGGTATTAGGACCCTGTAGGCAATTAAGAGAGAGGGTATCACGCTCAAACAGAGAAATGGTTTATGCAAAAAGCCACTGTCACCCTTCAACGGAAGAAGTGATTTCATTTTCACGCATGGTGCCCTCCATGATTCCACTCCTGCCCTACTCTGAGGCAAAATTGCATAGGAATGAGAAAGGAGAGAGAGATACTGGGGGAAAGAGTAAAACCTTCATTTTATATCAGTGATCGTCCCTTTTTTGTCATGTAACCATGGTGATGATTCAATTCCAACCGGAACAGACGTCAGTCACACTATGTGAGTTGCTGGTGGGCGGGGCCGGAGACTGGAGATGGTTAAGGGCTATTTGGCCCAGAAAGGATCAGAAAGTTCAAAGATCCAGAGTTTCCCCTGTAATGTGTGAAGAAAGCTATTTTCCACTGTTAAAGCCTGACATCACAAACCCATCCAAACCCATCTTTACCAGACCTTTAAGTCGAGTAAACGAAATAGACTTTGAGGAAAAGTTTCTAACCATCATTATTATAGTTTGGGCTATTTTGTCCCCACTTTTTAAGTACCATGGATGGACATCACTGTGGTGATAAAAATTGTCAGTGTTTTGTCACGGGGACATTTTCTCGTTAACTGACTTGGATTTTTGTTATCCTTCAAGGTGTGAAATCATATAACCCAAGTCTAGGTTCACATTGCTCAAACCCAAATCCAAAGCCTCAGCCTTGTCTTTTCATTTCATTAGTAGTATGAAATTGTTACCATGTTTGCACAAAAAGTGTCATACTAACAAAAAGAATGCAAATCTACCTGCTCAGGGGGGGGAAAAAACGTATCTCTACTCTATGGCAGTTAGAAAAATAACCGAATGAATATAAGGTGAATTATAAGGTTGGGTGTTTCAACTGTATTTGGATTTACAAACAGAGAATAGATTAGTTTAAGTGTCCCTGCAGAGCCAGATGATTTATTACAAGGTCTAATCAAAGCCAGCTGCCCCGGCAGGCTGAACAAGCTCTGGGAAATACTGCAGTAATTAAAAGCACTGCAACTACATGCTTTATTAATATGGTCAATTGCAAATATAAAAAAATAAATGTGTGCCACAGGAGGAAATGCATAACACAATGTTGTTGTTTTGTACAGACAAGGAAATAATGATAAAGTCACAATGAAATGTTAGGGGGAAGAAAGGTTGTACAACAGCAGCAATATATCAACTGCATTATAATGGACACAGCGATTTGAAGGGAAACAGGAGTACAATAAAACTATTGACTGTGTTTTCTCAGCCAACGCTAACTGAGAAAGGACCACAGATCAATACTGTATCAGCCATGCCGTTAAATGTCAGAACCACATTCTGTTACAGCAACAAAGACCCCTGCGGTGTATCACTAGCAAACACATTTTTCAACTACCAACCTCAGGCCAAACATTATAAATGATGGTTACAGAAAATCTTGGGGCAGACCCAGAGAGAGAGTTGGGCAGTAGGGTTAATATATTCCACTGGAAGAGCATTGACATTCATATGAAAACATACAATCAGTTGTACCGCCCATGTTATTCCTGGAACTTTTCAACTTCTTTCTTCTTCTTCTATATTTAACCAATATCATAACTTAATCAAAGGGATAGCGGCAAAACAACGATTTCCCTACGATGTGTGTGTGTGTGTGTGGTGTGTGTGTGTGTGTGTGTGTGTGTGTGTGTGTGTGTGTGTGTGTGTGTGTGTGTGTGTGTGTGTGTGTGTGTGTGTGTGTGTGTGTGTTTGCATGCATGTGTGGTGTGTTAGCGTGCGTGTGTGTGTTAGCGTGTGTGTTTGTGTTGGTGTGTGTGTGTGTGTTTGCGTGCATTTCTGTGTGTTCACGTGCCCCTCTGTGTTGGTGTCTTGGTCCAGTGGCTAAAGCCTGTTGTCTGGTGTTCCTCAGATCCGCTCGGACCAGGACGTGACGGTGGGGATTCGCTACAGCATCACCGGGGCCGGGCCCGACCAGCCCCCCAGCGACATCTACAGCATAGACCCCGTCAACGGGAAGATGTTCGTCACCAAACCCCTGGACCGGGAGGAGAGGGCCTCCTACCATGTAAGCACCTGTCTGTCTGTCTGTCTGTCTGTCTGTCTGTCTGTCTGTCTGTCTGTCTGTCTGTCTGTCTGTCTGTCTGTCTGTCTGTCTGTCTGTCTGTCTGTCTGTCTGTCTGTCTGTCTGTCTGTCTGTCTGTCCGTCCGTCCGTCCGTCCGTCCGTCCGTCCGTCCGTCCGTCGTCGTCCGTCCGTCCGTCCGTCCGTCCGTCGTCCGTCCGTCCGTCCGTCCGTCCGTCCGTCGTCGTCCGTCCGGTCCGTCCGTCCGTCCGTCGTCCGTCTGTCCGTGATGCTTCGGCTAGTCCTTTAAATGGTGAATGAACTGCATTTATATAGAACTTTATCCAAAACAATATCGCCTAACTAACATTCACCAAATCATGCACATATTCACACACCGACAGCGGTGTCAGCCATGCAAGGCGACAGCCAGCTCGTCGGAGCAGTCAGGGTAATGTGCCTTGCTCAGGGACACTCCACACACGAACTAGCAACCTTGCGGTTACCAGTCAACCCGCTCTGCCTCCTGAGCTACTGCCGCCTTCTTGTGCTTGTCTGTTGGCTCCTCATTAAATGTTTGATGTCAAGTTGCCCGTCTCTGTTTTATTATGATTATCTCTCAGAAATAATTGTATTCCTCCACTCTCCTTCTAGCAGTCTGTCCATCTGTCGTTTCTGTCAGTTTACAAGTCTGAGTTTCAGACGTCTGTCTGTCTGCCTATCTGTCTGTCTGTCTGTCTGTCTGTCTGTCTGTCTGTCTGTCTGTCTGTCTGTCTGTCTGTCTGTCTGTCTGTCTGTCCTGTCTGTCTGTCTGTCTGTCTGTCTGTCCTCCTTTCTGATTGACTGTCTGTTTGTCTCACTCTGTCTGTCCAGTGTCCCATCCATCTGTCACTTAGTCTACCCCTTCTGTCTGTCTGTCTGTCTGTCTGTCTGTCTGTCTGTCTGTCTGTCTGTCTGTCTGTCTGTCTGTCTGTCTGTCTGTCCATCAGTCCACCTGTATGCCTATCACACAACCTGAATTTACTGTCTATCCATCAGTCTACCTGTATGTCTGTCAGACTACCTGTCTGTCAGTCAGTTGACCATTCTGTCGGTCAGTCTTCCTTTCTGTGTGTCTGTCCATCAGTCTAACTGTCTGTCTCTCAGACTTCCTTTTGTCAGTCAGTTTACCTTTCTGCTGGTCAGTCTGTCTGTCTGTCTGTCTGTCTGTATGTATGTCTGTCTGTTTGTCAATCCATCTGTCAGTCAGTGTGCCTGTCTGTCTTCCCAGTGCGTCCTCATCGAAACGTTACCCCTTCATTATTATCCCCCTCCCCACCTATCTTCGCCGTGCACCTGTCTGCATGTGAGCGTGTGTGTCCTTCCAAATAAATCCCATAAGTCTGAGTACATTCTGCTCATGCACACGTCTCCCTTCAAAGCCCAGCCGACTCCCCGAGAGAGAGAGACAGAGAGACAGAGATAGAGACAGAGAGAGAGAGAGAGAGAGTGACACAGAGAGAGAGTGACAGAGAGAGAGACATCGAGAGGGGGATGAAGAGAAAGAGAGAGTGGAAGAGAAAGTGCCAGAGAGCTTAATAGAGAGGGAATGGAGATGAAGAGAGAGAGAGAGAGAGAGAGAGAGAGAGAGAGGAGGAGATATCGAGAGAAAAAAGAGAGAGATTGCCTTGACGAAGCGCAGATTTTCACTGCCACTCCATCTGTCAATTAGATGGAGGTTTACCCTGCAAAAAGCCACACAGGATGTAGAGGGTGGAAATGAAAAGAAGAGAAGGAGGGGAATAAAACACTCAGAGAAGAAGAGAGACAGCAGAGTCGGAAAATGTTGAAAGTACTCAGAACTAATGGGCAGAGGCGTTCATGTCTGTGTGTTTGTCTGTGTGTGTGTACATTCATGTGGAGTATGATAGCATGTGGGCAGCCATTGGTCTTTGTCTATCTCTCTTTCTCTGTGTCTCCCCCGGTCCCTCTTTTCTGCTTTCTCTCCTTCTCTCATTGCTGTTCTCTCTTCAATTCTCGCTCTCACTCTCTTACGCTCTGACTTCTCTCTCTCTCTCTCTCTCTCTCTCTCTCCTCTCTCTCTCTCTCTCTCTCTCTCTCTCTCTCTCTCTCTCTCTCTCTCTCTCTCTCTCTCTCTCTCTCTCCATGACTCTCTCTCTCTCTCTTTCTCCCACACCACTCCACCCCTCTCCCTTTCTCTCTCTCCCCCTCCCTCTCTGTCTCTCAGTACTCCTATGCCTGCAGCTAGCTTGCGCTACATTTTGATAGCGCTAACTTCAGTGCCCACCCCTGTGAACCGCGCAGCTGGCCAGTGTAAAGGGCAGGCTTGGAGCGCTGCCCTAGTTATCCCTGCATCCCTGCCC
>NC_082394.1:16122455-16167455 GCF_031168955.1 Gadus macrocephalus
AAATGCGACACAAAAGCACTCTCTCTTTAACACTTCCTCTCTGTCTGGACCATGTGCAAACATCATTAATTTCACTGCCGCTTTTTTCTGCAAACAAGTGCTTCACACAGCAGAAAATTGGTCTGCATGCACAATTTAGGTTTCCAGTAATCAATGGAACATTGATTCACAGCAAATGAAAAACTGGTTGAAGCTGGTGGTGCAGTTTCCCATGACCTGAACTTGCTCAACCAAATGATGTACAATACAAGAATTCAATATATTACCTTAGGAAATAAGGTAATGAGGTGGCTGATGATGAAAATGTTGGCCAGGAGAATGAAGAAGATGATAATGATACTGTTGTTGTAAACACATTTCAGGATATGCTTGTGTTTTTCCCCTCTGTAAGCATTTTGTATCGTTGTTTTGCATGAAAAGTGTAATATAAATAAAGTTGGTTTGATTACCAACAAAGACAATAACGGCCATGCTGTTGATTATCATGACAACGTCGACGTTGGTGATGAAGGATGATGTTAACCATGAGGGATAACGATGAAAGGCAAACCGACGAATATAACAATGATCGTGACGGCAGCGACTGCCAGCCATCAGACAAAGAACCAAAACAATCTGAGACCCCGCCCTCCCCCTCCTCTCTGCAGGACTATGACCTGAGCCAGCTGCAGCAGCCCGAGTCTCTGGATCACATCATCAATAAGCCGGCGGGGGTGCGCCGGGTGGACGAGAGGCCCGTGATCGCAGAGTCCCAGTACCCCGTCCGGCCCAGCCTGCCTCACCCCGGGGACATCGGAGACTTCATCATCGACGTACGTAGGCTCCCCGCCCAGTGGAGGGAGACCGGCCCATCAGGAACACCCGGAGGGAGTGTGGGCTTGTGTTTTCTATTACCGCTGTAGCTAGTGTTTCCCGCTCAAACCAAAGTGTCACAACATATCAGCCTCCACACAACAACGCGGACCATTAGCCGGGCGTCCACCGCACCGCTCGATCCTGGCCGCGTAATCTCATACAACAGCAGTTAAGGCGATACACCATATGGTTTCTTTCGGAGATTCTCTTATCCAAAGGGACTTGCAGTGACAGGGCATTAAGGAGCAGATCAGGGTGAGAGACGTAAAGGTAGGCTGGGGACATCAGGGGGAGCAGGAACCTTCTGGCTGGGAGTCAACGCCCCAGCCGCTAGCTAGGCCATCCGGTGGTAATTACATTTTCTGTCTCTTGTCTCCTCCGTCACTCTCTCTCCCCCTTCTCACTCTCTCTCTCTCTCAACAACCCTATCTCTCCCGCTATCCCTTTTCGATCCACTCGCATCGGCCCTTCCCTCTCTTTCCTCTCTCGTCCTCCCTACCATCCCGTCCTCCCTTGACTCCCTCTCTATCCCCCACGTCCTCTCTTACCTCTCTCCTCCCTGCCCTCCCATCCTCCCTTCCCCAATCCCTCTTTCCCCCCTCTTCCTCCCTTCCCTCTCTCCTCCGTCCCGCCCCTCTCCTCCATCCTCCCCCATCCCTCCCTCCTCCCTCTCCTCCTCACTCTCTCTCCCCCCCCGGCTGCAGGGTCTGCGGGCGGCGGACAACGACCCCACGGCGCCCCCCTACGACTCCCTGCTGGTGTTCGACTACGAGGGCAGCGGCTCCACGGCGGGCTCCGTCAGCTCCCTCAACTCCTCCAGCTCCGGGGACCAGGACTACGACTACCTCAACGACTGGGGCCCGCGCTTCAAGAAGCTGGCCGACCTCTACGGCGGAGGGGAGGAGAACTGAGGTAGAGGAGGAGGAGGGGGAGGAGGAGGAGGAGGAGGAGGAGGAGGAGGGGACGTGGGGGCCATCGGGGGCCGGGGTGCGGAGGTGGTGGGGACGGTGGTGGTTGTGGTGGTGGTTGTGGTGGTGGAGGTTTGGGAGTGGCAGAGTGTGTACTTCGTTAGAAAGCACCCCCTTGAACCCCACAGGCAGTGTGGGAGGTAAGGCAGCCCCCCCCCCCCCCCCCTGTCCTCCCCTCCTCCCGTCCTCCTTCCCCCAAGACCCCCGGCATGGACTCCATGGTGGACCTGTGACTACTCCTGGACGCTGTACACATGCTGGGTCGGGTTCCACGCAGCAACTGAACCCTCGACCGTGAGCCACTCGACTGTATTACGGCTTCTTTTTTTTTTACAGTGGAGAGGGGATGTGTTGTGTGAGTTGTTTTTTTTCTTACATTCTTTTCATTGCCGTGCCGTCCGCGAGTTCTCCGAAGAGGGTAGAGAAACGCTCAAGTCTAGTGATTGTGTGAATCGTTTTCTGAAACAAATCATTCACTATTTTATCTTTTTTTTGCTTTTGTCTTAACACTGAAGACTTGTCTCAGCACCGGGGGGAACGAGAAACAGGCTCTCACTCAGTCTCCACTCGGTTCACTCAAACCCTTTTTCCTTAGAACAGAAGCACTGTTGTTTTATAAAGTGCCTTTTGTGGTGTGTTTTTGTATCAGACTCTGCTATCTCAGGGTCGGTTGCCTTCGTTGCAGTCTCTTGCAGCACGCTCCCTCCCCACCCCTCACCACCCCGCCCCCCCCTCACCCCGCCCCCCCCCCCTACTCAGCCCTGTCCGGGACCCTCCTCTGCCCTTTGCAGCAGCCGATGAACAACCCCAGCAGCTAAGACGCGAAGGTCTCGTCAAGGGCAAGCTGGAGGTGGACACGGTGGTGCTGTCGGTCGTGGTGATGAGAGCAGCGATGAATTCAGCTCCCAGACCAAAAGATAAAAAAAATTTAAAAAAAAAAGGGTAAAACAGGAGCCTTGAGATACTGCTTGAAACGATCCATTGGACCTTTCGCTCATAAAGAGCTGAGACTCCCTTTGCGTTGGCACCAACGCAAACGGGAAAAACCGTGTGGGCGAAACATGCCATCATGTGGATGGGGGAGGTGGGTTCCCAGCCAAGAGGGAGAACGGAGTGCGTCTGCCCTCGCTTCGTGGACTCAATACGTTAGTGAGCCGTTATGTTGAGATGCTTGCCTGCCGTATATGGTTTTGTGTTGCTTTCTCCACAGTGTAAGGCTTATATAGGCATGAACAGAGTAGTGAGATGATGTAGGACTACAAGGGACTTGGGAACGACCTCCGAAACGCAGGCATTCGGAGAAGTTTTTTTTTGATGGATTTCTCTTGCCTTGAACATTCCCATTTTTTATAGATTGAAAAAAAAAATAAAGAATTAAAAGGTGCATGTATTCTTTTTTCCTTTTTTCGTTTTGTTTTTTTTCCCCAAAATGTTTTACTTGATGCACTTATTACTATGTGGTGAGAATGTTGAATTAGTAAGCGGAAACTATATAAATATACTCTGTATAAAGACACTGAGAAAAAGAACTACTACTGTAAAATACCTATTTTTTAAGTATTAATTCCATTAAACGTTGCTGCTCTCTTCTCTTCACAACAGGCTAAGAAGTCGTTGGTACCTGTGTGGCCCTTTCATTTTTAAAATGTCGGTTTTCCGTTTATTTTCTTTATCGTTTTCAGTGTTTCCATTTTGTTGAAGAAGTTTGCCGTTGCCTTTTATCTTTTATTTATTTTCTTTTTTAATTTTGCAAAATTATTTTCTAGGAATTTGAAGTGTAGTTTTGTTGTACTTTATTCTTTGTGTATAAAACGCAGCCTCACCTCTCTAACCGCGTTGTCTTCAACAAGCGCGCCTCCTTGGTTTGCGCGGGGGACAGGTTGTTGAAGGGTATAATAGCCATGCCTGCTGATAGTTGTTCTATTACTAAGTGTATCAATATTCTTTTCCTCATTCATCTAAATACTGGAAATGTGCTTTAAAAAAATAAAAACGAGAATTGTTTTGAAATTTGAAAAATGGACCACGTCAACCTGCTGCATTCTGATTCAGGTTCTTGGTGATGTATTTTTTTTGTTAATTCTTTTTGAAGTGGGATTACTTCAAAAATTGTTGTTACTTCAATGTGGCCCAATATATGAGGAATAATCTAATGTTTGCTGTCTTCAAGGTGAGGGCTCCTGGTGTGCATGCAGGGATGGATGCCAGTTGTTCCCATAAACTCAGGGGCCACAAATAAAACTCGTAAGCTACCGTCAAGAAAATGTATCCGGATTGTAATCAATCCTAACACTTTCACTTTAAAAACGAAATAAGTCCTTTCAAATTCGTTTTTTTTTTTCTCACTGTTACACACAATATGGTTAATTTGTGTGTGTGATGTCCTGTAAACACACACAGACACAGTTGTTATTATAGTTCACGGTGTGTATCTGCAACAATCTGTGTGTGTGTTTGTGTGCTTGTTCCTGTTTGTGTGAGCACTGCCCACGTGTCCGTCCATGTCGTCCTGTGTGTGTGCACGTGTTCGTACAGGGACTGGAACACGGGGCCCTCAGATCCTTCCCAGACCTCCACGTCGCCTCGCGTTCCTTCTGCGTCAGCGCGGCCGGCCAGAGGTGCAGCGCTGGAGGTCAGGGAGGATTTCTGTGTCGGTTCCTTTGATATCAATTAGACGGCGACGGTGCCCAATTTTTTTTTAAAAAGGGCCCTGTGGGGATTTAGCGGGGTTTAATCCCCTCCCGTCCGCGTGTCTATCAATTAGCCACACCATTAATCCCTGCAGCGTAATCCCATTACACACAGCTCCTTTAATGAGACATCCAGAGAGAGGGAGAGAGGGAGGAGCAGGAGGTGGCGCTGGTGGAGGATGAGGAGGAAGGGATGCAGGTATATTGGCCATGAGGGGCTGTGTGTGTGTGTGTGTGTGTGTGTGTGTGTGTGTGTGTGTGTGTGTGTGTGTGTGTGTGTGTGTGTGTGTGTGTGTGTGTGTGTGTGTGTGTGTGTGTGTGTGTGTGTGTGTGTGTGTGTGTCTCTCGGGGGCGGGGGGGTCGATTGGAGGAAGGAAGGAGGCCAGAGGAATATTTCAACTCAGCAGAGAAAGGCAATGCATAACATATAGATAGTAAGGGCTAGAATAAAGTAGAGTAAATAAGGAGGGAGGGAGATGAAGTGATGCGTCAGGGTGTAGTGCACACCCGGGCGGAGGGAGAGAGAGCTGGAAAGGGAGAGATAGCGAGAGAGAGATTGTGGAAGGGGGGGGCAATCAACTGCGGGTACTGGGCTGGCTAATGAGAGGAGCAGCGAGCGCTAATCTCTACAGGGACACCCCGGTAATGAGAATGCCCAATACTGTAAGCTGACCTTCAGTATAATAATGAAGGCCTCCTCGGCACGGGGGGAAGAAAAGATAAAATCATGAAGCCGCGTTAATAAGGAGTGTGGTGCCCGGCGCGGCAGAGTTATAATGAAGGCGGTAAAGAGCCCGGTCGCAGCCGGCCGGGATGACCAGATTAGGTCCAGGGAACGGCCTTTGATGGGCTCAGTCGAGAAGAAAATGGCCTCCCTGTGGCAGAGAGAGAGAGACAGGGGCGAGAGAGGGAGAGGGGTGGGGGGGAGAGAGGGATGAGAAGGAATTGGAGTTGGCCACTTTATAAACCGTGTGCGTGAGACCCCGGCAGCAGAGCTTTGCTACTGGGGCGCAGCCAATGCCCGGGCGGTGTACTCTAAATAAAGTACTTCTGGCATCCGCCGTGTCAGGTGGGAAACATCCAATCTCTGCGTTACTCGGGCCACCGTATTACTGCCCTGTTGCCAGTCCGCGCGTCATCATCTGTTGGCAATTACTGGTTGAATTGGCCTTTCCGCTACTCATGCAAGTAGGGTCTGCCCAGGAACAAATATAGCGCTTTAGTGAACACCTCCAGAGCTGAAACTGCACTACAGGCTGGAGGCTGCCGGTGGTGGTGGTGCAGGGGGTGGGGGTCGTGGCGGGTGGTGGTTGTTATGGTGGTGGTGCTGGTGGTGGGTGGCTCCTGATGTTCTCATGCCAGGGTCAAAGATGAGATCACAGAGGGTTAAAATCAATTGGATGGAGAGAGGGAAAGAGGGTGAGAGCCGACCATTTAGCCGCACCATGACGTGGCTGAGCACTTCACTTGAAGTGTAAGTGAACCCATTATTCCATCTCGATCTCGAAAACTATGAGATTTTTTATAGCTGTGTCTTGGGCTGAGAACTCTTGGGAGGTGTAGTCCCTGTGGCTATGACCCGCGCCAACTTTGTGATACTTATGCTGTACCGTTGTTGTGTATGAGGATAATCATGAGCGATGTCCCGTGGCGTGACCGGGAATCCAAAAACTATTTTGGTCGCAAACATCCGCACCCAGTGCCCGGACGGAGCCCCACACACACCCTGGGCCTTGGGTCTGACTTGGAAGCGGACACTTAAAGGCCTTCGTCATCGTTAAAATAATGCCACCTGTGCTCGGAGTGGAACATTCACAAACATGATGGTGGAGACTGGCAAAAACATAGCCCTATACTGTTTTCTGTAAATGACGGTCTTATTTCAGACATAAAATGGCAAAGATCACTATGTTGAAGATTAAGAAGGCACGTTACCAAGTTTAAAACCCCAAAAAGCTTTTGGGCTCGCTGCCCCTATAAGCTGAATTCACAGTTCTGCGTAGCTTATGTTGGGGCCTTTTTTCCTAACATCACCTTAACGTGTACTTAATGGGGCGGTTTCCAGGGCCCAAGTACCGCCGAGAAAACCCAGAAACTGAATTGTGCGACCGAGGCACTGCAGGGAAGGCACTAGATGAATTTTATTCTCCGGTCCAGTTGTCAAAAGCTGATCAAAACCTACCCCCGTTCCCCGCACGACCAATCAGCGATTACTCGAGCTCCACCTTTACAGGAAGTATATAAAGTATTGATTTGATGTTTGGAGACACCCAGGGTCAATACTAAGAGAACCCTGTCTAACTAGGGAAACCCTAGTTAGTTTCCTATCGACCCTACCCAACTGTATTCATGTCGTACAAGCCGCTGGCTGCTGTTCGATCCATCTCTTTATCAGGGCTATCTACTTTGTGGGCTTACTGACACGTTGCCTCCTCAGTCCAGCCAGCAGGCGACGTTATAGTTCGATCATTGCTCTGATCAAGGAGCTGTAATCCCCTCCGGCGGATAGGGGAACGTGGCAGGGTGGGAAACACTCCTCACAGCCAAACGCCACTCAGGTTTCCTTTCAGATGTAACCATACACACGCCAAATCTCAATTCCACCACTGCAGCGTCTCCTCAGGAAGGAAATCCGGCGATCGACATGAATAATTGATCTATTGATGGAGGTGGGGGTAATTAGTATAAATAAATCATTTGCGTACAGCCCACGGTTGGGACCGGTGTTCATAGTGTTACATGTGTAACGATGTGATTCCTTGTGATGCGTGGAGGCCGGCTGTATACGAACCACCAGCATTCATTCCTTCCTGATGCCTCGATGCTTTGCATTTGCATATCATGGTATTTCATGGTGTTTGTCTATCAAAGAGAATCATAAAACTCGCCTCATGCATTATTTATTTGTTTTGTTGCTGAACCATATTCAAGATAATGGTTCTTTGAGGCGAGAAAAAGGGAATTATAGATTTAAAAGTGTGCAATAAAATAAATATGTCCCCGGTCAAGTCCAATTTTGAGTTTCTGTCAATTTTGATGTGTCTGCCTCTCACATTCACACACAAACACTCCCATATGTATATACTGTGTATGTATAGGCCTTTGTGTGTGTGTGTGTGTGTGTGTGTGTGTGTGTGTGTGTGTGTGTGTGTGTAGAGGCGTTTGCACGCTCATTTCCGCCGCTGGTTTCACCTCACGTTCGGGATGTGACTTTGTAAATTGCAGCTTGTGTTTTCCTGGGGTCTGGCCGGCTGGTAACGAGCTTTCCTCCCCGTTTGGGCCGACCTGCCCCCCCTGCGGTGTCACTCTGCATCCGCTTCCCCCCTGTCCCCAGGCCTGAATCAGCTCCATTAAAAAGGCCAACAGGCTATTAACCCCGGCGTCAATACTTCTCCGGGTTCAGTCGCGCCGGTGAACTCGCGCTAGTGCCGCTTATAGCTAACCGTCTTATTATAGCACCCGCAGGTCCGACACACATTGGCCCGCCCGCCCCATGACCGAAGAGACCTCCTCCAGTCAGCATTAAGAAGGGGCCGGGCGGGAGAGCGCCAATGGAGGCGTGTTTCTCTTTAGGAGGTGCAAAACAAATGGATTGGTGCGGCTGCCTGTTCATTTCTTTTCTTTTTTTTTATCCTTCCTGTGCGCTGGGCGATTATCCGGGGGGGTTACTGGAAATGGATACTGTTTTATTGAGGATAAAAGCGGTCATAGGCCACTAAATTTGTGCATCCTAATGGGTGATAAAGCGCACTGAGTGAATCAAAGTGTGCTATATATCAGTTCATTCGAATTCAGCTCTTATGTTGCAGCAAGGAGAGTTTTATTCATAAGCTCGGCGCTTCATCAACAATATGCAAGGAGGCATGGCGGAAGATCAAATGAACGGACTGACTTTTAAATGTTTGTCCCCCAGCGTGATTCTGGATAGGATTAAAACCAAGTTCCACAGAATCCATTTTACTTATCTTGAATCGGCCTACTGGAGAATCATCAGAGATACCCTTCTGAGAGGGCTAAATAGGGAGGAAATTACAACTCTTACATATTCATCACAAAGGTGCCATGTGGTTCAGAAAAATCAAGCAAATGCAAACCAACACCGATCCCCCCCCCCCCCCCCCCCCCCCCCCCCCCACCGGTCAACAATTGCTCTCCCCAACAATTCTGACGGGGGGGGGGGGGGGGGGCATCAGTACCTCCTACAGGGCCCAGAATTCGGTGCTACGGCCCTGTGTGTGTGTGTGTGTGTGTGTGTGTGTGTGTGTGTGCGCGTGTGCGGGTTGAGTGCATGCATGCATCTGTGTGCGTGGCATGCATCTGTGTGCAAAAAGCAGTAGATAAAGAAACTAACAGTTGTCTCGGAGCGGCCTGTTGTTGTTTTTTCACTGTTTGGCAGGCCGAATGTTTACCCCCAGCCTCAGGTGCGCCACGTCACGTGTCGCTATGGCAACCGCACCATCCTCTGCTTTTCAAGTTGTGGCTAGTGTAGCCTTACCTTTAAACGAGCCACGATGTTGAGGAGCAGGATCAGGATGGATCACCAGGGGAAATATTGAACCCGACCCAAAACTGAGTCGATGGCTTCCCTCATTTACCGTAACCACCTCTATGATCCCGAGTGGCGACTACAGCGTGTGTATATAGTACCACCTACAGGCTGGATATGGTATGTCAAGGCTGCTGCAGAGAACAAAGCTGCTGCAGTGCTGACCCAAGGACGCTAATCATTTGGTTTCGTTCATGAAGCAGCAGGCAGTTTTGTGGCAGCAGTGGACACCACACGTGTGGCCCTCGTGGACTATTTGTCGACTCTTCCACTTTAATAAAAACAGAGACGAAACATTGCGACCCAGTGGAAATCTAATTCTGCTTTGTGAGGACAACCAACAGCTGAGCCAGACCGATAAATTTACCACATATTGTTCCTTGGTCATTTACCGAAGCAGATAAAAGCTGCTTAAAACCGCTTAACATCAGGCTGCCATCCCAAAGGTGGGATGGCCTAATTAGTCCTCCCCAAAAGTAGTGTGTAGTTGTGCGGTGTCTATGTGGGACATGCCAGCTGTTGCCACCGCAGTATACGAGCTGGAATACGAGGTGGAAGGTTGGCCCACGACACAGATGTACACAACATTCACAATGCACGCAGGCCATGCCGAAGATGGCAATGGTTATGGTGGCAAGTGTGTATAACGGACAGTATGCTTTTGTGTTGTTTTTTGACTTGCGTGTGCTGCTAGTTGGGTCGCCTGTTCAGTGTGTTTAAGGACACGAAGCCACCGACCGCTCGTCTTGCTGTGAACATGTGATGTATCTGATGGATGTTAGTTTTAAACAAGGCTGGCCAACCTACACGAAAAGCTAGAGGGGACCTTTCGGGATTAAACACTGACTATCAAACGTGAGCAGACGGACATTAAAGTGAAGCAGTGCTGCACTCTAGTGGGGGGATGTGGAGAAGCATGCATACCACTGTAAGCTCTTTGGAAAATCAACATTTATTTCAATCTATCAATACATGGGAAATTGAGTTTTTTTTTTTCCTAATAATGCATCAAAATTTTCAAATGATAACATTTTATGTTTTCCTTTTACAGATTGTAAGAAACTATTATTAATTAGTAGGCTACTCTTAGGCCTACATATTAAAAGGCTGTCTGTTAAAAGCACCACAAATATTTGCACAGAAATAAATCATGACGTTAGTGAAATTGATTAAAGACAATAAGAACGCATATTTATGGATTCCTAGAAAAATATGTTCTATTTCAGGTAGATTAAGTTTTGGTAGAGCAGATTAGAAAAGAGATTTAGTAGAGATCAAAAAATACAATAATGTAGTAAAATTACAAAAACATGGCCCCCTAATACAAATATAAACATGCTACTGTGAGATATTTTTTATTTAAGGGACACAACAGACGTGTCACGAAAGAACCAAAATAATAAATAAATGAACACAAATAATTTAAGCTTGAGTTTACTACATATACCCAATACACCAATCAAGGTAGTGGAGATGCAGACAAACATTGTGTCAACAACCACTGTTTCCGTTGACAAGATTAGGGATTGCTGTATGGCTTAATTATTTAGTTAAAAGGCAACTCAGTAGATTACACAGTTTGGAGTTTAGCCAATTAAAAGTTTAATAACAAAAGTAGTGGGTGTTTAATAAAAACCCTAAAATCTCTCTAGATTAATTTCTTGAAAATATTTTTTACATACAAACAATTGTGAAACGTAGTGCACTATCGGCCATTACAGTGTTTATGTGTACAGTAGGTCATTGTACCGTAGAAAAAAGGCTCTGAATAAAAAACTAGCCAAGTTTTCACATGTTGGGGCTCCTCCAACTGCTATGATGGCAATCGGTCCACACACACACACACACACACACACACACACACACACACACACACACACACACACCTTGCAGCGGCCGCCTACTTGAGGAAGCCCTTGTAGAGGAACTGAGAGTGTGCGGTGGGCCTCTCTGTCTCCAGGCAGAACAGCAGGTCCTTGAGGTTGATGCGTGTGATGCGCTGCCGCGTGGGTCTGGACCCCGACGACCCCGCACCCAGCGAAGACCCCGATCCAGAGCCCTGGTATGGACATGAGACAGGAGGGCAGGATGATAACAGGGAACGTGTACATGTGTGAGGGAGAGATTTGCCATTTCACCTTAATGCGATGTGTTTTGCCTTTAACACTTTGAATTTGTACTGAACTTGTTTGTTGCCTGACCCATTTTGTTTACACCTTTATGTTGTGCACCAGGAAACCAATGACCAATCACCCGAAGCTGTGTGTAGAGGATATCACATCGTCAACGGCTTCAGGTAGGTTTCACAATTCCCGGCAACAATAACGCGCATGAGCTTGAGTCACGGCAGGTCCATCGCATTACTTTACATGCGTGCGCTGTGCCATGCCCAGCTCAGCTTGCCGTAGAGCCATGCTGTGCCGTGCACTGAACGCTGTCGGGATTGTTACGCATTAACAGTCGAGGCTCATGAGCTACGTTTGGCTTCCGTTGGTCACCGTTACCTCGGCCGCCCCGGCGGAGGCCGGCGCGTCCGCAGGCTTCCTCGGCTTCCTGGGGCCGATGGCCGCCAGGGCGGTGAGGTTGGCCTCTTTCTGTCGCATCATGGCCAGCTCCTGCTGCTGCATCTGGAGGACGACATCCCGGCCAAGCAGAGGAAGAGCTTTTAAAAACGGGTGGGAAACACAAGAGAGCCACGCGGAGCCGGAGCCGGGCTCGCTCTGGGCCTACCTCCTTGGCCTTCTGTTTGAGGCGCAGCTGCTCGGGGTCCTCCTGACGGGCTCGAGACTGCAGGCCAGAGAACACAGTCACTGTATGGTTCAGAGGTCACTGGAGGGCGGATTACATCTTACAAGCCATTTACACCCCAATCAGGTGACTTCACATTTGAATCCTTTATACTTGAATAACGACAAGGTGTGATTACTTTAAAACTACTTACTACTTTTCCGGTACGATAATATGTGATTAATTCATATCACAGTCAATGCAATCTGGGCATGCAACATTTTTTTAAATAATTTTCCCGTCTGACGTTTGCACGTGTGTGTTGAGTTTCCCCAGAAATATAGACTTCTATATAGAATTATTTTAGACAACTCCCCTGATTTTATAGAAAGCATGCATAGATTTGTGTAATTTGATAGCGCACAATGGATAAGTGGTTGTGTTGCCTGCTTGCGAAGGACGGGTTGGAGGTGAGGTTACCTTAGCGGCCTTGAGAAGGATCTGTCTCTCCTGCCCCTCCTTTCTCTGTTTCTCCAGCTGGTCAAGCTGCTCAAAGAAGCGTAACTGGGCACGCACGTCACTGCTGCCCTCATAGCTGCTCTCCTCCTGAACCACAGAGGACCAATCACACGCCGAACGGGGGGGGGGTAGTATAGTGAACCATCAAGGGGATGAATGGAGAAAAATCTGATGTATATTTATAACCACATCTTAAATCAATCCAGCCAGCTGAGGTCCTTTTATTGACTGGTCTTTTGACTTAATTTTCCATCGTTTTTTTAAATTAGGAACCAACCTTGAAGCTGAAGTTCTTGTGTTGTGCCACCTGAGTCACCTTTTCCAGAAGGTTCTGGAGACGCTGCTGAGTGGCGTGAGATACAAACGTCACCACGTCAACGCCCAGCTCGCTCACACCAAACTTCTTCCCTGAAACAAAGACAACATGAGTCAAAAATAGAGCAGTTGAAGGTGTACTTTATGATGATCTGGAACGTGCCAATTAAAAACTTAGTTGAATTCTAGCATATTGCCCCCCCTTCACTCTACACTTTCCCGCCTATGATAATGGACATCATCAGTTCACTGAGTGGAGTTATGTCTCAGCTTTTTATGGATTTGTTAACTATTCTGCAATAGTATTTTTTTAATGAAAATAAGGTTCAAAATGAAGACTATAATCTAGGGTAGACAATTTAATTTGAGACTTTTTTGTAATATTTATTGAGATTCTCTCAAACCAATACCGACAGCAATCAATAAATCAAATGCTCCGACAAAATAATAATTAAACCTGGTAAATGTGGCTATTGCAGGCCTGTAATAAGCCTGTCCAATCGTTTCATTCTGTCCCGACGAAATGATCGGATGGCTCCAAACTCTGTCCTCCTACCTACCCAGCTACCTGCGTGATCCTTGCCCGTTCCCTCATTGTGCATGGCCTCATTGAGTCTCCCACAAGGCTGGGCAGACCTATTGCTCGAGCTAGCGAGCAAATCACGTGTATTTGGGGAGCGGCTTTGGAGGGAGGCCAAAAGTCAGAGGTGGGATTTTATTGGGTTGGATACTTTAAAAATCTAGCTTACTCTGGCTGGTTTCTGCAAAGTTAAGTATAGGATCGTAAAAGTGTGAAGAATGAAATGAGAAGTGATAAAACAAGAAATATGACTTTTACTGTGTGTGTGTGTGTGTGTGTGTGTGTGTGTGTGTGTGTGTGTGTGTGTGTGTGTGTGTGTGTGTGTGTGTGTGTGTGTCTGACCCATCTCCAGCATCCTCCTCTGCAGCACGGCTGTAGAGAGGAAGGCCTCGTCCTTACAGGAGCGTGTCACTGCCCCCACCAGCTCAGAGTTGGTTGCTAGGATACGTGCACTCTCCTCCGTCAGGTTGACTCCTGCCATGGAGGCCACGTCGTTGATGTCATCTTCGTCCCTGGACACAAACACATGGTCCCTTGGTATAGCATTTACTACAACTACCTCCGGACACAATTGCTTGATCATGGATCTGTAAGCGCTTTACTAATCCACACCGTGTAGACTGACCACTGTATAAATTAAATCCTCTTCTGAATGCTTGGTCTGCCATTCAGTATCTCTTGGGTAGAATATCTCCTTAACGAACAGGAAACCAGGTGGAACTCCGCCCCTTCGGTTTGGGCTTTCCAGCCCACTCTCTGAACTGTCTCCCCCAAGAAGTTAGTCTACAACATAGAATGATTGCTGGATCCGAGATGACCCTTCCCCTTACCCTATCGAGCCTTTAGCCCAGCTAGCCGATCGCACTGCCAGCAATGATCACAACGATGCTCACAGGAGGTTAAGACTTTATAAACAGTTATCGTCTTTGGAAGAGTGCTTACCAAATGATTTACATTTACATTTTTCATTTTTTCTTCTGATCAAACTTCAAAAAAGTAAGGACTAAGTACTTTTGTCCTTACTTGAAAGTCCCCCCAGCCTCTTTCAGCTGGTTCTTCTGTGCAAGAGATGCAGCGGCAGGTGGAACAGGTTTAAACACAGGCAGGAGGCCTGTCCTTCCGGGAGGACCTACAGGGAAAACAGAGGTATCTGCATCACACCGACACACAGACCAGACACATCTCTGGCAGAGGAGGCAGGTGGACTGACCTGAGGTCAGCTGCCTGAGCTGCTGGGGTCCCACGAGGATCTTTCCAGGGCTCTGGGTCCTGGGCGTCACAATAGGTGCTGTTGCCATGTTAACCGGCGGTCGCATCCCTACCACCACTGGCTGAGGTTGGAGAAGCTTTAACAGGTTGAAGAGTAAAAATAACATTAGATGACAGCTTCTATCAACCAACATCACCACAGTGTTAAGGAACCAACGTTTAAGATTTGGCTGTCGATTCAGTTCGGTCCAAAACAAAATAGGGGGTATTGTATTACCAGAAAGTTGTGGTGTCCAACGCTGGACATGGCATCAGGCTAACAGTTTACAGTGACAAGTAAAGCTACCTATTTTTCTCAGAGTGAACCATTATGTTAGAGCCAGCCTTAAATTCCTCAGTGTACCTTTGACAACAGGTGAGAATACGCCCTCTAGGCAGAGCTACTTCTTCAGATTCGACCGAATTCAGAATACTAATGATGGAGTTTGGGTCGGGGCCCTCCAGAACTACAGATACCATTTGGTTCACGGGTCCAGGTCTGCTGATGTCCGGCTGGACCTGGGGCCTGGTTACCGCCGTGGTGAGATGAGGGGCGGGGCTCCTCAGGACCACCGTGGCCGGGGAGGAAGGCTGTTTGGCAGGGGGTGGGGTGGAGGCGGTGGGCTGGGGGACGTGACTCTGCTGGGCGAACAGCGCTGCATTGGGGGTGAGCTGCCTTAGAGCTGGGAGGCTTCTCTGGAAGAAAACCGAGGTGGATGAGTGGATGGTACATCACAGTCAAGGTGCTTTATTTTACTTTTTGTGCAGAAAAGTCGCACTGGGTCAGTCTGTAATAATGTAATAATAGATTATAAAGATCTGGCAAGAAGTGCAACAATTAAATATACATAAATAGTAGCATATTATAATAGTATATATTATATAAAAAATAAATAATAATAAAACACTATTGACAGTTCAAAACTAATATAAACATGGTAACAACTGTCCAAAGCAGTTATCTAATACAATGAGGAACATAAATATTGAATATCATCAGTGTTTGTGTGCGGACACTTCTGTGGACGGCTCTATAGACCCTTTCCTCATCACCTCATAGGCCCTAGTAGACACATCCTCAGTCTATTCTAAAAGGGGTACAGCACACCATTGACTACGGAGCGATGCGTACCTTGAGGAAAGGCACAAGGTAAGGCTGTGGTGAGGAGTTGAGTTCGCCGTACAGTTTGCTGGTGAAGTCCTCGGCCTCCAGCTTGCCCTCCTAGGTTCATCAGAGGCCAAGCAGCGTGGCGGCGTTAGAGGAACACACATGACTAACAGCCCTCGAGGCAGACGTCCTGAGTGTGTTGAGGCTATAGATCATGTACGTGTTTGACATCGTCTGGGTGGAGTTGTCAGTGCGCGAAAGGGTCCCGGGACAAATTCAAATGTGCCGGCGGTAGACTAGAGAGCTCCCTCACCAGAAGCTCCTTGACCAGTTCTTTGACGTTTTCCGCTGTCTGTGCCGACTGCTTGCCCGTCGACGCCAGCTTGATCAGCGTGGACAGGAAGTTCCTGCACTTTTTCACGTTCTCCATTGTTTCCTTGACGAAGTACAGAATAAGTTAAGAAGAGAGAAAAAAAAAAAGAATGTAACGTAATAGGCTGCTGAGGGCTGCCCGGTGTGGGGGCATTGGGTGAAGTTGTACAGCTATAGCAGAACAACAGTTTGGGTTTCTGTAGCGGGCCAGCTCCTACCTGATGTGAGGCCCTGGCTCTGCTCTACTCACATTGCTGATGGGTCCTGAGGTAGGCGGGGCCACGGTGGTCTCAGGGCTCGTGCTGGTTGCTGGGCCAGGTGGCACAGGTCCACCGGAGCTCTAGGTTGAGGAGACACACGGTGAGGAGAGTGTGTTATCTTAGATGTTGGTGTCCCAGTGCTCCAGAGGACAGATAGCTTATTGTGGCAGGGGGAGAACGTACATTGTGGATATGTCGTCAGTGGAATCGGTTACAACTATTTTGGTTGCAAAGATGTAAATGTGGACTTCAGGATACACTGACATGTCTTTATTTATGTTATTTCAACATGAATGCTTATATTGGTGTTTATATACTTGATCACATCACATGGACAAAAATCAGATTGAACATTACCATAATATATTCTACATTGTAATCACTTACCCAGCTGCCATTATTGATCACTGGTGTTCCTTTACTGATATCCACATACACATACTGCATTGTGCTGTCCATCTGTAGATCTTGTGATACACGCAATATACAGGGCTAATGCCCTTACACTAAACGTACAGATGGCACTATGCAGGGTTCCAAAGCCACTTCCCAGAAGGTGACCTTCATTCCATGCTCAGTCCTTGGTTACAAGTCCGATCCCATAACAATGTTCTTGTTTTGACTGTAACGCCCACTGTGTGTATAGCTGTGCAGAACTATTCCTTTCCGGGATCCTACAGGATGACTGACTGACCCGTGCTGAACCAGGTTTAGTGGTCTTTAATCACATATTTGGTCATCTTTAAATCCTTCACAGTTATCCAAGTGTGTGTGTGTGTGTGTGTGTGTGTGTGTGTGTGTGTGTGTGTGTGTGTGTGTGTGTGTGTGTGTGTGTGTGTGTGTGTGTGTGTGTGTGTGTGTGTGTGTGTGTGTGTGTGTGTGTGTGTGTGTGTGTGTGTGCTCTGAAAATTATTTATGCATCTGGTTTCTCTGGCTGTCGCAGGCCTGTAAAAGCCTGTCCGATCATTTACTCTAACATATATTAAATGATAATTGAATATGATGGCCTACCTGTCTGAGTGCCTACCCATTGGCCCAGTGCCCGTGCTTGAAAGCTAAAGCTAGCGAGCTTGTGGGTTTGCAATACGGTTTGCAATGATAACGATGCCCTGCGCTCTCTCGTGGACTAGTCCTCCAGCAGTAGTCTGACAGGGCGTTCTGGGAGAGCGGCCTGAAGGGAAGCGCAGGATTTATTTGGTTGGATACTATCAAAATCGACCTCACTCTGGCTGTTTTTTCTCCAAAATTGCCAACCCCAGCTTTAAATGTATCACATTTCTACCCAGAATAATCATAGCCGGTTTCTGATTAACAGATTTAGCCGAAGGATGCGTTAGAGATGGTAAACTAGATAAGATTGAGCAAGAGCGAAGCAACCTGTCAGCGCGGAACGGTTATTGCAGAATAGGAGTTCCAGAAACAAGTACAATCATAAAGGATATGAAAGACCTGGAGCAGAAGTACCTGGAGAACAGGGGGTCTGTGGAGAGTAGTAGTTGGAGAGATGGTTGGGGCCACAGGGGATGCCTGTCGAACCATGCTGCCGGGGCCCATAGGCCTGCTGCTCATGGGGATCCCAGGGGCCTGAGGGGTACAGAGCATGTGAGTGTGTGACTCAGTGGGAGGGGACCATAGAGCAGAGCCCTCTAACAATTCACCTCAAATCAGATTCAAATTTTTCTTTGCTATTCCTTACATTTTATTTCATTGAATAAGCATGCATTGTGTCCATTTTAATGTTTTTTTCAGGGAAGCTGATTGAAAACCATTACAAAGTTGGATGACAAGCAAGCTCAAGTGAGCTCAATTCTAATTTGATTGGCCCGGGGGCATGTTGTGTTCTGATTGGTCAGCTGGGAGCCGACTTGCTGCTCCTCGCTATCAGAGACCGAAACAGGTCGACAAGGGCCAAGAAAGCAGGAGCGGGTGTGCGTGATGTGAATACGAACGCGAATTTCTGACGTGCCCCCGCGATTAAAGTCCCAGAATGCTCTCATTAAAAAGGACTAAAGTAGAGAGGAAATCTGTTTGATTTTATTTTATCCACTGCCTATGAAGCCCGCCACGGTAACACTATCATAAGGGAAGGAGGCCCCACCAGGCCACTGGGCCATGGGGCTTCATACCTGAGCAAGGGGCATGGCTGTGGGGGTGGCTGCGGCGGCCTGGGCTTGCATCTGAGCCAGGGCCTGTTGATGGATCATCAGCAGCTGCCCACTCTCACTGCGCACCAGCACCATGCCTATAGGAACCCCCAGAGACACCTGACTTTAGAGTTCAGGGTCACGAGAGGGAACAGCTGATGGCATGCGTTATGTCGGTCTGGAATATTACAACTTCGAACTGTAGTTTATTGTTTTGAATATAATTAGGTTTAAGTCAACATTGAAGAGTTGTAGGAGCACAATGTAGAGGTTACCGGTAATAATTACTGATGTTGCCTAGAATTTTGCATTATTGTATTGCTTTGTTATAACGCATTGGAGCGATTTTTAACCGATTAGCATTTCGGGTCCAATTAGGGGACATTCCGTCAAATAAATGGCAAGGCACTCAATAAATAAACAAACGTCAAAGTGACTTCCCAAACCAAGAGAGACAAAGTGAAGGTGCTGTTTTCCATTCACATACCAGGGGGCAGTTGGAAGTTCTGTAGGTTTGGCTGTCCCGCAGGGGTCTGCGGGAGCCTTGGAGCCAACAGCTGTTGCGTCGGCGCTCGCATCCCTCCTGGACTCGGAGCTAAAGCCACCGGACTCACGTGCCTGGGACCAATGACGCTGCCGAGCGGCAGGCCCTGTTGCGGTAACGTCTGAATTATTTGTTTAGCCCTGATGATGTCGGAGCCCACTCCGAGCGACACAGCCGCAGCAGGTAGCTGACCATTGTTCACAAGCGGAGTCTGTGCGCGCACACTTGTATGCGCGCTCGGAGCGATCTGACCCGCCGCGTTGGCTACCAAAGTGGGTCCTGCGGTATTGTTTGTTCCGTTCAAAGTTACATCCATGTTTGTGTCCGACGGTCCCGTGCCTTGCATAGGCGTCCTCATCGCTGTCATCATAGGTCCCCTCTCCTGGCTCGCAGGCTGAGTTGAGGCAGCAACATTCTGTGAGTTGGTGAAATGGGTCTGGATGACACTGTTTGACGAAGTGGCTGTTCTGATCGCGTTCCCCTTTGACAAAACGGATCCACTGGTGATCCCTGTCATCGTGCTAGTATTGCTGGTGCTGTCACTTGTGACGGGGGCAGCGCGTCCTGAAGTATGAGCGTTCATGGTTTGTCTTTCATTAAAAGTGTGAATTGTGAATGGGCTTTGGGGTGGGAATTTTAAGTCACATGGGGGCTTGAGTTGGTCATGCTCCGTGATTGAAGATTTGCGAATGATTCATCCATAACTGACCCATAGCACCCCAGTAAACAAGAGACCACAAGCACTTCAAGTTGTTTAGGAATAGATCGGCTACACGCATGAAGGTGATGGGTGGGGGGGACTTTAATACACATTAAACGTCTCTCGGTGCGTTCTGGTGCTTGCTTTCGTGTAGCCTACACTTTGCAAGACAAAAGCAAAACAACAGCGTACCTGCTTAAGCAACGTCTTGACCAAGTGCCAGCTGGACATTAGCTCCTGCTTACCCCTAGTCCCAGTCGGACCTCAACTTTATGCTTAACGGGAGACTTTTATCTAAGCCAGGAATTCCTGTTAGATGACCACGAAAACTTTAACTCTAACGATCTCAGAAAATGACAATCGACTACTGTTACACTTTCCTCTGTATTCAAGAAAATCGTATCCAGTGGAGCGGAGCGTACCGCCATCTTCACACTCGTACGAGCTTGTGGAAAAGTGGGGTAGTTCCTGTGGATTTGCGCCTGCGCACTGGGAATAAAACGTCACCTCACAGAAGCCGGGAAGAGCAGTGATTGGTTCCCGTCGTGTCTTAAAGGGCGGTACAAATGGCTTCAGCTGTCATTCTAATACATGAAACATACGGATCAACATCGAGCTGGATGTATCGGAAGAGAACAGTTGACACGAAATTATACCTTGCTGATGGTCTTTTTTTGACGCGCATGAAGGCGTTTCCATTGCGCCATTGTGTTGGGAAATGTTTGGCTTCAAAAAACATGTATTTGCACCTGACATATCCAGATAATTGTGTCGTTTATCAACCGAGATGCCCTGGGCAAGATGGCTGCATCGTTTGCTCGGAATGACTAGCTGCTAACGTTACGGTATAAATGCTTGTGAGGGCGCTGTAGGGTCAATTATTTCTGTAGAATATTAGGCAGTGTTCCAGTTTATACAATAATACAATAGTTACGCAATTTTGGTTCCAAGTGTCTCAATAAAAACAATGACTTGAAATGTGCATTTCCATATGAGGCTAATGGATTCATATGTGGTCTATGGCTACGCAATATGGGTGCATTTATCGCATCACATGCGGCAACATAACTCTTGATTGACACTTGACTCATGCTATGGTAAACGGCGACTTCAGTCGCCAATATACCCATCCAATCATATTTTCCCTTTGGTCCAAATGAACGTGTCAGCTCCTGTGCACACATGATTAGGCAAAAAGGAGGACAGACAGACTCATCCTTGTAGGAAGGGGGCGGGTCAAATCGATCTTATTTAAACCACAGGTGATTGAGATTGTATAATTGCGCACCTGGATTAGAAACCTTAAAGTGTGGTGTTTAGGGGACCGTTTGTTGCATGTTGAAAATTGCTCAGAACAACTAATAATATTTTGACCTAGGAGAAAATATGAGCGGGGGAGGAGGTACGCCTTACATTGGCAGTAAAATCAGTTTAATATCCAAAGCCCAGATTCGTTATGAGGGCATTTTGTCCTCCGTCGACACGGACAAGTCAACAGTGGCTTTAGCGAAAGGTAAGCAGCTTCTGTGCGTCCACGTGGGCCTTGGGCAGATCTCTATATTTATTTCCATTCACCATAGTCATGTTTATTTAGTTTGTTATGGACATGAAAGTTTCGCGTTATGCATGCACTTGGGCCTACTTACTGTATTTCCAGTTTGGGCTATTGACAATATTTTTTCCCCTCGTTACCCTCTTGTTTAGCTTTTTAAACTTTCTTATCTAATGCGGGCCGCATGGTTCTTGTTTGAACAAGCGCCTGACAGTCTCTCCGTCCTGTCTCCCCACACTGTCTTTTATGTTTCTTGGACGGAATGTAACTGGGAATTTCGTTGCTCTGTTGCTCTGTAACATGTGTAATGACAACAATAAATTCAATTCAAATTCCAACAGTCAAATCATATGGGACTGAAGGGCGTCACACGGACAGACCAATTCCCCCCAAAGATGACGTTTATGAATACATAATCTTCCGGGGCAGTGACATCAAAGATATAACCGTGTCTGAACCGCCGAAGCAACACCATGGCTTGCCTCCTGACCCTGCTATTGTTCAAGTATGTGTTTATAGCGCCAGATAGCCAATTAAACTAATGTCTAGCAGTCCAAAATTATTTGTATAAATGTGCGTCTGTGTATTTTAGTCATCTGTCGGCGGCTCATCTGGTGCGTACAATCCACGCTGGAGTCAATACAGGGACATGATGCCCTCTTACAACCAGCTGGCTGCTAGCTCTCTACTCAACCAGCAGTATGCAGCTGCCCTGGGACTAGGTATCGTCTTATAGCATCAACTCTCTCTAACATGGCTTTTTCAAAAGCCCTCCTTTGTGGTTGTGTCTGAGGTTTTGAACACTTTTACAGTAGATGGTGTACGAGGCTTTATATGTATTCACCGTCTTCCAGCACCAGGATTTCAGGGCCTCCCATCCAGAAGAGGCCCAATGGTAGAGCAGGCTGTTCAGACTCTTCCGATGGCCAGCGCAGCCCAGAAGAGGGCTCAGCCGGCCAACCAGCCGCAGGCCAGACAGCCAGTTCGTCCCTCGCCGCGGCCCGGCCGAGATGGACCCCAGCCACTGAGGAGGAATGCTCCCAGCAGTAAGCTGACATCATTTCTCTGTCTTCGCTTTATCCTGCCTATGAACAGAAATCGAAACTTGCTTATTGGGTTAAAGGGCTCTATTCTGCCACCTGGTTGGTGTTAAGTCATTTCAGAATCTTGCCTATAGTGATGTCACACTCCAGATGGTTTATAGGTACCTCTGCCACTCAGGTGGAACATCTAAACATATGATTACAGATTTTTTTATTTTGGAATGGCTTGTACCTGGTGAAATGCAGGTCCTTAGTTGCATTTCCCCTGGACTTATTTCCCAGGTCAAGTAGCGCCACCGACCGATGCAAACAGGGTTAAAGAACAAACCAATGATGAAAATCAAAGGCCAAGAAGAAAACAAGGTATGGAATCTAATGGAGTGCTTTCCCTTCCCTCAAAAAGAGTGTCTTTGAGTCTGGTTCTCCTGCTTTAGGAAGCCGCCGGTCCAGGAACAGGGGCCGAGGCCAGCTGCTTGTGAAGAACTCAAAGCCTTCCACCTTGCAGTTTGAGTCGGATTTTGACTTTGAAACTGCCAATGCTGAGTTCAACAAAAATGAGATCGTAAATGAGGCTTCAGGTGAGCGTACGATGTATACGGGATCCAAACCACAGCATCTTCCATGAAGCTCAAACCAGATCAAGTGCTTGTCCCTCCAGATGGGGAGGAGAAGGTGGAACCTGGTGTGGAGGTCCAGGAGAACCAGAGCCCCGAGAGTTCCCCTGTGGAGAAGTGCTACGACAAGGCAAAGTGCTTCTTTGACAACATCTCCTCAGACCTCAAACCCCGGTAACCATTCAACAAGTCTTTGAATGTGTCGAATTGCTAAAATCGAAAAGGGAACCATGGTGACCTTGCGTCCTGTGTTTCAGAAGGACCACCTGGGCGGAGGAGAAGAAGCTGAACATTGAGACCTTTGGCGTTCCTGGGCGCTTCCTGAGGGGCCGGGGGTTTAGAGGGTACCGTGCCCGCAGAGGCCAGTCTGGCACGGAGCAGCCTGCCCCGCCTAAAGTAGGCAGTGGAAGAGTGTGAATAATTTTATTTATTTAAAGATCTTTTTTGTAAATGGGCCACGAGTAGTTCAATAGTCTAACATTATTGAGGAGAAGAATCCAGTTTTCATTTGAGTATCTTTTTGTCTTGGTTTTTCTGTTGAACCCAATGTGGTTTTTGGGACTAATTTGTATTAATGGAGAATAATTTGACTCCAGATCAATTACATCAATGTAATTAAGTTTCTGACACTGGAACAGAAAAAAATCAGGCCTGAAGGCATGCCGTTTATTTATGCCAATTATTTATATAGCATGTCTGTCTTAATGTGAACTCTTCAAAACTGTTTTAGAAGGGATTTCCCACTAGTTGAACACGATTTGTACTTTAATTTATTTTTTTTGTTTTCATCTTGGAGAATTGAGATGGTGGAAATGTGTTCTGAAACAGTTCATTATTAAATGACCGTATATGACAACATGTTCTTTATTTAAGAAGTGCCAGATGCATGTAATGGTTGCGAGAAAACGTTAGGATAGAATTGATTGTCCAAAGGTAAATGCCCTTCATCAGGAAGGGAATCGAATAGTTTACGGGGCTCGTTTGAAATGACTTGATGAGATGGTCTAAACTCATGAATATTCGTTGGATGCACTTCAGTTGTGGAGTCTAAATTAAACCATTTTTGATGTATATTTATTTACATTGTCATACATGCATGAATAAGCTGTACATCATTCTGGTTTAACGTCAAAATCTATACACAACTTGGATGAAAAGCGTAACTGAGTCTAGAATGTAGTGTGTGTATATACACAGATGCAGCTTGCATTATTGTATAAAACGTTACCAGGTAACTGAGAAAATATGATTGTAGAGGTTGATTCAAACATATTCCCTATTGTGCTGGTGTACAAACTGATGCTAGTCCCTTAAAACGTGGGTCAAGGTCATCAAGCTGTCCATGATCGAAGACTGCTTCTAAAATGTGGATCTTTTCTAGGTCATTGTGTGGGTCTGCATCATCCCCCTCATCAGCATACAGGTGTGGGTAATAGTCATTCAAATCATCCTCCGTGGCCTGGACACATTGCATTCTCTATGGGGAGTCAAGGTCAAACCTTTCATTATTGAGTACAAGTTAGCGTTGCTGTAAGATGCTTCTGATTGGTTAGGACATTAGACAGAACAAACCTGTTGAAGCAGTTTCTGGAGGCCTCCATCTGACAGGAAGCCTGACTTGGCTGAGCCTTCTTGGTATTGGTACATGTGTGTGCTCTGTCTTTGATTCTGTGGTGACAAGTGGTTGCTTTACGGAATTCAGAGGATTTTGGAAATTCCTTATAATTGGTTGGCTGAATGATGTAATGGACGTTGGTCATGACATTCAAACTTTTTAACATTTGGTCAGTAAAAAGATATAGCTCTTTTGTTCCAGCTATAAATGGGGCCTCAATCAGTAAAAGTTCTAAATTTTTTTATGCATCCTAAAAAATAACGCACCCAAGGCTATAATAATGGCGATCAGTTATAATTGGTCATATTAATAGTGGGGTCTTAATATTTCTTCTGCCATTGTGAATGTTAAAACTTACATGCTCCCAGTAATCTTGGTAATAGAAGCTTTCTTCCACGGCCTTTCAAGAAACAAGACAAGCAATAATTTAGAAACTGTGATCTTGACTTTCCCATTATCACAACTCACACTTGTTGATACCCACCTTGAATGAGGATGTGCGTTGCATTATTTCACTGAAATCATGTACCGGTAGATAGGATTTTGTAGGTGGTATGGTAGGTATCTTGGCAAAGGAAACGCAAATGTTAGGATGTGAGGATTTCTTTGGCATATAGGCCTCTTGATATAACACTGCATCATTGATTGGTTTTGTTGTATAACCTTGCAATCTGTTCCTGGTATCTCAACGTTGGATGAGAGTAGCGACTCTCCATTTGGCAGATCAGTCTTCAAAAAGGTGAAATCCTTCTTGCATGTCATCAAGAATGATAACATCAGTGTAACTGTTTGAGGGACACGTTATACATATTGAATATTTTGGATGTTTTGTTAAGTTAGGTAGTCTCACAAATGCAAATGCAGCTCAAGTCTGGGTCAACAGGGCCTTTCACCGCCTTTCACCTCATACTGTATTTGTTTAGATCAATCATGTTGTTGGAGGTGGGGTTCTGTAAGCGTGTGATTGGCCAACAGGGAATCCAAACTCAGCCAGCACTAGTATACTTCAAAGACAAATAACAACAGCACTAACGTTCTTCGGAAAATTGTCTGTAAAAAATTCAAATCAACACCGTGCATACTGGCCACTCAAGCAATACTAGCAAATGAGTTGCTCTTAGATCAGAGATAAGTGATCAGTAATGATTTCTCATAAGTTAAATAAACTCCCAAAATGTATCCAATCTGCAAGAAAAAAATGATACACTTTACACAAACAACTTAAAGCAAAAGAAGGGAATCAGTAACTTACTCATGAGTACAAGCAGGGCAAAGAACAAGATGCCAGCTGCTCCAAAGCCAACGGTGGAGGAAGAGGCCCTGCGCTCCCTGCAGGATGGTGTGGCCGTGCAGTCGCACACAGTCACAGACACGTTGTTTACGGCAAAGGCGCCTTGTAGGTCCGATATCTTGAGCTCCACCATATGTATGCCAGAATGCACAATAGTTTCTTTCACCAGGTTCACTTTGTCGCCTGCGGAAATGGAGAAAGACAGTTATTGTGCCTTTGGAATATATTTCCTCCTGTTCCTTTGACCCTCTTGTTTTCACTAGATCTGACCATGTAAGGGATCCACGCTCCATTTCCCCTCGACCTCTCCCAGGAGTTCAAATGCAAAAGGTCCTCCAAAGGGCACATCGTCCGGGTCCAGGGCCGTGAGGTTGGTGCTGGTGGGGCCGTCGCCGATACACACCACCACGTCGTTTACTGAGAGCGTCGGAGCATTATCGTTCTGGTCGAACACATGGAGAAGCAATGTAGCCGTGCCTGTCATAGGGGGCTCGCCTGCCACAGGTAAAAGAGCAAACGTTAGAGCAGTCTTTAAACCTGTGGGGAAGATATTGCGGTTATAAAAAAACATTTTTTAAAATCTGACTTTTCAATAGTGAAAAGTCGGCTTTCACCTACAGTCAAAAGACTACACCGTAGGACAGGTATGCAACCTACATGTACTGTCTAGCCTCGCCGAACTACAACCTACCTGCACTGTCTGGCCCCACCCACTTAAAAGGGATTTTGAATCCTAGTAAAACTCCTGTGTTTTTACTATGTGTGACTTGCTGTAATGTACGATTTACTTATTTACGGCTCATATACTGCTAGTATTCTGTTAGATTGTATTACGTTACACAGTACACTTGTAAATCAACTTACATTTGTTATTGTAGAAGTTCCCCACATCTTTGTTGTTATGAAAACCCATTTGAAAGGCGCTTTACAAGAAAGGCTAAAGTGCAGGTCCATGCGTGGCGGGATGTGTTGCTTACCGCTGTCCACTGCATGGAGGATTGCAGTGTAAATGTTGTCAACCACATGGGGGGATTCTCTGTCTGGGCGTTTGGCTGTTGTAATGACGCCTGTATGTTGGTCCACATTCAGCCAGTCACCTGGATCTTTACCTATCTTATACCTATCAGTTTAAACAATGGATCTTAGATGTCAACCTCTCTTAGAAGCTACAACTGAAGCAACAGAATAAATCGAAACAATGATTTAAAGTCAGATAGATGAAGTCATCACAAGAATGTTATTTCACTCACACAAAGTCTCTGGCGTGACTGGAGTCAGGGTCCACAGCAGTGACCGTCTGCACGTAGGTACCGATGGCCACGTTCTCCACCAGCCCGGCCTCGTGGACCAGCACTGTGAACATCGGGGGGTCGTTGATGTCCTCCACCTGAATGGTGACCCTCAGGGAGTCCGGCTTTGGCCCCGCCCCCACTGGGCCGGCTGCACCTCCACTGGTGTCGACCTCCCACAGGCCGGACGTGGGCCTTGCTTTAACCTTACACGAGTAATACGGCATCTCATTTTCTACTGAGAAGAGCAGCTCCCTCTCTGTGACCTCTTCAAAGTCCAAGGGCTAGAGAGGAGTAGATGTCGGTTATGGATAATAGGCCTTTTAATATAAACTTTGTTTTACTTACTTAAAACTATTTTATGAGGAGTCTGTTTCTTATCTATGATAAAAATCCATTTCACCCGCGCATAGATTAAAGTTATTTATAACTTTCCAAGATGGCACACTTTACTTTGGTATGTTTGTATTTGCATTTTTTGGCGTCCTAGGTGCGGTTATGTAAAAATGATAGGCATGCCGCCCATCTGCCTCACTTTTAAGACTGTGAGGATTCCATCGTTGGTGATTGGGTCCGTTTCCACCTTGAAGTTCCCTCCCGTGTCGCCTTCCATGGTGTACTTGGCATTCCATGCAGGCGTGTGCTCCAGGTCTCTGTCTGCGACGTGCAGACGAAGGGGAACCACGCCAGTCTCCCCCTCTTTCACAGTCATAGTGCCCTGTTGTGTGTATAGGGTGAAGAAAACACATCATGTCCTTTGGTCCTTTTCTTTAACTGATAAAATGTTGGGGTCTCTGTTCACACTTGGCATTAATTATTCTCCTTTGGTGATCCGATCACAAGTGGACAGCTCTAAATACAGGTGTGAATGCACCCAAAACGTGCAAGTACGTCAGCAGATGTATTCCTCTTTCAATCTAAATCATCATAACACTTAAGATGACTTAATCCACGATGTCTGAACATTCCGAAAAGCTGAGTGCGTTGAACATATTGAGTAATTTGGTTTGCCAAGTAATTGGTTTTGATTTCTGCTTCTCCTTTTAATTGACTGCCGATGATGCATGTTGAGGTACATAGCTTCCTCCCCGCCACTTAAAAACAACCATGAATTGGTTTTTGAAAATGGAAATGATGTACATGTTGCTTGCATGTTAAGCGGGTAAGTGACGTCTGATCGAAAGTGACTTGAGTCACTTGAGACTAATGTGGACTGATGCCATTCTAATGCCAGGTACAACCGGGTGTACTCAGAGCTGCACACTTCTGATTGGATCACCAGAAGCGTGCTTTAGCCAGGTTTGGACAGGACCAGATCCTCTTTGGGTCCGTATTGGGTTTCAAACATGGCCAAACATTTATTTTAGTGTTTGAATGATTGGCTGCAGACAATCGTCATTAGAATCAACATCTCAAATGTCAACATTAAGTGGTCAGTGGCGACTACCTACTGTCTTTCCGGTGATGACTGGAAGGTGATTATTACCGTCCTGGATGTGGATCAGGGCTGTTGTGGTACTCGACAAACTCACCACTTCACCATGGTCCTTAGCCACCAGCAACACTTTGTACACATCCCCCGCCTGAATACATTTGGTGAATCAAATAGCAGGAAACACAAGACATTAATACATTTTGTATGCCTCTTTTGCTCAGCAGAATAAACCATGAGGGGTTGGTGGTAAGCAAACTCTGCCCCTGCACCGCATCGCTTACGACGGACCAATTTATACTCAGCTGCTCTCTGTCAACATTCCATCTCTCTTCTGTGGTTACTCGTCATTTGAAGCGTAAATAGACACTCTGGTTTAACCTGTCTCCACCCACTACACAATGCAAATAATCGGAGTCAATTGCATGTTGAACCCACACACACACACACACACACACACACACACACACACACACACACACACACACACACACACACACACACACACACACACACACACACACACACACACACACACACACACACACACACACACATACCTCATAATCCAAACAACCCCTGAATGACAGTTGACCAGACAGCCCCATAACAAACTCGGCATTGGGTGGTTTCGGGGAAACAATCCCGATCTCATAGTGGAAGGTGGAATTAAGTGTTTCGGGTTGGTCTCTGTCATTTGCCAACACACTCAGGAGATTTGTTCCTGTAGCACCAAGAAATATAAACGAGACATTTAGATTTTTTTGGTAGCAAATAAACCAACAATTTGTACCGATTGCTTTTTTGGCTAGGATGTACCTTGAGCTACAGCTTCCTCGACGGTGACTTCATACAGGTCGTTTAAAAAGCGCGGTGGGTTGTCGTTGATGTCCAATATCGCTATCTCAATTCCTAACTTTGTGTCCAGGGTTTTATCGTCCTTTGAGGCCAATAATTTCAGCTGCAAAAATAGACATCCAAGGTAAGATTATCTTTTCGACACATCAATTTATCAATTTAAATCAATCACAGGTCAGATTGAATATATAATGATCCCTAACCTTGAGTGTCTTCAATTCCTCATAGTCTACAGACTTGTGGGCACTGAGGATGCCAGTCGTGCTGTCTATGGTGAGGACCCCTTCTGGATGCTCATCCACTCCCATGCCAAAGATTTCAAAAGTGATTTGGTAAAACCTCTCCACTTTAATCTACAACATCCAACAATCATTTATAGTCAGAAAATCATTATCTTTAAGTGCTCAACATTTAGAGGAGACATATTCTAAATGATAATAAATAATCGTGTGGTGGTGTGTTTCACTTTAAAGTAGCCAGGTTAACACCAGATACACCTGAATAAATTAGTAGTTGACAAAGTTGATAAAGAGGGGCTTTACTTGCATAAAAAAAAAGAATAATAATAATAACGATAATAACGACATGAGGAATAAAACAGAAACAAATATATAATTGTGTGTTAAGAATAGGTTAACATTTATTGAGTGATCCTGAAGGGACACCTGTGTTGCCCATTACCTTGCCAAGTTCATAGGGGAAGGGGCCTGGGTGCCCCTCTTCCAAAGTAAAGCTGTCAATGATCCATGACCTTCTCCGTCGAATCATGAGCTCGGAGCTGCTGGTCACGCCAAGCAGAGCACAACACTGAAAGGGACAATGAAGTATCTAAATACATGACGGACCTGCAGCCAAACCGGTTCTAGTGTTTCTTTGGAAGCAATTTGTTTTTCCATGGAATCCCTTGGCCTATTACACACAAAAAGTGTGTTTCAGAGGTGCCACCACGAAAGCCTTTAGTTTTAGTAAGTAAGTAAGTAAGTAAGTAAGTAAGTAAGTTTTATTTATAGGGCACATTTACACACAGCATACACTGACCAAAGTGCTGTACAATAAGATAAAAATAATAAAAATAAAAATGATAATAAAAACTAACAATAATAATAATAATAAATAAAGATAAAAAGTGAATAAAATACAGTTTAGTGTTACTTCTCACTAGGGATCTAGAAATATTTTTGACAAATTAAGTGACCAGGTCCCACAGTCTTACAATGTTTTTGTTATACCTATTATTAACCATATCAAAATGATTTAAGTAAATTAGCCATGCTCTACAATTCTAATAAAAAAAAAGTCAATTTCTTGAAATGTTTAATTGTATCTAAGTCATTAGTCAGTGATTTCCTAAATAGACTTATTCTTAGCATACTAGGTCTATATTTCGTTGAACTTACCAGTAGAGCAAGCCAGACCATGATTCCTTTCAAGAAGTTCCAGGTGACTGTAACTTCGCTTCTGACTCTCCTGACTTATGATCCAATCTCGACAACCCCTCCCCTTTACACTCTACATGTTCATAATAACAGGTGTCACAGATAATATCTAACACTGCGTTGTAGGCCAAGTTCTAAGTCGCAGAATTTTTTTATCAGATTGATTTTGTTCAGTTGATCTTCATTATTTTTCAAATTTTAACAACTTTCTTAATGTATGTCGTTTTAGGGGTAGGGGTAGGAGGATATATATATGAACTAGAAGTACTTAACGTTCCCTCATTGGTTCCAGCCTATCCTCGTTGCTCGAAGCCACTTGTTATAATGTGTGCCTCGTCATCCCATACACCACGTAGAGCTGAACTTGTGTTTCCAGTGATGGGTTCGTAACTCATGAGTAGTATCAATCATACATTGTCCCGAACTATCTTATAAATGCTATATCTATCTATATATCTATATATGTATTTTATAAGCTACTAGGGCTATTTAAGGTCTATGCAAATACTGGGGATGTTGTTTTTTTATCTGAAATACTTTTCTCGTACAGGCCAAATGCACAATTAGGCAAACTTTATAGCGCACCTTAGACCTGTCCTGCAGGCCAACACTACACTAAGGTATAATGTGTTGCACATCAGTATATAGTATGGTAAGAAATAAACCGCAATGTAGGGTCTTCTCCTGCACATTTGTCAACTATAGCCTCTGGGGAGAACACTTTGCACTTATCACGCAAGCATAATTACAGTGCAGCGTGCAATGAGTAAGTCCTCGAGGCGCCACACAAATCATGATTTAGGACATCTAGATGTACAAGGGTCAGAAGAGTCCCTTTGCCTTTTTGTCACTCCTTAAAACATTGCAAACAGTGTCATGTGTTGGACATAATGCCTTGATAGGTCTCTGTTTATGATCTTTCCATGTGTTGCTGCATGCAGAATGATGGCCACCGACCACCGCATCTTAACTTTCCTGTCAACAGAACACTTAGAATTGATTTTAAAATGATTATTTTACATCATTTCGACGTTTGATTTTGAAAACCTGCTGGATTTGTTTAAATACTGTAAACTCTGTGTGGGGACTTTCTATCCCGAAGGCAAGATTACAGAGAAGATTTATTCTAAAATATAAAAAAATCCCTTTGAACAGTTTAGAGAACAGGAATCCACTGTATTTGTACGTTTTTATTCTTAAGTAATAATATAAGAAGGAAGATAAAATACATTTCTGAAAGGAAGATTATCTTCAAGATTATCTGTTGTTTTAAATCCAAGCTTTAGAAGATTAATTGGTGTGTTTTAAGTCGTTCATAAGATATTTTGGTGAATTTGTCTTTTGATGGAAGCAAATCACAAACCATAATGTTTTGAATTGAAAAGCCATTGAATTTTGTACATGGAATGGAATTTCCATTTACAGCCATTGAATGCAGCCATTTCATAACATTGCAATACTACAGTTTGAAAACTAGGTCGTTAGAATTTATTTGTTTTGCATTTACCTCTTGTAATTCAAATATGGCATATAAAGTTGTCTCAGTTCAAGTGAAATGATAAAAAATATATATATATATTTGAAACTAAAACATTATGGCAGTGATTTGCTTCCATATTCATCACAGTTTTTATTGTACAGAAAATAGTATATGTATATTTTTTTTTACAAAAGAAACTGGGAATGTATACTCACGATATTTCATCCCAAATCAAAATTCTAGTACCTTAGCCCCAGAAATAATTATACACTAATCATCATCGAGCTCCCACATCACAAATCAAAATAAACATTTTCCTCTGAGCAGGGAAGAAAGACCATTCAGAACATTCAGCCTAACCTTTGGGCTGTAGACCTGCGTAGTAAAAACTGTGTTTGGAAGACGTTCGACGATATCTGAGAAGTTTCATTTGTACCCCCCCCCCCCCCCCCACACACCCACACACATTCCGTGGCTCTCTCTCTACTGCGCTCATTTTGCAGCGATCCCACAGTGTCTCGGATCCGACGGTCGCGTCCATCTTCAGGTCGTCGTGGAGGAGGCCGACGGCGCCTGTGATGTGTCTCTCTCTGTGGGCGTGGCGCCGTAGAGCCCCCCGCTGCTCTCCGTCCCCTCCCCCTCCTCGTCCGACAGAGACGCCAGGGGGGTGTCTCTGCCGTTGCCGTTGGCGGCAGGGCTCTGGCTGTTGGTGGAGGACTCAGAGGAGGTGGAGGACACGCGGGACTTGCCGTCGAGCCCCTCCAGCACGTGGCGGAAGAGTCCGTGGTGGACGACCTCGCCGTGGTGGTTGTTGTTGTTGTTGTTCCCGGGCGCCTGACCTTGGGGGGTTGGATTAAAACATAACATTTAAAAAACATGACTTTGAAAAATACAAAAAAGACTGACCTTTACTGGTGTAGTTGCTCCAGCTTTGACTGAATGTTTGCTTTGGATAAACGTTTCTGCTGAATAAGTACATGATAATGTTCCCGCCATTGGCCTACAGTGGCCAATAGACCAGAAGCAGCTAGACATCCATGTAAACAGACATAGTAGCAATGTTGACCTAAATGTGAAGCTCAGCTCTCATGAACTCCCTCTAGGGCAGTGGTTCCCAAACTTTTTTTCAGGGGACCCCCTTTTGGACTTGAGACTGTTTTCGCGACCCCCCGCCCCGCGCGACAGCACCGCCCCCCCCCCCCCCCCCCCCCCAAATTTAGTGCATTAATGTTACTATGCATAATAATAATGTTCAAAATCATTATTATTATTATTGTTATTATTATTATTATCATTATTATTATGCAGTAGTAATCATCACCATTATTATTATTGTTATTTTTAATAATGTTATTATTACTATGTAATATAAATCTTCAGAGACAGCCATGTAAATATGCAAATATAGCCTTTTGGCTTAAGTTTTATTATAAAACAATAAAAAATGTATTCATCGCAGCAGCAGCAGCAGCAGCCTTTCTTTTTTGACCGAGTGCGAGAAATTTCTCCATCGTGAAATCAACGAGATAGAATTATGGTCGTCGCTGAGGAAAACTGAATCACTGAATTAATCACTGCGGGCCGATTATCAGACTGACGTTCGATGGCGGGACAAACCGACAAATATAGAATCAAAGGGTGGGGTTACAGGGGGTTCTTTTCAAAGGTGGATTTCTCCCTGCAAAGTGGCTGTGCATTAAAAGCCTATTCTGACGCCAGTATTTTAATATAATGTTTCATCTAATTATTCGTATATATATATATTATTTTTTTTTAATTTATTTATTTTTTTAATATGCAAACTGGCCCATCTCTCCGCGACCCCCCGGGGGGTCGCGACCCCCAGTTTGGGAACCGCTGCTCTAGGGTCTCTTGGTGATGAGGTTATCTGTCTGGCTTTGTGTGTTCATTGCACACGTGACATACATGCCAGACATGTACACTGTGGGAATCTATAGACACAGTGTTAGTGTCAACTTTAACTACCACTTTGACAAGCAAAGAAAACAAAGCAAACATTGTTAAATTCTCACTTACCCAAAGAAAAAGTTTATAGCAAAACCTTTCTCTCTCTCACTCTTGTCCTAAAGCTTGTTTTTTTTAATATATTTCTGCTTAACTTCTCTTATCTCCCCGTCCCTCTCTCAGCTCCGTACCTGGCAGTGGAGAGTTGAGCATGCTCTCTTCTCCAGAGCTGAAGAACACATCGAAGGCGTCCTGGTCTGAGATGTCGAAGTGTTCCATCTGGTCCAGAAGGTCCACGTTCACCTCCATGGAGGATATGCTGCCGATGGGAGCTGGCCCATGCAAGTAAAATCAATTAAAGTGTGTGTTGGAGAGATGCCGTGTCGATGTTTGTGTGTGTATCGTTGTTGTTTGGGTGTGTTTGTCTGCCTCCCTCCGTGTGTGAGTGTGTGTCTCTATCGCTGTTTGTGCATGTTTGTTTGTATTGGTGTGCGTTTGTTATTGTGCATGGCGGTCTGTCTTTTCCAGTGTGTGTTGGATTGTGTTGAGTGCCATTTGAAGGGGTCCTCATAGACAGGCAGACTGTTGTTTGGATGAGAGGGTTAGGGTTAGGGTTAGGGTTAGGGTTAGGTTTAGGGTTAGGGTTAGGGGGGACTCACGTCGTCGGTGCTCCCGGATGGCCAGGTGTGCGGCGGAGAGGTACATGTCCACGTCGTGCTGGAACACCTCCTCAAAGAAGCGCCGCTCCTTCAGCCTCAGCTGCTGGCCTGCCGTGTCCACGTCTGCTCCCCGCTGGCCCGGCTCGCCCTCCGCTGCAGGCACAGGAACCGGGGAAGAAGGAAGAGAGTTAGACGGTTGGCTCTGCTGCTGTTTGCCCTGGTTGTCACTAGGGGGCGACATTCAGCCAAGTGTGCGTCGGGAAAAGACAGGATCAAGTGCATCTGCTGGAATGGTGTTTGGTGAATCTTTCTTGTGTTTTTCGCACATACATATGTATGTGCGAAAAACTATATTTAAACTTCTAATTATATTTACGCATATTATTTTTTGTATTTATTAAAAGGTCGATGACCCAATGCCACAAGGTTACAGATACAGCATCATCTGTTTGTATACTGGATACTGCTCCTGGTTCTACTAGATTCAGAACCACCATCGTCTGCAGCTCCCTCTGCACCGGTCAGCAGCCAGCTCTCATGGGAACATAATCTTGTTTAGGACTCCTATCCCTCTTTGCACCTCATCAGCACCGTTGAATAAAGGAGTGAGTGGGAGGATGAGGAGGAGGAGGTGGTGGGAGCTGCATGCCTCCTAGGATGTTTAGATAAAAGGGAGGACCATCCATTGACACAGTGTAAATACTACAGCGTGTGGGTTTCCGTTGAGCAGGAGGTACTTGAGTTGTGTTTTCAAATTGTGCTGTCGCAAGTTTGCTAAACAGCAGCCACAGTCTGAGAATGCAAGGGAGAGCCGAGGCAGAGACACTGCATTCAGTCATACAACCGCACAGAAATGCCTGGTGAGGATTCCACAGTAATTCCTCTAACGTCAATCTCACCAAGACAAAACTATGGAGCTAGCTAACTGAACAGAACATCTAACTGCATTCCTGTGTGTTCTGCAATTCAAACCTTAATAGTGATCTTTATATCATTGCTACAGCTATTAGAGCGTTTGCCCTTCTAACGATCCCTGGAAGGAGGGATCACACTTTATTCCTCCTCATGGTTGATTTGTGTGGTTTTCACTTGTCTTTTAGGTTCAGGGTTATTGAGTGTCGTATAATGAGGGCCTGTGAAGTCTTTTGATTAACTGTAACTGTGGCAAATCAAAAAGTCAAATCAAATTGACTTGACCTTAAGTAAACAGGAATGTAAGCAAACACGCTTAAGATTAACCTTTACAAGTCAATGGCTTCATTGCAGTTATGCCAAAGTGCACAGCCTCTTTGTCATCCTGCCTACCTATTATCCAGCCCTGGCATTAAACAAAGTTTAGGTCACAGATGTAATTGCAAGCTTCAGGCAGTGATTGGGCTAATTGGATGAGGCTTATAAGCCTCGTCTAAATTGGGAACAATAAAGTAAAGATTATCCGGTGTGTTTGGCCCAGGCTCATGCGTTCCTGAAGTGTGAATCAGCCCGGTGTCGGAGTGAACAAGCAGGCCGATCAGGGTGTTTACAGAGCCGTGACAGGGACAATTACTTGGAATCCAGTGGAGGATGTTGGGCAACTACCTTAAACACCTCCTTTGTTCGCACCCATTGTGAGCCCTGTTCTTTCGCAAAATAACCTGGATTAGCCGTTTGACTCTATTTTATGGTTGCCTTGAAGGGTTATGACCCCGCAATTTTTTTTATTTTTTATAAATTATGTCTGGGGTGGCCAAAAGTGGCAGCAGGACGTTTTGTTACAAAAAACGCTGTGTCAGCCCCAGCTGTTACTGCTACACAGACACACACACACATTCACACGACCATCCTGTCAATGTCGTCTCTGCTCTCCTTTACAGTATGACAGCTCTGTCTCCCTCTGTGGCTGCGACAGACTCCACCACACATCTCGTCAGACAGCCAGAGGGCAGCGGGGATGAACCCTGAAGCTCTGAACGCAGCCAGCTGAAAGATGCGTTGGGCATATGGGGATGAAAGTCTCGATCCTCCAATGCACTACCCTGCCACCCAGCCCCCTATCCCTACAGAATATAAACAGTCTGACTTGTAGTGAAAGCCTGGAACTGAGATCGCATCCCCCCCCCCCCAGCCTATCAAAAGGATCACACCCTCGACTGATCCTGGGTTGTCTCATTGTTTTGTCAATCTTGCTAGGACATCCCCCATCGAACTGACGCTTCATTCAGAACCATTTCCTGATCTAGCAAGAAAGACATAGAAAGCCTAACGTATTCTCTCTCTCTCTCTGTCTGCCTCTTGGTCTCTCTCTCTCTCGGTCTCCCTCTCGGTCTCTCTCTCTCGGTCTCCCTCTCGGTCTCCCTCTCTCTCTCTCTCTCTCTCCGAGCCCACAGTGACTCTGACACGACACCGCCGGCTTATGCTCCGACCCGCTGCTCGCTCTCCCTCTCCCTCTCTCTCTCTCTCTCTCTCTCTCTCTCTCTCTCTCTCTCTCTCTCTCTCTCTCTCTCTCTCTCTCTCTCTCTCTCTCTCTCTCTCTCTCTCTCTCTCTCTCTCTCTCTCTCTCCAGTAGGCTGGCACTGTTGGGTTTACCTTTGACCCATCTTTATACAACTGTCCTTCCAAGCTTCTCTGTTCCTTGAAGGGGAAGGCAGTGATGGTTACATAACCGACTGGGAGGGAGGAGGGGACGGGGGGCGACTCTAGGTACCTTTAAAGGCTGATGGGTTAAGGGATGAAGTGATGGTTATGCAATGCTTTGGTGCAGAGTTTAGCCAGGTAGCCTAAGAGCAATACAATGCTTTACTTCTCTGACCTTGGGAAAGGATTTCTCAGGGATGTGCCATCATTACATGGAATAGCATGCCATTTGTAACAAAATAATGACATGGCAGGTCTGTTTGTTTAGAGTTCAGAGTGTTGTTGTTGGGAGGTGTTCTGCTTTTGGGATGTGTCATTGTGTCACTGTGGGTATTTATGTCTTAATATTTCCATGCAGTTGGATAAGTGGAGGATGACATTTCCTGGTACCTTCTGTTACAGGGTAAGAAAACAGGAAAATGTGGACTCCACTCTAACAAAGAAAGACGACAGAACATATATATAGCCTGTTGGTGTCAGGATTCAAACCGTCTCTTGCCATGCAGGGGAACTAACGTAAATAATGGAACGTTTTTACACAACTGTCCTCCTTATGTGTGGCTGTTTCATTGACAAAACAACAGAATGGCGTTGGACAAATGTCTTGTCCTCATCTTCCCGGCGCGAGCCGTCCCATTCCGAGGCACGCAGCAGAGTGCAGCACAGTGCCAGGGCTGAGCGGACATGTAGATATGAAATACTACACCGCCCACACGTTAACGCCACTGATTGATTGTGGCTTTTACTCAGAAGCCTGGGAAGTTTCGAAGTTAATAAATAGAGCTGCCGATCTATTTCCCAACAGGCTATCAAGTCCTCCATCCAATTATTCTGCTGTGTCGGAAATCTCCGGATCAATGAAGTTTACCTAACCCCGCTATGACCACTAAGACCCCGTCACCGAGGAAAGTACCGTGATGATCAACAGAGCGGCAGTGTGCACTACTGCTGAGGTCATATTACCCATCCGTCTCAACGGCACCACTACCACGGACCTCTTGGTTTGAAACCACAAGACATCCAATACGGTGGCCAGAAGCTGTCGCAGACTGGGTTTTCAGAGGGAAGGATGAGAGAGGTCGGAGTCGGCAAAGCTATGGGCCCTCAGTAGGCCCTCAATGACAAAGGATTTTAGGAATCTTTTTAATGCTCGTTAAGTCCTCTCTCTCTATCTCTCTCCTTAGGTCTCTGTATTATTTTTCTTTGTGTTTCTCTCCTTCTTTCTTTATTTTCTGTCAGTGTAAGTTAGCTAGGTCCGGTTTGAGGGGACAGTTAAAGTCATGCAGTGTCCAGTGGGAGGGGTCAGTTAAATTCATTCTAGGTCCGTTGGGGGCCATGATATCAGTTTGTCGTGGTCGGAAACTGTCAGAGAGACAGAGAGAGTTCCGGACATGTCTGTGAGACCCACTTTGCCAGCGAGGTCCCTCAGACAAACCCGGAGCCTGTTCTCTAAAGGCCCGAACAGAAAGGGCTCATTCAGAGGCAGATAAAAGCATGGATGTGGGGGGTTGGGGGCTGGTGGAGCGTGCCCAGAATCCATACACTTTATGCCAATGACGGGAAATCATTTCTGTCCCCACAAATAGAATTTAGGGAAAATGCCATGGGTGTACTCGCCTAAATTAAACTTTTGGGTGTGAAAATTATACAATAACAGACCTTTCAGATTGCACATGAGTGCACAGTATCTTTTTCAATAATTCCCTGATAATTAATTTATCCTCCCAAATATATGGTAAAGCGTTTGGGTGCCATCTCATTCTTAAACAAATTAGACAGAAAGCCGCAAGCAAAACACTTCCTTGGGCCAAACATGTAGTTTGTATGAACAGCTAGATTAGATAATTATTATCCTGGAAGTAGACAGATCGATAATGTGTTGGAACTGGTTCCGAGACACTGGATCATGAGATGAGAGGGAATCCGTACAAATCACTTAACACTCAACAACCATAAACACAACCTCACATCCTGTTTCGCTGTGGGCGTTGGAAGATAAGGTGCATGGGTCACACACTGCTACTAAACCCATGCTAGCAGGGTAAATGGAGACATGTGAGAGAAAGTTAGAGACAGGGTAGTAGAGAGAGAGAGAGGGTTAGAGAGATGGGAGCGAGATAGAGAGAGTGGTAAGAGAGAGAGAGGGGTAAAAGAGGTAGAGAGAGAGGGTTGAAGGAGGTAGAGAGAGGGTTGAAGGAGGTAGAGAGAGGGGTGAAAGAGGTAGAGAGAGAGGGGTGAAAGAGGTAGAGAGAGGGGTAAAAGAGGTAGAGAGAGAGGGTTGAAGGAGGTAGAGAGAGGGGTGAAAGAGGTAGAGAGAGGGGTGAAAGAGGTAGAGAGAGAGGGGTGAAAGAGGTAGAGAGAGAGGGGTGAGGACAGCGCAGTTTGACATGACGCAATCAAAAAAAAATCTGTGTATGATTGTGTGAGTGTGCATGTGACTGTGCATGCGTGTGCAAATCAGAGGGAAGGTGTTACAGTGAAAAGCTATCACAGCTTGAGCCACAAAGCGATGTGTTTGCCAAAACCCAGCCTGGAGGAAGTGACTTGGGAGTGAAGGGCAGCGCGACAAGCAAGAAGGAAGCCTGGATGTGTTCGTCGGCTCACACAGGAAGCCACCCTGCTGTTTGTTTAGACTTTTACTGGACCGCTCCTTCCGAGTCTTGTGGGCTTCACCGCCGCCCCCATTAAGGCGACAGCCAGCTGGCATGGTCTGTCTAAAACCGCTCCTGTCTCCGAGGGCACCACGCAGAAGTCCTGACACATCAGGGTTTCAACAATTGCGGCGTGAGACGATGGACAGAGTAGATGACCTAAGAGCCGTGGGTCATCTACTCTGTCCATCGTTTCACCCCTGGAAAGACCTTCATCATAGCTTAAGAAGGTTCAAGCCGTTCGATTTTATTGTTTTTCTAAAAGGGTTGTTGTGTTTGTGTGTGTGTGTGTGTGTGTGTGTGTGTGTGTGTGTGTGTGTGTGTGTGTGTGTGTGTGTGTGTGTGTGTGTGTGTGTGTGTGTGTGTGTGTGTGTGTGTGTGTGTGTGTGTGTGTGTGTGTGTTGGGGGGTAGAAATTGTTTTGGCCGAAATTTTAATGTTGACAAACATTGGAACAGACGTGCGGCCTACTTTGTGAAATGAAATATAAATTTGCTCTCATTTGGGAAGATCCTTAGGATTTCTTTCCTTGTGCTTTTGTCCTGATCCTGGAGCCTGGGATTTGTCAATCCCAGGCTCCAGTTGCAAGGAATGTGAATAATTGAATGTGTGTTTGTCAACGTGTTGATGTGTGTGTGTGTGTGTGTGTGTGTTTTTGTGTGTGTGTCCGTGTGCATGGATGCCTGTGTGTGTGTGTGTTTGTGTGTGTTTGTTTGTGTGTATTTGGGTGTGTGTCTGTGTGCATGGATGCCTGTGTGTGTGTGTTTGTATGTGTGTGTGTATGTGTATGTGTGTGTGTGTTTGTGTACGTGTACGTGTACGTGTGCGTGTGTGTGTTTGTGTTTGTGTGTGTGTGTGTGTGTGTGTGTGTGTGTGTGTGTGTGTGTGTGTGTGTGTGTCATGGATCTACTTACAAGCAGGCATGTGTGTGTGCTTGATTTGGTGTCAGTCTGCCTATTTTCGGCCGGGGCAGGGCCGTGCCCTGCACCGTCACCCTCTGTTACCCCACTGTTTGAGAACAACAATCCCCTCCCTGTTAACGCTCCCCCCTCCACCCAAGGCCCCTGCTCCACCCCAGACCCCCGTCTCGAGCGACTGAAGATTGAAGTTTTGTAGGTCAGCTCCCTGCGCCCTGGACATGACCAGACGGCCCGTCATGGCTTCTGATCGAAACAAAAGACTTAAGGGACAATTGATGTCGCAACTAGGCCAAGTCCTTCTCCCTTTAAACCCGTTACATCACTTCATATAAAACTAAAGCCGAAATAAATGGCCCAGTGAGAATAAATCTCTTGTTTTACGTAGCTGGGTGTAGTAGCATTGGAATCACCCACGGATGAGAACCATGGAGCCAAGACACAAATACTTGTCTCCTGAGTGTACTCATTTCTAAAGCAAGAGGAAGCCTTAAAATGGTTATGGAAAAAAAAACATTCTTTCTCTCTGTCCCTGGTAGCTCAGCCAACAAACCCCTGGAGAAAGTATCCTGTTTTCAATTGTCACAACACACAATTGCAAACAAAGACTGCTCAGTCGTCCACTGGTATATACACCTTGTACCCATGTATAACACAACTAGATGATTTATCCTATTTAGATTATCAGAGCAACTTCGTATAGGACGACACAAAATACTCCTTTCTCCTACATGATAATGGTCTGCTCTGATGTTAATGTTAACATGCAGACTAACCAGCTTTCCTCTTCCCTGGGCCCCAGCGAGTCTTTCTTTCAGTGTCTCAAGTTCAAACTGTGTAAAGCAACAGCATTGCTCATTAATGGTCTTCCTGGGACCGCTACACTGCCCTTTCTCATACTTGCGAAGGGAGGTTGTGACTGCGCTGGAGTGCAGGAATTCCTGGCCAAACTCAGACTGCATACTTCTTGGTTAGGGTGTGGGTAAGTGAGAGCACGACGTGACAACAGGATTATTTCTTGTTTCCTTTTACCAATTCATTTCCTTTATTAAAATATCCCTCCTTCAAATTAAATAGAGGAATACTTTTGTCTCCCAGTTTGATACCCTCAAACCCTTAAAGTACCTTTGTTCCCAATATAGCGCTCAGGCTCTCCTGTAAATTCAAATACTGGGTGTTTCTTAAGGCCTTCTTTAGTCCTCCTTTAGTCCGATGTATTTGTCCCTCTCTGAGAGAGAGGGGCCCTTGCCTGGGAGTATAACCCTGTCTGTGCTGGGGGGGAGTTTAGTGTAGGGCAGAGAGAGGTAAGGGGATTTGGGTGCTAATGTGAGGAACCATGTTGGGCTCATAGCGGCCTCACTGTCTACAGGCTTCGCTAACAAAGGCATGGGAACCTTGACACAGGCAGACAGTCAAGGCTGTTTAGTTAAAACCGTACACTGACGAACGCACACACACGCAAGCAAACACACACACACACACACGCGCACATGCACGCACACATGCAAACGCACCCAATTATGACATGAAGCTCATCTTATGTGATTCTAATCCGTTTGCTGCGTACAGAGCCTTTCTCACACAGCCATCTTGCTGCTTCTCTCCATCCTCCTGATTTTTAACAGCAAAATGTGTCCCTTTGTTGAATAGCCTTACCTAGAGTATGAGGATCTTGCAAAGAGCAAATCCATACTATCGCTGAGGGATGGGTTCATCTCTCTAACTGTCTTCTACTAACTCTCTCTCTGACCTCCTGTCCTCCACTAACTATCTCTGACCTCCCCTCTACTAACTCTCTCTAACCTGTCCTCCACTAACTCTCTCTAACCTGTCCTCCACTAACTCTCTCTAACCTGTCCTCCACTAACTCTCTCTGACCTCCTGTCCTCCACTAACTCTCTCTAACCTCCTGTCCTCCACTAACTCTCTCTGACCTCCTGTCCTCCACTAACTCTCAGACCTCCTGTCCTCCACTAACTCTCTCTGACCTCCTGTCCTCCACTAACTCTCTCTGACCTCCTGTCCTCCACTAACTCTCTCTGACCTCCTGTCCTCCACTAACTCTCAGACCTCCTGTCCTCCACTAACTCTCTCTGACCTCCTGTCCTCCACTAACTCTCTCTGACCTCCTGTCCTCCACTAACTCTCTCTGACCTCCTGTCCTCCACTAACTCTCTCTGACCTCCTGTCCTCCACTAACTCTCTCTGACCTGTCCTCCACTAACTCTCTCTGACCTCCTGTCCTCCACTAACTCTCTCTGACCTCCTGTCCTCCACTAACTCTCTCTGACCTCCTGTCCTCCACTAACTCTCTCTGACCTCCTGTCCTCCACTAACTCTCAGACCTCCTGTCCTCCACTAACTCTCTCTGACCTCCTGTCCTCCACTAACTCTCTCTGACCTCCTGTCCTCCACTAACTCTCTCTGACCTCCTGTCCTCCACTAACTCTCTCTGACCTCCTGTCCTCCTGTCCTCCACTAACTCTCTCTGACCTCCTGTCCTCCACTAACTCTCTCTGACCTCCTGTCCTCCACTAACTCTCTCTGACCTCCTGTCCTCCACTAACTCTCTCTGACCTGTCCTCCACTAACTCTCTCTGACCTCCTGTCCTCCACTAACTCTCTCTAACCTCCTGTCCTCCACTAACTCTCTGACCTCTCTCTTGCCTCCCGTCCTCTACTTACTCTCCCTAGGTTCCTGTCCTCCATCCATCACTCCATAACCCATGACCACCACTGCTCTGGCCTTGCTGGGCCTTCTCCAACAACATTCCGATGCACCCCACTCCACACACCAACATTCCCCTGCAACCACGGGCCCCATTACCACAATGCAGGGCCTGGGCAACGCAATAGAAGAGAGATGAGATCTCTCTGTGAGCCCCCTCTCCCCGATCCTATCAGACCCGCACATAATCGCACATGGATCTCACTGAGACTAATTCAGTTGTAACATTGCCTGAAGTTCCTTAAGCCCAGAACCAATCCCATTAGGATATAACAGATCTGTCTGTTAGACTGCCTGTAGTCCTGGCCCCGTTCCAAGGCAGTGCATGGGAGTGTCTCATGTGTGTGTGTGTGTGTTTCCGATTGTGTGAGTGTGCAGATGGGGATGACCCATTTAATTGCCAGGAGTGAATATAAATCATAATGATGATTCAACATTCCTCTCATGTGATTTTTGCCTGTGCAGCACTTCTGTCCCAGAGCATGCCACTCCAGCTAGAGTCCTCCTCAGACTACAGCAGCGGTAATTCAGCAGCACACCGTCTCCAGAGGAAGGCTCAGAGCTGACCGTGAACGATTACAAGGTTTTTGTCTCTACGCAGAGGCCTGAAAACACAGTCACATTAGCATACAGGCCTATGCATACCACATACAACCCCAACGTCTTCAAAGAAACACATGAAGACAGTGTGATAAACCTGGAGACACACAGACACACACAAGCACACACACACTGGCCTTAACCAACATTGGCATTAACAGACAAGCAAGCCACACACACACACACACACACACACACACACACACACACACACACACACACACACACACACACACACACACACACACACACACACACACACACACATACACAAGCACACAACACACTGACATTAAACAACATTGGTATTAACACACAAGCACACACCCACACACACATAAACAAATACACACACACACACACACATACACACACGCACACATACAAACACAAACATACACACTGGCATTAAACAACATTGGCATTAACAAACCAGCAAGCACACACACACACACACACACACACACACACACACACACACACACACACACACACACACACACACACACACACACACACACTCACAAACACGCACACAAACACACACTGGAATTAACCAACATAGGCATACACACACACACACACACACACACACACACACACACACACATAAACTCTCTAAGGGCGGGTGAGGGTCTTATTTTTTTTAATGTAGCATTGGCTCCTCCAATTTCCTTGTATG
>NC_082394.1:16172455-16177455 GCF_031168955.1 Gadus macrocephalus
TTGAATCAGCTGTTCTACATATGCACCCTAAAATGGAGGACAATGTTGTAGCCTTATTTAAGTCACAGTGTTCTTGGAACAAGGCCTGAGTGTCATAGTTCTGCTATTGCTTGGAAGGAAGTTCCAATGTCCTGGGGGTCCGGTCCAAGATGACTTCTGACCGGTTTTCTTTGAAACACTCCTCCCCTTGGAGCTCCTTTGTTACCTGCCTCAGTCAGCATCTATATAGACCCTTGTGTGCGTGTGTGTGTGTGCGTGTGTGTGTGTGTGTGTGTGAGAATGTGTGTGTGTGTGAGTGTGATTGTGCATGTGTGTGTGTGTGTGTGTGCGTGTGTGTGTGTGTGTGTGTGTGTGTGTGTGTGTGTGTGTGTGTGTGTGTGTGTGTGTGTGTGTGTGTGTGTGTGTGTGTGTGTGTGTGTGTGTGTGTGTGTGTGTGTGTGATAAATAGAGTGATAGGGAGAGAGCATGTGATGGACCGGCTTACATCCATACTTCCCACACTAGTCCTTGTCCTGATCGCAATAATAATTTCTGTATAAAGTTGTGATGTTCATTCCCATTGTTCCCTGCAGTCTGCATATTCTGAACCAATATTCCCAATATTCCCATCATATCACCAGTCAAGAGTTTGTTTTTGTTCAACGCATTTTCTCCCACTTTTAGACATAAAGAGGCAGACTAAACATGTCGATTCGTCTGACATTGGACGGTAGGACTGTTCTAATACACTGTACCAGTAGTGATGATGAATGGTCTATAATGGAAGCTGTTCACCTCAACAATGGAAACATCTTGCTGCCTGCCTTCCTTCACTTTCCACTGTCCCTCACCACGTTCATTCCAGCTCCGCAAAGTACTTTGTAACCATAGTTACTTTGTTTTATCGGATCGTTGCTGTCAATCTGGATTCCAACCCCCCCTGGTACGCACCCGGGTCCTGGTTAAAAATCTCTCACTCAGCCCTGATGGTGTAATTGTGGCTGGGAGGTGTGTGTTATCCCTCTGTAATTTCATGTCAAGGCGACACATGAACGAGGGGGTGACCAGGTTTAGTCTGACATTTAACTCTGGAGGGAGTGAAAAGCATGAGACAGGGAGAGAGAGAGAGAGAGAGAGAGAGAGAGAGAGAGAGAGAGAGAGAGAGAGAGAGAGAGAGAGAGAGAGAGAGAGAGAGAGAGAGAGAGAGAGAGAGGGTGTGGGTGTGGGAGGGGGGGGGGGCGACAGTTGTCAGGCACTCAGGTGTCCCTGAATCAGAAGAGGGCCGACGTGTAGCAAGGAATTTGGAGGGGATCACGAAACGTCTTTTTGCTGTCGCCTCATTGCAAATGTGAATCTTCTTGTTCTTTTCAGACCGCTTGTCCGCCGCTGTTTTTTACGATTGTGATTCGCGACCGGCACAATGGCATCTGAGGCACACGGCGGCAACGGCACTTTAACTTCCACACAAGGGCCGGCGGAGCTGCTGACCTAACAGCGTCCAGAGGCCAGGGTACAGGACCACCAGGGGGGGGGGGGGGGGAACCACACCCAGTCATGGAGCCGGACGGGGAGGCCGGCCCGCCCAAGAAGAGCGAGTGTGACGCGGGGACGTTCAAGGTACCCTACCCTTACAAGAACCCCGGCAACAAGCTCCCTCTGCAGCCCACCGCGCGGCGGGCCGCCACGCTGTACCAGCCCTGGACCCAGAGCCACACGTCCACCGGCCGGACCAAGGCCCAGAGCCTTCCCCAGCACTCCTGGGCGGGCTGGGCCGAGTTCCACCACCACCTCCACACCGGCGGGTCGTCGGACCTTCCCCACCGACACGGGCCCTCCGTGGGCCACATCAGGGACTACTGCCCCGCCTTCGTCCAGCCGGGAGGCCTCCTACGCTACCCGCTGAAGCTGGTTCCCATCACTGTTCCGGAGGACGGCGAGAGGCCCGTGATGGGCTACAGGAGGGAGGCCCCTAAGTTAAGGGAACGGTTCAGCTTAGAGACCTTCTCTGGGCGGACGACCCCCAGGGGAGACAGGGGCCCGTGGGGGAGGAGGAGAGAGCAGCCGGCGGGGCCTCCTCCCAGCGGCGTCGGCCCGACCACCCTGACCCCTTCCTTCCTCACCCCGTCCCTCCCGCCTGTGGAGGACGTGAAACCCCACGAGGAGCTGCTGTACGAGCACCTGGTCGCAAGCGGTGTCAATCACCCACGTGCCATTCCGAGTCTTGTTTCTTCTTCATCACCCTCATCAGCGTCATCCCCATGCTCATCCTCTGGTTACAGCTCACAACACAAGTTCACCTCTTTCCAAGCAGAGCGTAAACCGATCTTTGAGTCTTCCTCCGTCCCTGCCTCCTCCTCCTCCTCCTCCTCCTCGCCACCGCCCTCCCCTGAACCCTTCCCCTGGCTGCTCCCCCACTTCGCCGCCGGCTCGCTGATCGAGCTCCGGGACGGCCGGCTCAAGCGGGTGGAGGACCTCCAGACGGAGGACTTCCTGCTGGGATCCCTGGCCAGACGGGGTCTGCAGCTCAGCTGCTGCACAGTGCAGAGCATCACCTCCTCCTCCTCCTCTTCCTCCTCCTCCTCCTCCAGCCCTCCTGCCCTCTCGCGCCTCCTCATCCTGCTCCACGACCAGAACTCCCAGGTGAACCAGCCGGGTCATTAAGTTATTTTCGGTTCACATTCGCTGTTATTACTTACGTGACTGATTTTGTCCAATGTGGTCCAATGCTGCCTCTTAATGGCGATTAGGATGTACTGCATTGCTCTGCCTGGCGCTAAATAACGTCTCTTCCGCAGGAGTTGGTGGACGTGTATATGGAGTACCCGTTCTTTGTGCGCGGACGAGGTTGGTCGTCCTGCTGCCCAGAACGAACGGCCCGTCTCTGTGGCCTGAGCTGCGGCCAGCTGAGCGTGGGAGACGTCTGCCTGGCTCTCACCCCTGCGTCTCCCAGCGGTCCTCCAGACCCGGGGGAGGTCGCCGCTAGACGGTGTATGCCAAAGGAGCAGACCCGTTCCGAGGCTTGCCCTCCAGCCCAGGGCCCGGACCCTGAGGAGGGGGCAGTGGAGGGTGAGTGAGGGGCCAGGGTCACACGACACAACTAGATTGACTGGAAGATCATCGATCATCATCTCCTGAGATTAACTTGACAGACTCTCTCTCTCTTAACTTAACACTCACCTTTAGGGTGCGGTTTAGTTTAGTCCTGTGGAATCTGCACCTTTTTTCTACCTCAAAGCAACCAATTAAATTGTGCTTGATTGTCTTTCTTTAGTGTATTCGATAATAACCTCTAACTGAATGGGTGGTAGTTGTTTACACAAGGGACGCAAGGGATGAAATGGCTTCCTCCGGTCTGGCGCTGGGGAATCCATTTATAGGGATTCACAGCAAACTTGCACAACATTTCTGAATATGTCTATTGGTTTTGCTTTAATGTGTGCATGCGTGGATACTGTTGATAGCAAGAAGACTCCCCTAATGCAGCCCTTCTCAGGTAGTGGATTCATCTTGGTAAGACTGAGATGTTTTAATGAATGACATGCTTGTCGTGTGGGATAAGGAGTCATTTTTGTGCTTAAGCTTTTGTCTTTTGCCAAAAAAGCCAACTGGGTTTTATATGTGTCGAAAACAATATACTTCAATAGCAATGATTAATTAATTGATTTAATATTCTGCTATTGCAATAGTTGTGAGTCAGATAGATTGTGCTTTGTCAATCCAACTTAAACAAAATCTTAAATCTAGGGTTCTTTTAGGCTTCATTTTCATGTTAACATTTGAAAAAATATCCTTGCCTAAGATAATAACATAATCAGTTGGTAGTGAAGTACCGTACAACTTCTGCTTGGTTGGATTATGTGCATTTATTGATTGTTCCCTGAGAAATGTAAAAACATAAATCACTTAATATGGCATGATGCTATTGTATTTATTTACCTATTCCTGTTATTTGTTAAACACCATTTAGTCTTCCCATTTATTTTATCCAAATTTGACCAACTGTTAGATGGACCAACAGAAGTCCATCGTAAACAACAGGAGTGAAACATTAAACACGTCTGAAGTGAAACAATATTTGTATCTGGATTCAGCCCTTCAAGCAATATTTTACAACCGTTCCAAAATGTCAGGATAACAAGCCTTAGGCGTACTCATTCTCCTCATCCAGCTTTATTTGACAGAAGGTTTCCTGTGTCTAGAGCAGTGTGGGTTCAGTGGAATTCCTTCATTCACGTGGCCAATAAATGTCAGTCTGAATTACTTATCCACCGGTTCACAGCTCAACGACTGAACTGACTTCTCCGTCTATTATCCCCATAAAATCCCCGGCAAATGTATTCCCCCTGTTCACCCTGCACTGCTTCCACAAACATCCGCTCCCAATAAAAACATGAAATATGTATTATGATTCAGTTTTGAATAGGTTTTGTATATTTTAGGTATTTTAGGTATTCAGTCAAAACAGCCTGCAATGGATTCTTGGACATTGTCATGATATATGTAAAAAGTCGGGTAAAGCCACCCTCCCCTGCTACATAATATCGTCTATTACTTCTCCAATATTTGTTCTTGCATTACTAACGAGGCTAAATACACTAGATAATCCTAAGGCATCTTAATAGTTTCGGTGGTTATCAGATCAGGGCAGCCCAGTTGCCGATAGAGAGGTCTGTAGGTAAATATTTACGACAGGAAGTCAAATCCCAAAATGTGCCCTCGTTGGAGAAATGTATGAGCTTTGTATTTATATTACCTTCAACTTCTTTGACTATGTTCAGTTTTAAAGCCAGGGAATGTTTTTTTTCTATAATCAGTGGCTTGAATGAACACACCAGATAACATCAACATATATTGACGCCTTCAAAATGGGGTCTATAGCCAGGCCGAGCACTATGTGGGTACATGGGTGTGCATCTCAGCCAAAGACTGTACTCGGTGGCCCCGTTTTGCTCCCTGTAAGTGTCAACGAAATTATTGTGAACAATGACAGTGTTTAGATATCCGACATTATTCTGATTGCT
>NC_082394.1:16182455-16217149 GCF_031168955.1 Gadus macrocephalus
TTTTTTTACATTATAAAGTCTCCTGATTACCTCTTAATAAACATAATAAACACATATGTGTGCTATATGTGTGTTGCCCCCTTCCACGTTCTACGATATGATTATAATGTCTCGGCTGCGGGTGCAGAGTGCCAGTTCTCCTACCCGTAGAGGGGCTCTGCCAGGACCTGGAACACGCTGACGCTGAAGGTGTCATTCTCCTGCCGCTCCCGGATGTACTCCTTGTAGATCCGGAACTCGGCGGCCGTCACCGCCTCGCCCTCTGGGATGCGGGACAGGTCGAAGCGGTACTCCCGTCTGTGGTTGCCATGGCGATGTCCGTCCTGATCCGCGTCTACTTTTGGCGAGGCAACAAAGTAAGGTTAGCTCTTGATTAGAAAGCGGTGATCTAAACAAAGATCATTGTTTCCTTTGTATTAGTACTGGAGATGGGACTGATTTGTTTGAGTTGTTTACAGAGTCACATCCCTGATCGATGTTGTGTCAAATAAGGAATCCGGACATAACACTCATTGAAGCAAATAGGCTTTTAACGACGCTAGGACACACAATCACGGAGCACAAACAGTATTCTTCAGAGAGGAGAGTGTCTTTGCCCCAACGCCAAACCGTTTTGGTTGAGTTCAATCAGACACAGAGCCGGTCGGTGGATACATACGTCCACCCGGAGCGCCGCAGAATCAAAGAGGTCCAAACCGTTCTGCCCACATCTCGGAAGCTCCTCATCAGAAATAGGACCGACCACGGGGGGAAGTGATTGATCTAAACATCACTTAAGTCAAGTCTAGCGTATGTGCCCGACGCAGAAGGCAAAACCACACGCGGGGCTCAAATTGGCTCAATGTTTAAATTGCACACATGTGCCGACCACAAGAAAAGGCCAGTTTAGGCAGTGCCAGTAAAACCACAGCAGCCAAAGCTTCCACACACAGAGACACATACAAACACATACATTTGTGCTTATACACACACACACACACACACACACACACACACAGAAATACAAACACATGCAAGCATGCACACACACACACACACACACACACACACTAACATCGAACACACAACCACACTGACACAAATCTGCGCACACACACCTAAGTGTGGCCACACACGCACACACACGCCTCCTGTTAGCATTTTGCTTTGTATTGTCAGTGATTTCATTCACAGGCTGTGCCTATTTCAAGGTTGCAATAATAGGCATGGCAGCCTTTTAGTTGCTTTCCACACTAGATTGCTTTGCTGTTTTGCACATCTACAGCTCTCAGAGTTTCCAGAAGCAGCAGAGGTGGCCACTAACGTTTCTCGGGTTTTCCTGGAGATTTCCAGTGTCCATTGTTTTCACAGTGTTACCCAGCTTGTATGTCCTTGGGAACAGTGCAGGAAGCCCCCATCCGAAGGGGCTCAGAATGGAGCACAGATTAACCATCCTAAACACATCTCAGCCCCCGATGAAGGGGGGCATATGACATCATCCCAATGACATCACCATGAAGGTTTAATGCTGTCTTACGTTCTACGTTTATTCATGTATGCTTGCCTCTAGACCCAGGCTGTCCACGGATCTCCTTTCGCAGCGAAACATTCAAACCGCACAAAAGTCATCCAAAAGCAAAACACACACAAGCTGTAGCGCAGACCCCCTAAGAAAAAAATATTAAACTACCCTTCCACCGGCAAACAAACAGACAAGCCGCGCGTCGTTAAGAGAGCACACACTGCACCCGGCAAGTCGTTCCTCTGACCGCAATTAAATGCTGGAGAGGAACGGCGGGGGCGTTTTTATGAAAGCAATAATTGCTTGTAAGGCACGGCGTGTTTACGTTAGGAGCCATTAACTCGGGGGATTAGAGCTCCGATATGCAAACTGTGAGAGGCATTTCAACACGTTGGAGTCATCCGGACCCAGTCGGAGCCCGGCAGATATGCCCCACACATTAACCTTCTGCCAGTTAATGAGAGACGCTGGAGCACAACCAGGTGTTCTGTGGGCGGGTCGGCTTTAATGGGACGTATTTGATAAGCATGCAAAAAGGGGAACACATGTGTCTTGTTTTTAAATTAACAGTAGATTGGGGGGCATATACAAGGTATATTCTTGAGGGGTATTCATTTAAATTAATGAACTCCATCTGAAAGAATGAAAACCACCAACGCTTACAGGCGGCAGAGACATATTCGAAAAATAAATTGGTTATCTTAAATTGCACTTTTTTTGCGTAGAGTTTTAGTTGCAAACCCAGAAAGTGTATGAGACTCAAGGAAGCATGCTTTCAACCTTTGGTGAACTATACGCTGTTAACCTGTTCAGCCGTCGAAGATGTCCCAAGCAAACAGCAAACAGAGAGGGTTACATACATGATTCTGCAACAGTGGGGATCAACTGAGCAGTTCTGCCACTGAAACCAGGCTATGAATGTCTGCCGTAACTTCAGCCTACGGACCCTTTACCCTCGATCCAGCCCATAACAGTTGAATGAGATGATAGAAATAACTGAACTTCTGTTATCAACACTGGCCCATTGTGTGAGGTCCACACGGCGCTGTGGGATGCTATAGTTACGCTCCGGGTGCCACGGTAACAGCCTCACTGACTGGGTGGCTGTGTACATGCAGGGGCATGTGTGATTCGTATTGGCTTCAAAAGCCTTCTAGACAGCCCTCCTTGCATACGTGGACGGGGAATCAACCAGAAGATCCTTTGAAAACAAGCTCCAAACAGTGAACGACCTCGCTCATTAGACCAAACTCTCAGTGACTCTAGTTAAGTATGGATTTCATTTTCCCAAATACTTTGGCCAACGTTGCCGCCACTTACCACTGACATAATGCTTTCCACCGAGGCACTATGTAGCCAAGAACAATGGGGCACTGCCCCCGACTGGAAGCTGTGGTCTGTCCGGGGGGGGGGTACCATAATCCAGTTTGGATTTGGGACAGCCCATCACTGGGACCACCTAGACAGACTCCACTACAACAACATTAGTACCGGCTCAGGAGAGCCCTGTGAATGACCTGACACAGTGAACCTGGATGGTGTTGTGTAGTATCCCTCTCAATTCCTTTACTATATATATATTTATACTATATATATACTATATATTTATATTACTCTTTATCCCATCAGTGTTTTGTGTTTTTTTAAGGTGGATGGCTAGATCTAAATATATCTAATTAGACACCTGAAGGGTTATACTTTGAGTTTATTCTAACATGATTGCTACTGAATTCCTCCATTTGTAACACGTCGAACAACCCCAAAGACACAGTGGGAGGTCAGATGTGGGTGATGTTCAAGGGGGATGAGACCTCTTCCATCTTTAGTGACCCTATGTCCCCCCCCCCCCCCTTCCCACAGCCCCCCGCCCTCCCCACGCCCTGAGGCCAGAGCCCAAGTCCCAAGAATGGGACCAGCGGGACCACCGTTGGAGGGGACCCCCGTCCGGCAGCGAGCCACAGTGCATTCTGCCACTTCACCATAGTGACGCGAGGGGCTGCCAAAGCAGACATACACACACACACACACACACACACACACACACACACACACACACACACACACACACACACACATATACACACACACACACACACACACACACACACACACACACACACACACACACACACACACACACACACACACACACACACACACACACACACACACACACACACACACACACACACAAGTATACACACAACTTGGTGTGCGCACATAACCACAGACGTGAGCACGTATCTTGTTTACACTCAAGTACGCTCAAGCGCACAATAACAAACAAAGTATTCAATCATTCAATCAAGGGTTTAGATGTGGGCCTACTGCGTGTGCCTCGTTTTAGTTGTCTGCTTGGATTGAGAAGTATCCACCTTGATCCAATCCCAGTCATGCGTAAGAAAGCCTCACTAACGTCCACTCTATATACAGCTTCGAAAGGTTTTCAAACTGGACAGCCTCGTTTTCAAATAGGGCCACCCATTTGAGTCTACTGCCTGGTTATATTATTGATTAAGCCAAGATCAATGTGTTGGTTAGGTTAGGTAGGTTATACACAGTGGATACGCGTGAATAAATATTATACGCCTTACACAATACTATTCATAAATCCTGAACACCTCAGAGATACTGAGATTGTGTTTGTTAAGCGGGAGGAACTGCTCAAAAGTGAAGGCATCAACTCACCAAGATTCGCGAAACTCATCACCATATCCGCGTCATCGAGTAAACGACTGTCCTGCGTTGTCCCCCTCGGCGGTGCCTGCGTAGTGTACGCTGGGGCCTTATAATATGAATAGCCGGGCAGTTGCGCATCCAGAGAGATGGTGTTGTATAAGTCCATCATGAACACAGGTGCGGCTGCGTTTTGTGTGTTGTGGTCGTGGGGTCGCGGGCGGTGCGGGAGCCCCATGATGGAGAGGATCTCCCGCTGCATCTCTCTGCGCTCCTGGCTCCGCAGGCGCCGCTGGATGAAGCTGGAGTGCACCTCGTTGTCCATGGAGAAGTTAGACGTAAATGTCACGTCTGCGAACACACTGTGAATCCATAGGAAGAGACCGAGGACCATCTCGCGTGGTACAAGTTTTGGCATTTTAAGCACGCCAGTAAGTTTTCGCCAAATTTCAATTGGCTGCTATTTGTCATAAAAAAAATAAGATGTGTCGTTCAATTGTATAGTAAAAGACAAAACAACTTTTAGCAGATGCCAATCTTGTGGACTACCTCCACTTGTAGTGGTGGTGGATTGCTATTGTGCGCTCATGTTACTAAGGGCTCTTGCAAGGGGATTTTATTGAGTTGCTTCGTCTGGGGAGGGGAAGGCGTATTTATAATGCCAGAGCCCATGGGCCAAAAGATTGGGGGCTCATTTTTGCGGGGTGGGGGTTCCTAGTTGTTGATAAAAGTCGAACAAGAGTAGACCAATGAACTCTGGTTCTCGGGACGGTCACCCCTCTATCTTGTTAATGAGATTGGGGTCCGCTGAATGTGATAACAGTCCTAACCCTGAGTGCCCTATCAGAGCGCTCTTTGTTTGGCCATGATTGCGCTGACACGAAAGTAATGATGCAAGTGTCCAATAGCTTATGTATTGGTTGAGAGATCACTGGCCATAGACAGGGATTCTTCTTTTGGTTGCAAATACCACCAATACTTCACAATCGATCAGTAAACACACACGGACGCGCGGACACACAAGTACTCAAACACGAACAGATCAGGCCATATGCAGATATACACAAAGCATACCCCTCACACCCACACAAACGCATGCAAAATGGCAGACATAGAAGCAAAATAAGGATTCATGAAGCTTTTGTATACAAGATGTCAATGGAACCACATTAACCCAATACCATAGCTACGAACGGATTCCACAAAGTTATATTTCGTTTATGTGTGCATGTGCCTGTGTGTGTAAGGGGGATGAGGGTGAGGAGGAGGAAGAGGTGTTTTCTGGCGTATCTGTGGTCCAAGATTGTAACAGTCCAACTCTTCTGTGTGCCCATGCCCACATTCCCATAGTAGGAGCCAGAGTGATCTGCACCCAGCCAAGGACCCCCCCGATGTGTGGCTGTCCCAGAGTCCCTGGGTTCTGCTGTTGTGTGTCCCACTCAACCCACAGTATTTTGATGACCCGTTCTGAATTTTGTGTAAAATGATTGTAATTGCTTTTGAAGCAGCATATCGTCTAGGTTAATGGGCTGGAACTCCAGTCGAAACGTTCTGGGTTAAACCCGAAACTCTGTGTGTAGGAATTCCTTAGCAAGTTGTTACCTCTACCTCACTTTTATATTTGCTGGAGAAAAGCCATTGAATTACTATATAATTGTTGCCTTGTTGATTTAGGCTGGTTGTAAGGTGCGCGCTCATGCATTAGAATTGTCTGTGTTTGCAAATAAGGTCTTCTTCGGCACACAGGTATTAATAAAGTGTGCAAATAGGCATAAGAAAATAACTTCATATGCCTATGTTTCATCCAAGCTTTACAACCACATTCCAAGCCCAGTCCTCCCTAATGCGTACAGATGAACATCCAATAAGTAAACACCACCAACACACACACACACACACACACACACACACACACACACACACACACACACACACACACACACACACACACACACACACACACACACACACACACACACACACACACACACACACACACACACACACACACACACACACACACACACACACACACACACACCGAAACACAGTTTTGAACCGGATTGCACATTCTGTTGTGTGTGTGTTTGTGGGTGTGTGTGGGTGGGTGTTTGTGTGGGAAAGGGGGATGCCATAACGGTCAATCAAAATGTAATGAGGGATAATCCTTCCTAATCTCTCTCCTCTAGAACAGACATTTGTAACCCAGGTAATCAAGTCGGGGCCCACCCTTGTTGTGGGTGGGTGGGGGGCTCGGGGGTAGAGCTACATGAAGGGACATGCCATCAGCCCACATGAATGACTGTGGACCTTCGACGAGTTGCAAAGTGCTCCAGTGCAGAGCGATCGTATAGCTGGAGAAAAAAAAGAGACTACTCTTTATACTATACTTTGTATCTCTGAATACAACTTTTTAAATCTTCTACAACAATGATATTTTACGTTACTATTTAACGTAACTTTTATTTCAAAAACCGTACCAACAGTGTGGACACTCTTGGGTAGCTGTAGCTGCACTCTTAGTTGAGTACTTGCTCATATAGTGAGTATAGTGCCATATTGTGCATTTGTCTTTTTTTATTATAATTTTTTACTTTCTACATGTGTTGGAAGTAAAGATGTTCTTTTCCCATGCCAATAAAGTCCGACTAATTTAATTTGATTAGATTGAGTTGAGTTGGGGTGAAATACCACAGTATGAAAACTATTAAAAAATAATAGATAGTGCCAATACAATTAAATAAACCCATGACAGACCACAAGGGAAACAGTCTACTGTGCCAAAGCCACAAGGGTGAGGTAGTGAAATTTTGCTATACGATGCAGCTTCTAAATTAAAGACAGCTTTGCTTTATAAATTACACTGTGATAAGGTCACAATTTAGATTACAGCTATTTATATTGATTAATAATTTAAGCTAGAAAAATTGATGACATTAATATGCTCCTATTGCTGCTCATATGCCATCGAATTGACTTGACTTTCTAAACATTTTAGTTTTTGCGACCATCTAAAAAGGTGATGAACCACACCATAAAATGTGTATGTTAGTTTGTGTCTGTGTGAATGTACATGTGCATTACCAATAAGCTATTGAATGATCTATGATTCAGTGACCATAACTCATGAATCATGAATACAATTAGAAGTATAACACTGTTGATTAGTGCTCCCTTCTGACAAAGTGTCAAATGGTCTGGCACACCTCGATGCCTTTTGCCAGTACTGAAAACACTGCTCCCTGGCGGTTCTACGTTGTAATGCACCATCAGAGCTTGGCGCACGTCGTCAAACTGCGACAGAACACCGAACACCACACTTCTGTGCGCCATCACACACCCATGGTTGCGCTCAAGAATTGTACCGATTGGCATGCTGTAAAGAATAACGAATACTGACCGTATGTATCCTTTATTCAGCCATATTTTTAAACAATGTTAGAATTTAGTGCCCTGGACTTGGCTTTGAAGAAGGGTTGCAGTGTTTGGGACGAAAATAAACTTTCGTATGCCGCCACTGCATGTATCCCAAATTCGAGCGGCATTTCTGCTAAATTCATCTCAGCATATAGCTGGCAAGATATATCGATACCTGTTTTTACAATTTGACCATATGAATCATGCTTAATTATTCGCAAGAATATGTCGCTATGTGCACAAGCCAAAAAGCTACACACTAGCTTGACTATCGTTAGCTTGTTTGAATAGCTCAACCATTGTATGTTTGCCTTTACGTTCATCTAAGCGGTTAGTTAGTGAAGTCGACATAAGTTTGTCATCTGACTGACTAGTGTTGTCTTAAATGTGCTTAATATTCACGAATATTTCCACCAGCATGAACCTTTCGTGCGTTACATTCACTAGCATGTAATAGCTTATGTTAGCTGTCAACAATACAACCTCTTTAGTTATGGCCACCCAGCTGTATTGACAGATCTTCATCTTAACTTGTTATGGATATGCCAAGCTATGTTTATTATTATTATTATTATTATTATTAGCAGATTAACGTTAGATCTCTATTTTAATTCATTTAATTCAAGAGGACATCTTCCAATTTGAAAGTAGGTTGCTTAACTACATGGGTTTGATGAATTACTATTTAATGTGCCTAATTTTGTTCCCTTGTTAAGGTCATTGTAAACTCCACCAATCATGAGTTTGTTCGGTACAACAACCGGGTTCGGAGCTGGAGGAACAGGGGTGTTTGGAGCCACGACAACAGACAGCCACAATCCAATGAAGGTACTAAAATTATTTGCACGGTGTTCCCTTAAAATACCTTTACTTAACACCCAACATGGTGCATTTCCCATTACATGTTATCAGACTGTCCATTCTGTTCCTCACTGGTTGTCCCCTCTTGCACACACTACAGGATGTGGAGGTGACTTCACCTCCCGACGACAGCATCAGCTGTCTGGCCTTCAGTCCTCCAACCATGCCTGGCAACTTCCTGATTGGTGGCTCGTGGGCCAATGATGTGAGCGCTTTATCTACAATTAATAAAGCGGCACTGTACCCAAAAACTTTTTGTTAGTTGTTTTTAAACGTGGGTATGTTTTATATTATCTCCAACATCGTAACCAATGACTTTTACTTAAATAAGACCGTCATTTAGAGAAAGCAGTTGTAAAATTCAATTTTTTTCCCATCTCCGCCAACCATTGTGTGAACGTTTCATTCTGCAACGAACGCAGGTAGTGTTTTTCATGACGTTGAACTGCCTTTCTTCTACGTCATTACTAGAGGGCATTGGTGGCGAAGTTTGTTTGGATGCGTTGAGTTCATTCATAGCAGAAGTTTCGGCCAGAATGACCGCCGGTAATCAACCAAATAAAATCTTGGTCGACTGAAATTGAAACAACTCTATGACCATTTGTTTGGTAGATTGGAGTAGATTAGACACATAGGTCTGCATATGTCCCTCCCACACTCGAATATAATGGATTAAGATGCGCTTTTTCCCAAACGCCAGCGATTGCTAGACCAATGAGAACTTGGTCAAAACAAGTGCATATCGACCAACTGACGAGAACTGGACTCCCAAGTTGATCCCCTCTGAGAGAGGGTTATGAATTTCTTTAGGAATACAGCTGATTTGAGTGGGGTTGTTTGATCGTTTCTAATGCAAATCAATGACTGGAGCGTATTGTGGTTTTTGTATGGCTGCAGGTGCGGTGCTGGGAGGTGCAGGACAACGGACAGACCGTTCCCAAGGCGCAGCAGATGCACACGGGCCCAGTGCTGGACGTTTGCTGGAGTGATGTAAGATCCCCGTTGGGATTTGTTTCTGAACATTATTTACCATGCTGTGAGCGCAAACCAGCTATGTATGCATTTATGTTCCTGTGATAGAATAGCTGTTTTTGAGTTTACTCTGTTCTATCCCAATACAAGACATGATGACATCTTCTAGTTGTATTTGATGATGTATTTGAGACGAGTGTTATGAGCAGCATGTCTCCCATCATTATTCTCATTGTTTCAGTCAAATCGGTTGAATCTACAGCAAATAAAACCTCTGACCATGCCGTCTGTTCTGCTTGAGCAGGATGGGAGCAAAGTGTTCACCGCCTCCTGTGACAAGACAGCCAAGATGTGGGACCTCAACAGCAACCAGGCCATGCAGATCGCACAGGTGAGACCACAGCCCAGCTCCTTTCTAACTTTTAAAAACAGGGCTGTTGTGAAGCAGACACTACCTGCTGAAATAATTGTTCCCATTAAAATTTAAAATAGTTAAATTAGCTAGAACACATGCTTTATTGGAATAAAGATAAAACAACACTAAGCAGGACAACATTATCAGGAGTAGGGCTGGGCGATATAACGGTTTTAAAATTATACCGGTATATTTTTGAAAGCGATATATGGTTGAGACAATGTCGCCATACCGGTATATTATTTTGATGTTGCCTTGCGAGCGCTATTTTATAAAGCCGACCGCTGCTCTCTGAGCCTGCAAACCATGTTCAGCTGCTCAATCCCGCCCCTTATATGTACGTAGCGTTCTCCCACCCACGGACGTTTCGCATCACAACAAACTTTGAACAAAAACATGGCGGACACGGTGGTAGAGAGTACTGAACCCGTAAAGGGACATGGGGTAAAAATAATGTTTTTAACTTTTCTCGAGAGCACGAGAAAGTATCTGGTGCGCACAAGAAAGTATCTCGTTCGCACGAGAAAGTATCTGGTGCGCATATCACTGTGTGTGTGTTAGGGCTGTCACTTTTTATTCGAAGTTCGAATATTCGTTCGAAGGTGGGGTGAAAAGTTCGAATTCGAAGTGTAATTCTCCATTCGAACTGTAAAAATGCGCTATAAAGAAGAGAGCGGCGAGTGGCTTCTCCTCAATAAAGCGGCCCTCCTGGATCCCCGCTTCTCCCGGTTAGTCCACCTTTCCCCTGCACAGAAACATCTCGTGACTGAAAGCCTCTCACACGAGCTCACTGAAACGGAGACCGACACTGATCGCACACGACAGGGAGAAAAGTCTGCTGCTGCGCTGGGCGCGATGGGCAGCCTGTTTGGGGACTTATACAGCACGGCTGACACAAGCAGCTGCAACGGTAACGGAGAGCTGCGAGACTACTTGTAATTTTCTTTCCGTAAGGAATAAAAAGAGCAGCATGCCGTGTTGGAGGTCGGCCTCACAGATTGTTCGTTTATATAGGCTGTGTGTGCCATGGACGACATGCGCTCCGCATATCGCGCTCCGAGCAGTTATTGTTAATGTGTAAAAGACAGCCGCACTTGTGTGTCGGAGCTTCCTCTTGTTGTGTTTACAAATGTGTTATCAAAGATGTGTTTTTATCCTGTGCTGTTATGAATTCAGTAGGTATACGTGAGGTATACGAGAGCAACATAAAAAATCAAGACTGTTGTCGTGTTCTATGGGGGGGGGGGGGGGAATGTATTCGAATTAATTATGGACATTCGAAATTCGTTCGAATTTCATTTTTGGAAAAAGTGACAGCCCTAGTGTGTGTGTGTGTGTGGTCAGCGTGTGAGTGCAGTGGACGAGCGAGCGGGAGCGGGCATGTCAGTTTAGTGAAGTAATGATCGAGTCCGGTTGTGTGTAAAAGAATAAATCCCCAGGAGCATGTGCTTTGTCGAGGGAGTCAGTGGCGTCCACACAGTAACGGCAGAGCTTCACTGCAGAGTGGGTCAATGAGCCATGGAGCGCTGTGTCGGGCAGCTTTGCGTAGTAGAAGGACAACACGTGTCGGAAGTTCCTAGAGTTTATATTTATGATGGGTTATACTGCCATGTAAATATTCCCTATACCTCCTACTTCTAATGTCTTTTGCCATTTTCGTTGCTACTTCTTGCTCATTATGATGGCTCTTTAAAAAATATATACTTTTCTATGCCTGCTATGTAGTTGTTGCTTCCATGTCCAACATACTTTAGGTGCACCAAATTTTTCATTGCATCGCCTTTAACGCCATAAGGTCACCTTGTATCGCCCTCCATAACTTTCATATAATGTGAATGATTTTTGAAAAGAATAGTGCTGCGTTCCAGGCAACCCGTAACCCGTGTTTTCACAACCTTCTACCCGTGAAAATGCCCTGGAACGGCAGACAAACCCGCAACTCACTACCTGTGAACTCGTACCAGACTGATTCACTCCCAGTTCCAGCTCGTTCCAGCCTTACGGGCTAAAAAGTGTCCCTGGAACGCAGCATGAGGTGTAGAGAAATGCTTGTCTTTATTTGAAGCACAAGTATATATAAAAATTCCAATAAAGTGTTTCAAGTTTTTCACTGAGCTGAAATGGAACATTTCAAACTAAAAAATTAAGCAAAATAAAAGGGTTTGTGCGGGTAATTCAGTCTCTGAATAACTACTATCAGTAGCAGGGCAGGTTGGAAAAGTAGGCTTAGGCTTAGGGTTTTTAATGATAAAACATTCTCTGTTTTTACCTCGCTTAATTTTTCCCCTCTTCTGTTGCGTTTATTTTCTTTATCCGTTTCAGTTACTCTGACGCTTAGGTCGTTCGCAATTTAAAAAAACAACACAAGCAGTGAACAGGACCAGAGCAAAGAACCGACCGAGCTCTTTCTTTTATTGGTTCAGACCACGATATGATCCTACCATGAGTAGGGATTGGGATCATTAATATTTATTGATATCGATACCATTTTAGATACTCCTTAACGATCCAAGTCTTTATCGATAACTCTAACGATACTTTTCAATTAATTGGTGGAAGTACGAAGCGTTTTTAGTGATGAGAAATATATTTAGGAAATAAATAATTGCATTTTAAATTAAATATGTAATTGTTAATGAATATTGACATTAGTAGTTTTAGTTATATAAAATAAAATGACTATAGCACTATACAACTGTATTAGTAATACAGAAACATGAGTAATACAGTATTAGGCCTACTCATGTTTCTCACCAAAAACTCAATTTACCGTTTCTTTATATTACAATTGAACGCATCGTGATAACCTAACAGTCGTTTTACTGAGCCAACCTCAACACATCACGCAGCACATCTGAAACTTTATTTACTTTTTAAGATAACTAGCTTGTATGCTGCTGGTTACAACACCGATTTCACAATTGGATTACTATTTTTAGCTGACGGGACTAGCGACAATGTTTGTGTGTGCGATTACCGCTCGTAGTTTGAGTGGTTGATTAAGACGGACACGCTTCAGTGATTGGATTGATTTGATTTAAATGCCGTGACGTGGCTCGAGGGACGCAACATTACATTACAGGACCTGCGGGACAAAAAAATAAATAAATGAACGACGGGACTCGATAGTGGTAGCGATAAGCCGGGTTTGATTTTTGGGTTTTGAAAAAGTGGAACCGGGTCCTTGATAGTACCGGGTTTCGATCCCCGTCCCTAACCGTGAGTGTGATTACAGGAGAACACAGAGAGATGATGCGATTGCGAAGGAGATTTATTTTTTCACCCGGCCAGTGTCGGGTGCACCAGTGCGACCTATAACAGATATTAGTTGCACTCTGGAGCCCTGATTCATGATGCTGGAGGTGGGATCTGTAAGGGCGTAATTGGCAAACAGGGATCACAAATTCGGCCAGCAATATTAAACTTTCCCTTTCCCCCAAAGAGCAAACTAAAACATTGTTTCAAATTCAGCGTTCTTAGAAAAAGGTGTACATTTTTAACACAACACTTTCTTAACTGGCCACCATACAATGCATGTATTAAAATCATCTTCTGAAAGCTTCATCTACTCTCTCTACCGAGTTTCTTTTATCTCCATAACAAAACAGGAAACAAGTTTTTTTTTTTTTACAATGTTATATTCAAATGTACCCTTTCTTTCACACTTTAGCATGATGGGCCAATCAAATCGATCCACTGGGTCAAAGCGCCCAACTACAGCTGTATCATGACTGGCAGCTGGGACAAAACACTGAAGGTACAACTTAAGGAATATCTTTTCATACAACTATTCTTTATACAGAACATCACCTAACCAGAACCTCCTATTATAACTCATCAATGTCTGCAATTGGCATCCTTGGAAAAAAGCTTCAAGCTACACATGTCATTTAAATGCTGTGTCCGTCCTCTTTGGCCCGCTAGTTCTGGGACACGCGCTCCCCCAACCCAATGCTGTCTCTGCCCATGACCGAAAGATGCTACTGTGCTGACGTGGTAAGTCATCGAAACACTTCCTGATGGAAAAACACTGCTGTTCAGACACCCTTCTCATTATGCAGAGTGGAACCTTAGGTTATGTGTACTTACTCAGTGTATATATATATATATATACATTTTTTTTCAACCATAATTTGTATATATGCACATACATCCATCATTTTACTTTCAACGTGTTTCTTTTATAGTTTTTGCTTAAAGAACTTACAAAAAAATACATCATACTTATTTACATTTATTCTATTCCCCTCAATGACCTGAGCCATTAGAACGCCAACCTTTCCCCCGTGGATCCACAACGATCCCTGGATGTGAATGTTTCAATTGTCTCTGCAGGTCTACCCTATGGCTGTATTGGCGACAGCAGACCGGGGGCTCATAGTGTACCAGCTGGAGAACCAGCCCTCGGAGTTCAGAAGGATAGACTCTCCCCTCAAGCATCAGGTATGGCGCTACTGGAAGCTCACCTCATAACTCCAATACCAGGAGCTTTACCAAGGCAGGCCCCTTCAAAGCCTGTACTGTCCTTACCGGTAGAGTGGGCAGAGATCATATTTTGTTGTGTAGTACTTGTACTTTCACAGTGACAAATAAGGATTGTTTGTCCTCTCCTTAATGCAGTCATCAGTTGTAAACGTCTTACTCAGAGTATGATTAAGAAAGTTTTTTCAGCCTCGATCAAACCAAGTGTGACAGTGATTGTTTCTCTTGCAGCACCGCTGTGTGGCCATATTCAAAGACAAGCAGAACAAGCCAACAGGCTTCGCCCTGGGCAGCATTGAGGGCCGCGTGGCCATCCATTACATCAACCCCCCCAACCCGTAAGTGTTCATCCAGCCATCAGTCTCCTATGAACGACGTGTCCATGTGGTCCTGCCAGTGAGCCATGTGTGTAATGCGTGGTCTTCAGTCTTTAAATTATATATCTTTTATTTATTTTTATTTTGTTCAGGGCCAAAGACAACTTCACCTTCAAGTGCCACAGGTCTAACGGAACGAACACAGCCACGCCGCAGGACATCTATGCTGTAAGTCTGACGCTCCAGGATATGTCGGGCAGGATCGTCCGGTGGTTAGGGTGTTTGCGTCTCTGCTGAAAGACTCTGGGTTCGAAACCCAATGTCTGTCCATGCTCTGCATCCTGGGGCCTGACCTGCAGTCCACATAACATTGATAGAAAATAGTTCAAATCTTTAGGTCGATTTGGATACCGGTGACCTTACCAGATATTTTATGATAGTAGAAAAGTAAAACATATTTTTCTTATAATCTAATAATTCCAGTTATAACAAAGGGAACACTAGGTACACCGGTTGCAATTGCAGTTTTTTTTTTTGTGCAAAGCCCATTCCGACGACCTTAAAACCCAACTTCCCTCCTCCACGGTCTCAGGTGAACGCCATCTCCTTCCACCCGGTCCACGGCACTCTGTCCACCGTGGGCTCAGACGGCCGCTTCAGCTTCTGGGACAAAGACGCGCGCACCAAGCTGAAGACGTCGGAGCAGCTTGACCAGCCCATCACCGCCTGCGCCTTCAACAGCAACGGCAACATCTTCGCCTACGCCTCCAGCTACGACTGGTCCAAGGTGAGGGGAGCTAACGAGGCTCATGCCGCCGTTGGGAGAAAGCTCTGTCACTGAGGCAGCAGGAGTTTGGGCAGATCACATGTAAAAAAAACTAACTGGATCGTAAAATGTTTAGGCGTTTGGGGAAACGTATTGAATGAAATGTTGTTTTAACAAATCTATATGTTTGAAAGTAGTTATTTGAATATTGTATATTTTATAAAAACATACCTGTTTTATGATAGTTTTAAAATGTGTTTTTGCAACTTTTTTAATTAGAATAGGTTTTGTTACCCAAAGTAACCTCATCAAATAAGAGTGTGTAGTTAACTGGTCTCTGCAGAGACGAGGTGAGTCTGTTGACGCGTGGTTCCTTACTGTTGCACCTCTGTGTCTTCCAAACCCCCCCCCCCCCCCCCCAGGGCCACGAATATTACAACCCCCAGAAAAAGAACTACATCTTCCTGCGGAACGCGGCCGAAGAGCTCAAGCCTCGGAACAAGAAATGGTGAGAGGAGGGGGAAGGGAGACGGGGAGGGAGGTCCTGATGCCCCAACAGGCCATTCCCCAGTTACAGTTGGTTTAACCCTGGGCTGCTACTGCCACTTGCATACTTAAGAGCAAGGGTTTATGAGCTGGCTCCACACGATTAGATTCTACCTATGCAACCTATGTTGACCGTAGAGATAAGAGAATTATGACGCTTTTCCACCGCACATGTAGCTCGACTCGACACGACTCGACACGACACGACACGACACGACTCGACACGGTAGCAGCACGGGTCCTTTTCCACCGCAAATAGTACCTCCTGGACGTGGGCGGGGTCGGCTGCGCGAAAGGGCCGTGACGTATTTTTGTACGCGACGCAAACACCTACGCAACCCACACATGGACAGAACCCACATAACAACAATGGAGGACATCGATGCGATGGTATTCGTGTTCGTATTATTAGCTGGCATGTTGGCTGCGGCGCTGCTATGGCTGTTACCAGCATGGTTGCCATGTCGCTCTCGTGCCTTCGTCACACTCTCTGGCCAATCAGTGGCCGGCCGTCTGCTGACGTCACCTTTTAGCATCGGCTCAGCTCGCTTGGAACCTAGAGCGAGGCGGTACTAGAAAAAGCAGCCACTTCAGGTACCAGATACCATGTTTTCGCGGTGGAAACGCAAAAAATGCGAGCTGAGTCGAGTCGTGTCGAGCTGGTACCATGCAGTGGAAAAGCGGCATTAGTACTTAACCGTAACTAGTAGTGTTTGAGTGTCGTCTGATTTGTTAATCCCACTGCAATGAACCACCTTGGCAACAATAAAGGTTCACACGACTTGGTGAACGTGATGTCGGGTACTGACCTCTCCTCCCTGTCCTCAGATGAGCCACGCTGAGTCACGATCGTGCCGTTGCGGGGGGATGCGGCGGAAGACCTGCGGCTTTAGTGTGCGTGTGTGTCTTCGTGAATATACACAGAAAGCACCCTTCCTTTTCGCCAAAACCCCTGGACCAATGCGGCGGTGCTGCATAGCGTGCATGGACCAATCAACAGAGCCCGCAACCCAACTTGGTATAGATGGCAGCTGCATGGCATCATTGGTCTTGGAGGTCGTCGTGGAGAAAGGGGCGGGGCTTAGATTGTGATTCATCTTGTTATTTTTTTGTTGGATTCCTGCAACATTTTTTTTTTACGACCGTTTTCAAAAGACTTTACGTTCCTCTTCGGCTTGGTGTTACTTCATGGTATATTTCAAATAATAATGATGAGATGTGAAATAAATTACTCTGCGTATATTGTAAAATTCTCACATTGTTCCAACTTGGAAGTCGATTAAAAAGGAATACTGTTGTCGATGTGATGTGTATATAGGCTATATAGGCTATATTTGTTTTTTAATTAACTTGAACAGTTGGCCTACATACTGCATATTTCTCAGTATGAAACTGTGTCAGAACACAAACTACAGCTATCGAGGACCGCCATCCATTCGATTTAATAAGTCCACTAGAGTCGGCCCTGAACAATTCGAGAAGGGTCCAGCTGCAGGCTTGGGCGTTCCCGTCATGACACAAAAACGCCCATCGGGCGTTCCCGTCATGACACAAAAACGCCCATCAGGCGTTCCTGTAGCGTTTCATCGATCAATCAAGAAGAGGTGAGTGAGTTTCGCAAGGCTTGCTTTTTTGGCGGTTTTACCTCGTAGTAACTTTCCAGAAAAACGAAAGAGTTATGATGAGAGATTATGTCAGTAAGTATGATATTGTTTATTTGAGAACATTGGCTGTGAAGTATTCTCATTTAAATCACTGATTTAGCTGTGGTATCGTTGTATCCGAATTCGAATCCGATATAAATACTCGTGACAAGCATGGTTCGGTAGCAGCGAATGCTATGCTATCTCGTCCATAAACGTTGCATATACTATTCAGAAATCAGCAACGTTTAAGACGGTTTGTAGGTAGAGGGTAAAGTTTGCAGCGAAGGCTTTGCCGATTATTTTACTGTGAGGTTAACATTACCAAAGTACATTGTTAAGTTGGATGTTAAGGTGTCAGCTGGCAGCCTGGCATGGTAAGAGGCATGACATCGCGGCCACTCTGCTTCGTTGTGGTGACACACACATCTGATTAAACTGTGCATCGTACTAGTACGTCTAACTAACTAGTATGTTTACATGCATGGCATATCAGAGAATTCTGTCTGTTCGGTCGCTGCGCAACGAATGAATAAAGATCGTTAGCACTCTGAAAAACAGATGACAGATGTGCCCGAAGTTACTACTTTATTACCTCGCTGATGACCAACGTTTAGGAAAACATGTACTTTTAATTCACCCTTGGGTGAAATCGAAGCGTAGTGTGTACCGAATGCGTGTTGATGATGATGCATATGAATTGCAACTTACACGTCTTCCAAACCTTTTCAGTACCCTGGCACATGCTTTGTCCAATGGACCATGGAAGGGACTTTACTTGGCTGACGAGGTAAAACGTGTGGCTGGCGCACGATTCATTGCATCTAGTAGAGTAGCATTCACTGGTAGACAGGCAGGCCTCTAGATTGTTTATTATGATTTAATTAAGTGTTCCTATGTGACGCTGATGGGCCCTGGTTGCTGCTAAATGCTTGTTGAAAGTGCATTGTGCACTTTTTGTATGTAGCTACAAAATGAGGGTGGATATCACTTTATAGTTTATAGGCATTATGTACTAATAAGAATCATTGACAAATCACATTCCCCTTATACCACCACAGGACGCACCTCACCAGTATCAGAGCAACAGCTGTGGGGTGTTTATGCTGATGGTGAGATGCATTATTTTCAGAAATGATGACCGATGACTAGTTTGCAAAACAACTAACTAATTTGTATGTTAATTTCAGTACGCAATGTATTCTACCCTCAAAAGCAATATGATTTCAGTGAGGTGAGTTCTTTCAAATCTCAATCAGATGTGTAGCATGAAATATAAGGCTTTTAATAATTTAGTCATCCTTACTGGAGGCTACAATTAACATGCATCATAGGTCATACACATTACTTTGTCTTCAGGTACTGCACTTACGGGAGGAGATGGCTACATCTTCACAATAATTTACACTGCCATAGTACACTGCTAAACAGTACTGTAACATGGATTTGTATCAGGCTATGAAGTCATTTAAAGCATAACTTTACTTTTCAGGGGGACATGCTCTCTATCAGGAGGTGGTGGTTGGACAGCTGTTGGAGACCTTTATGCTTGAAAGGTTTATATACTGTGTCCATGTTGCTATTTACTTATTTTTGGTGCTCACGAAGGTCGTAGCCAATACACTTGTCTCTCTGTCTCTAGCCCTGCAGAACTAGCTGGCTCCTTCTTACCCTCTCCATCTCCCCATCTCAGTCACACCTTCCAATCACTAAGCAGTGAAAGGTATTACATACTATGTCCATACTTTTCTATTTACGTATATTCTCTCTTGCTCTTTCTCAGACTTCTGATCGATCAGTGATTCCCTTTTTGTTTAATGGTGTGGGTAGTGTTGGTCTGGGATTGTGTGATTGAATTGAAGGTTGATTATAATCCCTGTTTCTCTCCCTCTCTCTCGCTCTCCTTCACTCTTTTTCGGATCTCTCGCTCTCTCTAGCCCTGCAGGGCTAGCTGGCACACCAAGCTCACCCTCTCCATCTCCCCATCTCAGCCACACGCTCCAATCTGGCACAACAGAGGACAGGCCATTCTTACCACCCGAAGTCCTTCAGCAAATTCTTCAAGAGTCGCTGAGACTGGACATGGCGATGCTTGGCGTGTTCAACAGGGTTTCAAACACATTCCGAGAACTAATCAAGCCTCTCCATCCTTCCATATATTTAAATGAGTTTGGCAGGGGACCTTAAGCTTAATAAAGACAATCTCATATGCATAACGGTTAGAAAGATTTACAACAATGCAGGCTGTGGCAGTGGCCTTGCGCTACGCCTCAAAGGCTTCTTAAAAAAGAAGAATTGGCCAAGAGCACCCCTGGTACTGAGGCACGTTGCATATGGCAGGTTTGTCATAAAAGATGTCTGCCTAGGATAATGTTCTTTTATTACTCCTTTTTCGTTTTATTTGGGACGTCTTTTTTTGCAATCCCTTTCATTTGTAAATGTGCATACTACTGTAGTAAATGTATCTGCCCAGAAATGCTGGTATTTTATTACTCCTTTCTTTTGTTTTTGTGACAAATGCTATACGATGTATAACATACATTTGTGCCTACGATGTATGTTGTAAGGTTAATTGTTACAGAGCAATTACTGTTTTTTGTCTTTATTGAAAACATTCAGTTGGAAAAGTAAGTGAACACTTGGAGTCAAATGGCCTACTGTTTGAGCCTTCATAGTGTCTGGTAACTGGGTTTGAACTGCATAATGTCCCAACTCCCAAGTGTTATTTTAATCTATTCATTATTTAATTTGGGCATATTCTTAAACAACTATATCAAACATCTCACTTATACCTAATACCCTACCTATACTAACCCAGAAGATAATGAACATGAGATCATGGAGCCTCCCTGTAATGATCGTGTTGCATCAAGTTTGATGCAAAGTTTGGGTCGAGATCCGACACATAAATGTAAGTTAACATTCTGTAGGCCTAGCTGGCTAACGTACCCGTATTACGAGATCGAAGAAGGGGGCGCTAACGTCAGTTCTATGCTGCCCATACTACTAGATCGACGAAGAAGAACGGGGCGTTCCAGCCTGCGTAAACGAGAACGCCCACCACACGAGAACGCCGGGGGGGCGTTTTAGTCTGCGTGAACGGGAACGCCCACGACACGGGAACGCCCATTTGTGTCTGCAGTCGGATGATATTGGAACAATTCGGGTAGGCCTGCTTCTTGAACCTCATGAACGTGTAGGGTCACAAGTTTATTATGGCTTCAACCCTTATCCTCCAGCAGGGGGTGCACTCTGTGCAAGAGACCCCGTCATGCTCGAGTCGGCACAATAAACCACAATGACAAGAAGATCAAAGGAAGAGATTGATTCTTCATGTAAGTCTTTTGACCATGCGACCAGGAGATGCTTTAGTGGAAATGAATCACAGTGGGAGTAGCTATAACAAGGGCCCTTGGTGAAAAGTGTCCGAGTTCGCGGAGGATAAGGTGTGATAGGTGTGAAATAACGGCCATTTTATTGCGGTCATTGCGGAGTGTCACCCTGATGTTAACCTGTTGGTCGGTACTTCACAAGGGACCTCCAAGACGGCGAGGGTGAGAAATATAGTCGGACCTTCCTCACCACTCGGTCCCCAGGGCTTTGAAGAGTTCACCCGTCACTAGACAACAAGACTACTGTCTCTTGTACTGTAAAATAAGGCTTTTGATGTGTTGGTCTATGGTCTTCTTGAAGACATATCGGTTTGCTCACAGCATTATTAGTCCAGTCTTGCAAAACGTGAATCAAAGTTTCCCAACTCAAATGCTGCTAGTGCCTAGTGAGAACGTCTGACAGCCCAACTGGGCCATGTTTAATGCATGCTTGTTAAGTTAATTAAGTGCTTCCCTTTATGTAATGCTTAATGCATTTACCTAGTTAATGGACTGTATAGCTGGTCTTGTTAAGGATGTTTTTTTAGACAGGTTTGGCATAGAGAACCGTGTCCCAGTTGTCTCTTTTCCTTGCCTTGGCCCTGAAAGTACACAAATATTTCGAAGGACAAACAAACACACATTTTGCTGAAAGTAGTGCATTTTTTAATGCTGCTTGGATGCAAGATTTATAGCGCACCATTCAGAAGCGGATGTAGAAGCAGTTGGCACCCGGAGTCAACAACTCGGTTAAACAATCTGATCTAGGAACTTCCCTGCATTTAAAAGACAGCCGCACGCAAGAAAAAACGCAGCGCAGGTGCTGCATTATTCTCGTGTTATCATCCCTTTCTCGTTTTATCAGTGCTCTACAACCGGCTGAAGGCATGTAGCTGATGTAGGCTGTGTGTGTGTGTGTGTGTGTGTGTGTGTGTGTGTGTGTGTGTGTGTGTGTGTGTGTGTGTGTGTGTGTGTGTGTGTGTGTGTGTGTGTGTGTGTGTGTGTGTGTGTGTGTCGTTCCCCAGCACAAGTGTATAGGATTTATACTTTCTTGTCCCTCGACCTCCACCTTCACAGTACCCTGCTGAATCATGATTACAGTTTTTCTCAGTCGCTTTGGTACATTCTTGAATTATCCTCAACATTTGCAAAACAGTAAGTGCATTTCTCAAAACAATTCGTACAAATAGCAAAACACATGGATAACCTGCAAAAGCCAGCTTGTTCAAAATCACTAGTTCATCTCTCAAAAGTAAACAACTGTCAATGAACATGCAGTGCCATCAGAATGACAAGTCCTTGTGTCATTGTATATGGATAAGACAGTCAAATTGCTTAGTCATGTTGTCAATACATGTCAATATAACTGAGTGATGTTCTGATCTAAACTATGGCTAAAGTTTTGAAGACAATTATTGTACATTATAAGTTACAGATTAGTGTATGAGGGAGATTGATTGCAACCGACTGGACAAGAATTACATTTACGCTTTTACTGTTTGTAAGCTACTGTAATTTGTTGACAGACCATGACATTGCGATACAGAAAGGAAAAGACAGCACTGCATAGCAAAAACAAAAAAACAAGAAGAAACTAGAAATGTGAACATAAGACAATCTCCTTATGGAAAACTGTCCATGCAGTGCTGTAGGAATAACAGTGCAGTCTTCCTACACCTCCAGACGTTCCTGTCTGTTGGGCCACAAATCCTCATCCATATTACACAAATACCTTCATGAGATGTACATTTGAGCTATTACAGTAAACTGGTTGATCGTTGGTTGATCTAGGGTGCGTCGTACATTTCCTTTATTTAGAGAAAGTAAAGATTCACCTGGGAGTAATTTACAAATTAAGGCCAGATTTCGGAAAAAGAGTAATGGAAATGTATAGAAATATGCTTGACATATTATGACAACTTCTTCAGCCATTTTGCATGTAAAGACTTATGCAATGAACTAATACCTAAATGTTGTGGGGGTGAGACTATTTAACAGAGATCCATTGTAATACATTTTGATCAACATGACATAAGCAATAGATAATGCAGAAAGGAGCAGAGAATTGGACATAATCATTTGCATGAATGGACCAAAGCATTTGCAACTTGTTCAAAGAAATGAGAAACCGCTTTTTTGATGTGCACAAGTGACACAATGATGTGAAGATTGAACAAGTAGTGTTGAGAACTTCAATTCTGATCTGAGAAATGTACCAAAGCGACTGAGAAAAACTGTAATATCATGGTGTCTGCTAACAGGTTTAGCTATACGCACTTGTTGCCATCTAAGTAAAACAAAAACATGGTTTTATGACGAGGGGATAAGCAGTTTGTTGTGACCGACATCACATGTAAGATAATGCATGGACTTGTAACCATATATATTCGAATGACAATGTTTGGCAGTATCCAGCTATGATGTGATCTAGTATTATGATGGCAGCGTTGTTTGATTTCCCTGCTTATCTGCTGTGTTGGCACCCCTTTTTTTTCTCTTTTTTTTTGGTACAATCCTTCTGAGTCTAGGACATTTCACTTCCTCTTTTCTACTAGAATTAGACAAAGCAACACGTGTGTGTGTGTGTGTGTGTGTGTGTGTGTGTGTGTGTGTGTGTGTGTGTGTGTGTGTGTGTGTGTGTGTGTGTGTGTGTGTGTGTGTGTGTGTGTGTGTGTGTGTGTGTGTGTGTGTGTGTGTGTGTGTGTGGCGCGCGTTTTGGATGTACAGTAGAGGCTTTCCTTTGTGTTGTAAAGAAGGACAAAAGCAGGTGCAAGCGAGGACGCTGGTAGGCGGGGGGGAAGGAGGAGGAGCGCTGACAAAGTTGTCACTCGAAAACTGTACCGATAGGTCGGCTGTCCTGAATGGGCGCGGCAAATCCGGCGAAGTACAAGCTACAGCTCTGCCGGAACATTTAACACACTCATACACACTGGCACAGTTACAAGCGGTTGGGATCCTGCTACATGAGTCGAGGCAGGTTGTGTGAGAGACATAGACAGAGCGATACATGCCAGCAGCAGCAGCAGGTTGATTTAAGGAACGCACCAAAAAGGAAAGACATAACGCGGAGAAAATATTTGGAGCACCTGTCCCTGTCGTGTTATTATTTTGTTGCGTTGCCATATTAATCTGGAAAGTTCCTAGAATCAGATTCATTTGTAATCGTGCGGTAGGACTCCGGGTGCCAAATGCTTCTACATCCGCTGATGAACGGGGCCCTGGAAATCATGCATCCCAGCAGTATTCAAAAAGACACTACTTTCACCAAGATCTTTGTCGGTGGTTTGCCTTACCACACGAACGACGCGTCGTTGCGAAAATATTTCGAGGCTTTCGGCGACATAGACGAAGCGGTGGTGATAACGGACAGACAGACCGGGAAATCTAGAGGTTACGGCTTTGTAAGTAACTTACCTCAGTCACACACTCCTAACGTGTTTTGTGCGGGATGATTATTCACGATGGAGGGGATATTGTAAAGATCTTGTCTTGACCTCTGTTCATAATGTATTGCGCGTGTGCGTAATATTCCAGAAAGTTATTTTTTGTGATCAATAATCAACACGCATTGTTCTGATACGGGGCCCACGTTGCATGACCAAGCCATTCAAATAAAAAGGCAGCTTGTCAAACATAATCTGATATAGAGTTATAAATCGCGCTAACGCATTGCTTCTCTTTTCTTGCTTTGGTTGCGGTTATTTTAGCGTAATTAGAATGAGGCTACACTAAGTTGATCAGTCAACTAAGTAGATTATATCTCAACATATGTTTATGTCCCTCTGACCCCCACATGCACTTATTCAACTCGCCCCAGTGCTGGCCGGGCCCCTTTAGGAGCCGGCTTATCGCTCTTCAGCAGTAGGCCTATCTGCGCAGTCCACACGTCTTCTCTTTCTTTATATGGTGCTTTTGGAAGGAGGGAGAATGTCCTTGCTTGCGCAGTCTATGTTAAACACTCATACACCAGGGAAAAATAATGGCCTTTTTCAAAACCACATGTTAATCATTGAATATGGGTTCGCTCAAAGATGAGCAGATTGGGTGAAGGGCAAGTTCACCTCCATGTCACGGCCAGTTTGATCCAATGGCCTTTCTTAAGCCATGAAACATAAGGCGATAGCTTTTGGTGAATAATGGTGCGCAATAAACGATTCATTTCTTCCCCATATACGTCTTTTGAAATATACCCAGTATATCTGGGTGAGTTTTGGATGAGTTTGTGTATAAATCCATTATAACGGCTTTAACTCTCAACTAAAGGGTTTTATGGTCTATTAAGACAAAGCAAGTCATGCAGGCTTTTGACAAAACAGAAGCCTCTGTTGAAATGCAAATATTTACCAGAACCTGGGCGAGATACCCTGCCAATAAAACGGGGACAAGCCAAAGATGGGTAGGAAAACTGTTATGTGTGTGCGTGTTTTCTTCTAACTCAAGACCTGTAAGACAATGGCACTCATTGTTTACGCACAGCTTTCAGGCTCCCAAGAAAAACGTCGGTGTTCGAGTGCAGCGTGTGTCAGTGTGTGTCGAAAGTTGGACAAGCTTTGGGTCATGTAGGTGCTGCCCCTTTGCCTCCACCAAACCACGCTGTAGTGCTGAAACGCCACCCAAGCATAAACAGTCATCAGCACTTTCTGTTCTTTTCCTCTTTGCGTCTTCTCTCCCCCCCCCTTTCTTGTACCTGTTCTTCCTGTTGGTCTAGTAGGCTAGTAGAAGTTATTTTTTTTTCTGGCATTAGTATATTTAACAAACAAAACCAACACCACAAGCACGTACTGGCTGTCAAGTGGATTAGCAGGATCCCTCTCAGTAGGGCTCCACAACACCATGTAAACAAACTCCTTGTCCCTGTCTGTGTGTTCACAACACCGGCCCTGGAGTGGATCACAGTCCATATCTCTCCAGATTTCAAATTCTACTGGTGTCTACTGCTGGAAGCACCACCGTTTTGAAGTCCCTTCTCTCAACTCAATTCCTCTGAGTTGGCATAAAACTGATCCTTCAAAACAGACGGGAACGTCTAATGCCAGCAGGAAGACAGCAGGGACAGACCTGTAGCAATCTCCTTAATATCTCCTCCCTAATTGGATAAGCTCCTTGATATTCATCCCGGATTCATATTTCAGCAGGTCTGCCCGTGCTGTCGTCAAGGACCAGACTTGAGAGCATGTGCTGCTAAGGGCATTCCCCCAAAAACTGCTCCTCTGTGTGTTCTCATTTAATTTATTTTGGGTTGAAAGAAGTCGAGGACATTGTGGCGTCTATGTATGGGCATCTTGGCTCCATCCTGGTTCTAATCTCTAGCAGGATTCCTTATTCACTTCCCCTACCCAGCCAGTGTTGAGAACCAATATGGCTGCAGGGGGATTGGAGGTATTCTCCGGGTTCAACTGGTTATGCCCAAAACAGAGCTTTTGAGCACCACTGGCTCTGTGGCAAGAGGAACAACTATTTGTCTAAACTAGTTGTAGTTTTTCTCTAACGTTGCCTTTTGATGCCCTTCCTCCAACAGGTCACTATGACGGACCGGGGGGCGGCGGAGAGGGCCTGTAAAGACCCCAACCCCATCATCGACGGCAGGAAGGCCAACGTGAACCTGGCCTACCTGGGGGCCAAGCCTCGGAGTATGCAGACAGGTGAGGAGCACGCTGGTGAGCACTCCTCTTTGTTTTCTTCCTGTTCTTTCTTAGCCGATACATTGTGTGTGTGTGTGCGTGTGTGTTTTTTTGTCTGAAACAAGTCCGACCTCTGTCGAGTGCAAGCACAACGGAGAGACACTGCCTGTGCCTGTGTCTCGCTCTGTGCCCATTGTGCATTGTTCCCGTCGTCCTCCTCTGTAAAATGCAAATGCTGTGTGTCTGACAGCCGGCCTTCTATCTCTTCCAGGCCTCTCCATCGGAGTGCAGCCCATTCACCCTGCGCTTGTCCAGAGGCAGTATGGGTAAGCAAATGGGAGTGGGCTTTGCTTCTTTTGGTGCTTCGCTGTATTGGCCTCTTTGGCTGTCTGACTAGGTTACAATCTTCTATTAAGTTTGGTTGAAACGGCATCTATACCTTGTCACCCAGGCTACATTTTTGATGTGTTATTTTCTAAAGGCATTTATGAAATGCGAACAGACCAGACTACAATCTTCTGTTATTAGTTTATCTTGTAGTGGCCTCTATTCTCAATAACCGCCAGGGCACAATTGTAAGCCTCTTTTTATAGCCTCGGTTTTAACCTGTCTGACTACAATTTTTTGCAAAACTTGTGAAATGCCTTTGGAAGGCACCCTGTCAGCTGTTTGTTGTGTCAGCAGGAAATACCATGAAGCCTTATTTTGTGTTTTTATTTGTGTTGTGTTGAGGTTTTTTGTGGGGGGATTTGACAGTTGGAAAGCTGATCGCCTAGCTGTGTCAAAACAATCCAGATGTACATGTGTGACTGCTTTTAGGCCAGCTCTGACTCTACTGTCAGGCATGCGGATGCAAATTTACCCAAGAGCTGCAGCTTCCTTATCAGAAAATAAATCTAATTCTCGAGTCTTTTTATCAAATGGCGCATTATGAAGTCGAGAGACATGTGGAAATCATTAACAATTATAGGTAATTCTCAATCCTAGTTAAGCGATATACAACAGTGCTCTGAGAAAATGGATGTCTAATTCCTCTGCTTCAGCCTCTGACTTGAGTCACAAATCCACAGGTCCATTCCGGCCTCAAATAGGGTTAATTTCCCGGGGGTTAATGTCAGAAGAAGCTGCTAGTTCCCTCTCAGGACTCCCCGTTTCCGTGGTTACTGGTGGAAAAACGGGGCACTAGGGTAGGCTCCTCTGTCGCGTACGTCTTGACAGGTGCTGGCTTCCTATTACAGCCTTAAACACCCCCAACCCCCACCCTGCCCCACCCCTTAATCTCTAGTGACCACTGCCCCAGAGAGAGATGGGGAGTGAGGGAGCTCTACAACACATGTACAGACAGCACGCGAGCGAGCGAGAAAGAGAGCACCTGTTGGCCTCTATAGAGTCCGCCTGGCAGACTTGAGGCCTGGCTTTAAAGAACACACACTCACACAGTGTGTGTGTGTGTGTGTGTGTGTGTGTGTGTGTGTGTGTGTGTGTGTGTGTGTGTGTGTGTGTGTGTGTGTGTGTGTGTGTGTGTGTGTGTGTGTGTGTGTGTGTGTGTGCTGTGACCAGTAGGGTCCGGAAGAGGTCACTGAGGACAGGAACTGTCCGTTGGAGAAGAGGGGCGGGTGTTGGTTATCCCATCTCTGATACCCTTCCTCCATAATGGCACTGAACCGCCACATTCACCCGAGTGTTTTCTTCCCGTTTTTTTGTTTTTTGTTACCGTTTCTCTCATCACAATGATATTCCTACCAAGTGTCAGGCAGCCATTAGATTGAGAACCTGAAAACTGACACCCTTGTGAGACTGGTGGTAAGGGGGGGTTTTCAAGGTGCTTTTGAGGCTTGCGTGGAAGGGCTGGGTGGGGGTTAATGGCAGGGAGGGAAGGAGGGGTGGTACACTGGGGCTCCTATGTGACGCCTTAATGAGCCTCGGTGCACCCTGGGAAACCCACCTCCACAGGTGTCGGAACAAAGCCCCTCGTTTTTTTTTGTCTGTTTTCCTGAAAGAACACACGGCTTATGCGGTCCTTCATGCAGTCCTTCTTTAAATTTCTATCCAGGTTTTTGATAGTAGTTTGAAGCAGAGTGACCAACGTTTGGAGATTAGCCATTAACCGACAAACGTTCTCACGACCATAATGGCTCAGCCGCTCTCTGCCAATGGAATCTCCCCGCACTGCCCAACCCGGGCCTGCCTCGCTTCTGAAAGACGTGATGGCAGAACCCCACCCCCCCACCCCCACCCACTGTCCGGTCGGCATTAAACCCACCAGCTGACCTCCAACCTTTTTCCTCCTCCACCACCACCCCACCTCCTCCCTCCCCCTCAATCCCCCCCAGCGTACTTTGCCTCCTCCTTCTCCTCCAAGATGCCAGGGCCTCTCTATGCACATCGTGTGTGTGTGTGTGTGTGTGTGTGTGTGTGTGTGTGTGTGTGTGTGTGTGTGTGTGTGTGTGTGTGTGTGTGTGTGTGTGTGTGTGTGTGTGTGTGTGTGTGTGTGTGTGTGTGTGTGTGTGTGTGTGTCCGTGCGCGCGTGTGTTATGCTTGTGTATAGATTAATGATGTGCTCTGTACCCGTCTGTGCTGCCACTCCCGGGGGGGGGGGGGGGGGTCACCGGACTTATGTTTGGGTCAAAGCCAAATGGCCCGGGGCGACGCACACAGAGCGCCCGGGGCCGGGGGGGCTCATTATAAGGAGCAGCAGTGAATGTAGGCTCAGCCCGGCCGACAGCACTGCATGTACGTGCGCTCATCCCTTTTAAAGAAGTGTGCTGGGACTCAATGCCTCTTTGTTGCCACTGTGGGGCTAAAGTTCACATGTGGGTTGAGAGCGGCCTTCATTTACTTATGCGTACGCGTTACAAGTGAATGTGCACTCATTGTGTGTGTTCCCAGGGCACTGCCAGTAGCAACCCCCTATCTCCCCCCCCCCCCCCCCCACCCTCACCCTCCCCCTCACCCACCCTCCTCCCTACACTTGGCAGATGCCCCTGTGGAACTATAGCGGGCTGCACCCTTCTATTCTTCCACAGAAAAGTGTCTCTCTCTCTCACTGTTGCTTCACCCCCTCCCCCATTCCTCAGTGTGGTTAAAGCTGGCCACACCAGACTAGCATAGCAGCTCAAGCTGGCCGCATTGTGTTAGCATCTCTGCTGTAGCCGCCGGTAGCTTACTGGGCTCAAAAATGTTCAAATAGTGTGTGACTGTCGTCGATCTAGGCTTCCCGAGTGACTCCATTTCCTCGCCCGTCGTTCTGTTTATTTCTTGGTGGTTTTATTGCAATAATCCCATCCCTGTGGTCTGAGTGTTGCTGGCCTCAGGCCACAGGACATCCATGTCATTGCTTACCGTTGACCCCAGCCATCGTGTCGCACCTCCTTCCCTCCCCCCTGCTCCCAGCTGACCAGGGAGCCTCCGCGTTGGCCGGGGAGACGAGAAGAGGAGCCCCCGGCACCGGGCTTGGTGCCTGGTTCCTGGTTCCACGAGGAGGGGGGTTTGGGCTAAGGCCAAAGAGAGAGTGTCCCTCCCCAGCCAAACCCCCGGCCCACATGCCTAGACAGCGGCCCTCTTCCCCAAGGTGCCCCATGGCCTCAGAGTGCAGTGCAGTGTGGTGTGCTGTGATGGAGTGGTCCTTTTTATCTTCGCCTCTCCTTTTCTTTTTTTTTTTTTTCTTTCTCCCTATTTTTTTTTTCCTCTGTGTGTGCGTGTGATTATGAAATGTGAAGAGGTTGTGCTGATTGTAGCGCAACTCTTCTCCTTGTATGGCATGGTTTTGGGGGGTTTGCAGTGGTGGCCTTGGTGAGCTGTTTGAAGTTCAACAGTGTTTTGGTGGGGGAGGGGGGTTGGGGCCGGTAAGAGGGATGGGGGGGGGGGGGGGGTGCTTAATTCCTCCTGTGCTGTAATCTTGACTAGTGCATGCTTCTCATTGTTTTAATGTTGCTGTGTAGACCTTCAAGCTGCATCTCATGACTGGATTGATCCAGCTCCCTTCCTCAATGTAGCCTCGCCATTCAGGGCCGCATTCTGTATTCAATCTGAATAAAATGTCATTCATCGGTACTGAGATGCAGCTTTGTGAAGGTCAAATTTAATTATTTTGTCCATCGTGTGTGCGTGTGCAGTGAGTGGTGTGCCCTTTCTGGACAAAGGTGTTCTATAGTACAAGATTTTTTACACGCTCTCCTTGCACATGAACATCACTCATCCAAAGCCCAAACTCAACACGCACACACAAACACACAAAGACCTGTACTGAAGTGGATACAGTAGCAATTCCAAAACTTTATTACAGAATAGCTTCCTGTTAATAATAGGCGTGCTGTGAAGACAATTAGTTGGTGGGGTCATTTGTGTTGGAAGCTGTTGTCCTTCTAACTACAGCCCAATGAGTCTGACTCATGAATAAAACTGAAGTTGTTAACTTCCTTTCCTTCTTTAGTGTTTGTGAACAGATGCGTTCTTGTGGGTAAAGGTTCATTTAAAAGGACCACAGACAACGCCACAGTTCTGATACGAGGTCTCTCTTCTGATAAGCTCTCCCCACTTCCCCATATCCACGCACCACGCACACCATGAGAAACACACACGCCCTAACCCCCAGCCCACGTCGTCACCTGTGACAGCCAGCTTCAGATTTATGGGCCAAATGGAGAAATAGAAGACACAGTTCCCTATTTGTGTGTGTGTGTGTGTGTGTGTGTGTGTGTGTGTGTGTGTGTGTGTGTGTGTGTGTGTGTGTGTGTGTGTGTGTGTGTGTGTGTGTGTGTGTGTGTGTGTGTGTGTGTGTGTGTGTGTGAGGAATAGCAGCTGGTAAAACACTCTCCTGGTGCCTGAGCCTGAAAACCTGCCAGTAACGGCTGTCCCGATCCTTCACCCCCCCCCCCCCCCCCCCCCCCCCCCCCTCCAACCTAACAGGTTCAGTAGGTTTTCTAACCGACGAACCGAGAGGTTGACTCAACTTTGCCGGGCTAATCCTTCCTTTTCTCTTTTTTTTTTCCTTTCTTTCTCCCCCATCGGTTTTGTATTTGTTTCTTCCTCAACGTGCGATTAGTCATCGGCAGAGTAGAGCGGGAACCACAGACGAGAGCGGGTTCAGCACACCTACAAAGAGTTTATATTCCACACACCCGCAGTGTTTATATTCCACACACACACACACGCACGCGCGCGCGCGTGCGTGCGCACACACCCCGGCCCTGTGGAAACCGCACTCTTCCTCCCCATCCTCCCTCCCTCCCAGCTGTTCATTGGAGTCCCCCTGGCTCCCTGTTCTGACTCTGTGTCTCCCCCTCTGTGTCCGTCCCCCAGGCTGGCCCAGCAGTACCTCTACCCCCAGGCCTTCGTGCAGCCCAGCCTGGTGCTGCCCTCCCAGGTGTCCTCGGTGGGCTCCAGCCCCTACCTGGACTACAACACGGCCGCCGCCTACTCCCAGTACGCCCAGGCCGCCTTCGACCAGCACTACCCCTACGCCCCCTCGCCCGCCAGCTTCATGGGCTACGCCTACGCCCCCGGCTCCGCCTCCTCCGGGACCAGCTCTGCCGCCACCGCCGCCACGGCCGCCGCCGCCTCCAGCCTGGCGGCCATGCACGCCAGCCTGGCCTCCTCCGGCGCCGCCGGCCAATCACAGGCCTTCCTCCACTACCCTCCGCAGCAGCATGTCCAGCCCGAGCGCATGCAGTGAGTGCGGGGGGGGGGGGAGGGGGGTGGGGGTCGACTGGCGGGCCGGAGACGCGCGGCGGACGGACGGTTCTGAGGCTTCAGAACGCAGCGGGGACACTGTTAGCGTGTCCTTTAGCGGGGGGGTCTTCAGGCATAGGGAGAAGACTATTGCACTATACCATCAGGACAAGTACCTCCTCCATAGGGCGAAGGGGTTGAGGGGGGCGGGGTTTAGAGGCCATGCCTGGGCTGGTTGAGGATACAAGGGGTCTGTAGGGAAGCTGTATGGATGTGTGTGTGTGTGTGTGCGTGCGCATGGATGTACGTATGGATGCGTGTGTGTGTGTGTGTGTGGATGTACGAATGTATGGATGTGCTTCAAAGGGCTTTTGGAAACCTTTTTTCTTTTTGTATAATCATTATCATGGTCTTTTTATTATTCTATAAATGTCGTTATCCATGTTTATTTACCCTGTTCTTATCAATGTATGTATCGTTATTAGTTTTTCTGCTCCACCAGCAGAATCCCAGAGTGAGTCCTGTGGTCTCCTCGATACGAGAGAACTCACGAGCAGGTACACAGCTTGTGCTGCTCTGGGACAATGGAGACACGAAACGGGGTTAGAGAGAGATAAGTGGGGCGGGGCGGGGCAAGACAATTGCTTTGGATAGGAAGGGACACACACACACACACACACACACACACACACACACACACACACACACACACACACACACACACACACACACACACACACACACACACACACACACACACACAAAGAGTAACACACACAAAGAGTAACACACACACACTTTTTATCTCAAGCCTTTCTCCAATTTTTATTAAAGAGGCCTTATAAAAAAATAAACGTTTTTACTAAAGATTTCACACTTTTTTTTGTTTTAACCAGCACTCCTTCGCCTTGCAGCAGAATAAAACAAAGTGCATCCCATAATTAACCAGATCCCTAGTGGCACTAGTGTGTCACATTATTCTGAGGTTCTGGATGGTTCTCAAGGAGGGAGGGTCTGGAGTGCTGGGGTACGTCCTGTCAGGTAGCGGACACTGAGCTAAGACACCAGTGCGTTTCTATAAATGTCCTTTTTATGTTCTTGTATTTTTAAACTGTTAATCTGTCACTCTCCAAAGGTCATTCATTGTACAGCATTTTTATAAATGTTTCAGTTAAACAATATTTATGAGTAGGTATTTATAGGAGATTCTAAGTTAAAATGCTTATTTTTTTGTGTTATTACAATTTGTGGCACTGAAGGTGTAGCCCTCCAGGCTGACCTCTACATCCACAGGGACAATTTTTGTATATCAGCCTAGTTTCTATCCAGATGTCATGTCGGGGAACATTTCTGTGGGTAAGAACAGCACCTAGGAGGCTCTTGTAGGGCTCTCATGCTGAGACACAAATGCTAGATTTGTTTCAATAAGATGTCCTTTACAGTCCATTCAAGGAAGCCATACCAAAAAAAAATAAAAATAAAGACTTTGTATTGTAAAGATTAATGCTTAATGTTTATTTATTTACAACGGTTAGTCTATAGTGTTAGAGCGGTCACCCGTATGATGTGGGTTGTGTGTCTGTGTGTTTGGGTGTTTTTCTGTTTGTGTGTTCACCTCTTATCAGGGCTGGTGTGTGGGGAGGGGGAGGTATAGATGCAGGAGGCCCACTCTTTCTATGTACACACGTATACAAATACACACCCCCCCCCCCCCCCCGCTTGTATAAGGAATGAAATAGAAGAAGCCAACCAGAGTTTGTGAGCAACTTGTTTAGTAGCTTTACTTCTTGGTAGGTTATTCATGGGACCGGCTCAGCTAGTGTTTAAGCTTGAGTCACATGGAGGAGGAACTGATAGCCCACTTTTGACTCGGACTCAGTCTTTTTTTTTTTAAAAAACAATATGTTCACAGCTCAATACAATTACACCTATGTAATTGAGTTAAAATAAAAGTCACTGTTAAGTAGGCCTACACAGCCTAGCTCTTTGAGCATTCATCGGCCAATAGGCAACTCAAACTGGTAATGCATAGAACTACTTCGAGAAATATTTGACTTGCAAATGACCAGAATAATAATTCAAGTCGGTGTAATGAAAATCCACAAGTGGATGATTATGCAAATGACGCTGTTTCATGAGAGGAACCCTTGCAATTGGAAGTTGTTATGGTGCGTGTGCGTCTATGTGAGAGCTCCTTGTAGGCGTTGCATGGCGTCTGTGTGCGATAATAAAACACACAGCAGAAGAACTCTCCAACATGCTGATACTAAACCCAGCAGCCAATAGGAGCCAAGCGCAGTTCCTTGTTGCTGAGTCACCTCATAGTCTTTCATAACACGCTCTTCGTTAGACAAACTGTTTGTCTTTATAACCACCAGTTCCCTGCAAGTCTCAAGTTTTCTTTGTTTCTTCCAAACTGCAGACCTCCCCCCTTCC
>NC_082394.1:16217249-16367249 GCF_031168955.1 Gadus macrocephalus
ACCAGTAAGACAATAGTTCTCTGTGCTGGAGGGCAGTCTGGGCGTGGTGCAGTTGGACAGAGTCCTCTCTCTCCCCCTCTGTCTGTCTGTCTGCCTGCCTGTCTGTCTGTCTGTCTGTCTGTCTGCCTGCCTGCCTGTCTGCCTGTTTCTCTCTCTGTCTCTCTCTCTGTCTGTCTGTGTCTCTCTCTCTCTCTCTGTCTCTTGGTATGCTGGACCATCACAGCTGTCTCAACCTCTGACTTTCTCTCTCTTTCTCTCTCCTGTGACTCTTTTTTCAGTCAGCCATAAACTCCTTTTAATCAACCCTTGTGTTTGTGTGTGTGTGTGTGTGTGTGTGTGTGTGTGTGTGTGTGTCTGTGTCGGTGTGTGTTTGTGTGTGTGTTTGTCTGTTTGTTTGTGGGGGGGGGGAGGAGTCCTGCCGTTGTATGTGCATGCGTGTTCTCCTTGTCCTGGGAACTATGGATGAAGGCGGAGTTGGATTAGATCCTTGGAGAGATGGGAAAAAAGAGAGCAAGAGGGGAGAAAGAAAGAAAAATTAACCTTGGTTAATAAATGGAAACAAAAGCATTTTGACTAGGCAGACGTCACACACACTCACATCCCACATACACACACACACACACACACACACACACACACACACACACACACACACACTAACATAATACAAACACACACACATACACTCACTGGCATAATACACACATAAATAAACACACCCACACCCACTTTCTCTCTCTCTCTCTCTCTCTCGCTCTCTTCGGCAAACCACCATAAAGCTCTACAGGTCGTGACAAGGAGAAGCAATGAAACTCACCACTGAGTTGAATTTCACGTAGGCTGGGCCGACCTACCCAGGACCGAGCAGGGCCTTGGGTTAGAGCGCTGCTGCTTGACACACACACACACACACACCGCCCCCCCCCCCCCCCCCCCCCTCCCCCCACACACAGAACCGCACACAATGGCCCTAGACATGCCACCTGTATAGGCAAAACAGTCCAGCGAGGGTTTGGAAAGCAAGCCAATATTGTAAGGCTGGTTGAGCTTGTTGGGACACTGTCTAAACAGAAGACCCACCTGCCCATCGGTAACTAATGAAGAGCCAACAAAGGCTGTGTGATACGCCCAGGCCACAGGGGCCGCCACAATCCCCCATTCAGCTGCTCATTCACCTGGTCCACCTGCTAATAAAGCTTTCATAGGGTTGGCTGTTGGCATTGTAGAGGATTGCACAGTTGAGGGAGATTAATGAGTTTAACCAATGCTAGCATATTGAAAGAAAATGTGAGGGCTAGTTCAAGACTGGAAGACCAGTTCTGTTTAACTTGTATTTTGAAGTGTTTAAGTTAAAACCAATAAGCTTTTAGGTGTCCCAATGGTGACACACTATTACCTCAGTTTAGTCCCCAGAGCACTCGTTTCCTCACTTTACAGGGGAAATCCGTCAACAATAGTGAGCACCCGCGGCCGGAATTATTAGATCTATACTGCCACCTAGCGGTAATCCATTTAAACATAAAGAGTCTCTAGTTCTGTGTGGGTTCAAGCATTATTTAAGCATCCAAACTTGCCTCTTAATTAGGTTCACAGGATGTCATTGGATTATGGATACCTATCGTTATTGTTGCGTTTAAGCCTGCAGAGATTTGTACAGCCAAGGAGGAAGAGGATTTAGAGGAGAGAGCAGTTAAAATTATGGTCAGACACAGGGAACGGGGTTACAGAGAGAGCAGAGTTACCGCAGGACCTCGTGAATATAAGGTCATGTTGGTTCTCCTTGGGTACTTGCAATACCCAAGGAGTTGGATCCAGGATAATGTAGTTTGTTCAATGGACACCAAAGCACAGTGCTTCATGCACATCTTAGCAATGCTAAACTTAGCAACCTGTATTAAAGCAAAGGAAACTAATTCCGAAAGCAAAGATTTATTCATATACAGCCATTACAAATGAAAGACATTGCAGTTGATCAGTAGTCACCCTTCCCCGGCTGTCTTGGATCAGCTGGCCCTCCCTCACCATTTCCCATTCCATAACTGTTAGAGACCAACGTGTCAGCAGAGGCGACCGTAGGCTCTCCGGGGTTGTATCTGGTTAGGAAGAAGGCCTGTCTGCCTTGCTGGTGGCGTGACCGGGAACTGAGGTGGTAGACCGGCTCCAGGTCAGAGACGTCGCTCAACACAGGCTCTTCCTCAGGTTCCTCCAGCTCCTCGTCCATCGCACCGCTCTTGGCCCAGCCAGAGTCGCCAGCATCCATATTGGAGCCATCATTTGAGTAGACCCCTTCATCAGCCTTTGAGTCACTGTTCTGCTGGGACCAAGTGGAAGGCGCTCTTCCAATGTACTCTTGCGGTGTGCTGCCATAAGTATACACCGAGCCGGCTTGACCAACAGGATAAGTAGAGCGAGGACTGCTGAAGTCACTCCATGCTGGTGAAGGATTGTTTGAGCCAAAACCTAAAAGGGGACCACATTAACCCATTAATGTTGCTCTTCCCTACAACCCTATTGCTCGTTAGTTACTTGAGAAAAAGTTTGTAAAGAAAGTAAGTCGTACCTTTATCTACTGGTAGCGATAATATACACCCAATCAGACACAATATCCAGGTTGACCTGAGAATAGAGTAAGAGTAAGTCAGGTGATTTCACAATTAAGTGTAGTTTCTTCACATTCAAGTTTCAATATTGACATTACCTCAAACAGATTGAACAAGGAACATGCATGTCGTTTTTTTTCAGGTGTTGCTGGGTTTTGCTCTACAAACCAATTGCCAGGCCCTGTAAACTAAATGCCTCTCAGAAGTAACGGTGGTTCTTTTAAAGGATTGTTCACTCCAGTTCCATTGATTACTGATTAACCACATCTGTTGACCATCAGCAGCCACAGGAGCCTGGAGGAGTGAGGAGGGGATCGGGTCCAGCGGTGGCGTGGTCAGACAAAACTACTCTGTTGACATCTTCGGAGGAGAGAGGGACAAGGTGGGTAAAACATGTAGGGATATGGGGAGGGAGGATGGTGGCAGGGGTAAAAGAGGGGATGAAGTCCTTCACCTTCTGGGTAAAGTAGGTAACAAAGCCCTCAGCTGTGAGTGAGGAAGGAAGGGGAGGGGTGACGAGGAAAAATAACATGGAAATCAGTTTCCTGGGTTTGGAGGCGGAGGGGTTGATTTTGGTCAGGCAGAAGGCAGATTTGGCTGTTGATATAATGGAGGTGAAGGCAGTGAGAGAGATCACAGGACAGTCTGACCTCTTCCATTTCCTTGTCAAACACACTGCCCAATTCCTCATGCTGAACATGTTTGCCCCTTGGACACATAATGTCCGTAAGGATAGATTTAATTGAACCTTTTCACCTAAAAGTCTTTCAAATAAAGCAATTATTCATTATTTATTTGAAGGGAAGGTATCTCACAATTCACTGACATTCAATTTCCAAATTATGAAATGGAGATACAAAAAGAAATGATACCCAAGCTGCATCAATGGCTACTCTGCTGTGGAGGAGCCTATTAAAGTGTCATTTAGTGAGACAGCCTCAAGGTGAAGCCATGAAAGAGCCTTTCCACTCCACAAAGGGGTTAGGCTCTACCCCATCCAGCAGATGGTGGGAGAGGATTGGGCAACCACGTCCCTGTCAGGGGCTAAAGGAACTCCTGGACCCACCCTTCCACCCACATCGCCAACTGGTGACAACTCACCAACATTGACAATTATTTCAGCAGTAGGCTGACCATATACAGTCACACAATAATTAAATGTCACCCTGAAACCCCATACACAGTATGTTACTCTTTGTTTAATTATGCAGTCCCTCTAATTTTTTAACTCTACTTTATGATCTAATAGGTAATTACCAGAAAAAAGCAAAATGATGACAGTGACACATAGTCAAAACATAACAACAATAACAAGTAGTAAGTTAAGAGTTTATTGTTTATTTTATTTTATATAATTATTATTGTTTTTGTTTACTCTTCACTTTTTTGTTTTACTTTTTATAGTTATCTAAGAGTTTATTGTTTATCTTATCTTATATATTATATATAATTTAATATTGTGTTGTGTTTCTTTCTGTAAACTACTGGACAATCAATTTCCTTGAGGGAGTCATCCCAAAAGGATCAATAAAGCCTAATCTAATCTAATCTAATCTAATCTAATCTAATCTAATCTAATCTAGTAACACAGAAAGCATGAATTACAAACCGTGGAATTATCAAATCGATTATTAAGTTATGTTTTTGTCTAGCTGTTACAACTAAGACATCACATCCTTTCTATGCAATACTAAATATCATAAGGAATATACACAACCATGCAACAAACATGCAAGCAAATTGCCAGACAGTGAGTGATTACCAAAATGTGTCAAAAAAACGACCCAGACATGTCCTTTTTTACTTATTCCTTGTTCTACTTTTGACGCATATCAATATCATACACATGTGGTCGTAACATCAAGGTGTATACAATTATGGTGGTCATTCTTCCTAAATTGTAGTTTTTGAAACTGGCTCTGGGTAAATTGGAAAGCCATTTCATACAGTCCATTTGAGAAGGAGTGGAAGTGAATATCAGGCAAAATAACTTATCTCTCATTTTTGAAAATAACTTTGAATGAGGTCAATCAGTTTACCATATTCAAAGAAGGCATGAGAATGGCCGAAAAATATGCAGAACATAAAAAGATATTAAAAGGGCAACTATTAGGAATACAGGAATCCAAGGTCTCGCCATCCACTGGCCAAAAGACTACATTGCAGTACAAAGACAATTATCAATATCAGGTCTTTCCTATGGATGTCCAAGAAATCCTTTTGGTGACCGCCAATGTAGAAATTAAACCCTGACAGGGCCGGAGCAGGAGACCTCAGAGTTAGGAGCAGGGTGCTGGAAAGGGTCGGAGGCTCGGAGCAGATGAACCTAGGGGGAAGATCTGGATGCTGGACGCTAGGGGGAGCCACCCAGGAGGGTAAGGACGTCAGAGGCCTCCACACACCGGCGCCGCAGCGGCACGTCAAAAACTCTGCCCCCATTATTCTGGATGTACTAGCCCACACCGGCGCCGACTAGCTGCGCGGCAGAGTTCCGCGACGCGCCGCCCAACTCGTCTTCGAGCCAATGTTCTATTCCCTAGCGTCGCCGCCCCTGAAAAAGCGCTTTGTAAAAGCTGGTGAGAAAACTATTCTGAGAGAATGGACGATGAGAGAATGGACGATGAGAGAGACTGGTCGTCGAGGTGGAAAAGTATGTCGAATTATATGACCAAAGTTCCCGTCATTATAAAGACAACACCAAAAAGGACATTGCCTGGCGAGCCATAGCTCATTGGCTCTTCAGGTGAGAAATCAACAATGGTGGACTAAGTAGGCCTACCCAAACCATTAACCATAATGGGAAATAGACGAAATCAAGTCACATATAATCACACCATGTAGGTAGAAACCAGATTACTTGTAATATATATATTTTTATTCAAGGCAAGGCAACTTCATTTATATAGCACTTTTCATGCATGAAGCAGACTCAAAGTGCTTCACATAGAAACATTCTCATACAATAAAATAGATAAGTAAAAGAAAACACAGGCAAAGCTCAAAAATGCATTGTCATGTATTAACTGTCTCTCTGGTATCAGATCATGTATTAACTGTCTCTGGATTTAAGGAAAAATAACATTAAGTGTCTCGAGCACTCAAATAAAAAAACACTGGCTACTGAATCCAGCACAGCAATAACATCACTGTATTTATCCCGAGGGATAAAAAAAAAGTATATATATATATATGCAAAATAGTATACCAGAGAGGGATAATAACTAGATTATAGGTCATCATATAGGCTGCACCATATGGTTCTGCCATTGCACACTTAGTGGCGAATTGAAATATTGGCGTGCCTCTCAGGATCTGCACGGAGCTCCTGGACCAGATTGTGGCATACCCCCTGTTCTTGTCTCCGTTCTTTGATGGGGTGCACCCAAACCCTTCATCTTCTCCTTGCCCGCCTACAGCGCAGGCGAAGAAGGGCAGCCCCCCTCTGTCTGGCAACAGTTTTTTGTTCTGTTGAAATAAAAAAACCTCAATAAAATGTAAAAGAGCTTGCTCAATTAAAATGGATAACTACTGGCTGCATACATGTAAATGTGTGGCTATGTTAAGGCTATATAGATGGATAGATAGATAGATACTGTATTGGTCCCAATGGGGATCAATAAAGCCATCCAGGAGCTCAATACAATAAATACACACAATAACAATTGGCCTTGAAAGGTGACTGCACTATATACTAAAAAGGCTTAATATAAGGTCCTGCAGTTATTGAGATTGTTGATGCAGTAGATGAATAATTGCAAAATATAAAATAAATAAGAAATGACGGTAAATAAAACGATAAAGTGCCCTACAAACTAAGTTGATCTGATGCTTGAAAACATACTTTCACACGCAGATTATACATTTTTCAAATTATTCAGCCAAAAAGATGGAAAATAAATAAACTAGGCTACAATAGGCTACAATAGGCTACTCACCCATTGCGTTCCGTCTCTTTGCTGCGGTTGATTGACAGGTGACTTCCTGATTTTATACTGCAGCGCGGCATTTGCGCCGCCTCCTGTTGGTGCTAGGGGCTTGCTTTTGACGCGCGTAAAATGTGCGCCGCGCCGCTGCGGCGCCGGTGTATTTAGGCCTTAAGCGTTCCTGGTAGCGTTTCATCGACCAATCACGAGGTGTTTCGAAAGGCATACTGGGTTTCGCAAGGCATACTATGCTTTCCTTCCTTAATGGCAATTTTACCTCTCTCATTAGATTTAGCAATCATGGAGCCCCCACTTGGCTAACGTTAGTTCTATGCTACCCGTACGCCTACTTGAAACTGCTGTTTGAGAAAATCTAACTAGCGTATGTTTCGGATGTTGACAGCCGTGCGAAGAAGAAGGGGTTCGGTGTTGACAGTGAAAGTTAGGCCGGTTTATAGCAGAGTTGCCGTTTTCGGTTATTACCGGTCAATGACCGGAAAAAAATGAGGAGGACCGACAATTCTAAATGTCCCAGGTCAGAATGACCAGTGGCGACTGGTCATTAGGGGCAAGTCGCTACTCTCACAAGAAAAAAAGAAAAGAAAATGAAAATGAAAAAAAGGAAATATATAAAAAATAGAATATATATATTTTTTTACATAAATATATATATTTTTTAAATAGTCTCCCCAGAAAGTACTATAAAATAATAAGTTTGGCGCTTTTATAAAATTTTTAGTCGACCCTGGCTTGCTTCTTCCGGCTGAGTTCGTCTGGAGGGGCCCAATGCAATGTGTATTGGACTTGAAACATTGAAATGCGCATGCTCAGAGTGTTTCTCTGTTGAAGTGGAAAGAGATTATTTTACTTACTGGTGGGGCTAGCGGCTAGCCCAATATGCCCATGGTGTGGACTTGGGACTGTTAAATATCCCAGGATGCATTTCGCATTCCTGTTTTAAAATATCAGTGTGTAAGCTATAAAATAGGCTATATAGGAACATTTTGAAAGTATAACAAAGATGGAGGCCTATTCAACATATTTGCATACTATTATTTTAAAATGAAAGAGGGGTTTTGTTTTGCATAATTTGTTTATTGTATAAGGCATGGCAAGGCAAGGCAACTTTATTTATATAGCACTTTTCATACACAAGGCAGACTCAAAGTGCTTCACATATAAACATTGTCATACAATAAAATAAAATAATAGATAAGTAAAAGAAAACATATGCAAGAAATGAGTAAAATGGAAAGTGCAATGTATTTAAGAGAAATTTAAATTGAAAGTTAAAAAGGCTTTTTAGTAAGTAAAATTGAAAGTGCAATGTATTTAAGATCAGATCAACAGTCTCTCTGGAACTTGGACACAAACTCAGGACTCTAACCCTTATACAAACAAACTCAGGACTCTAACCCTTATACAAACAAACTCAGGACTCTAACCCTTATACAAATACAAACTCAGGACTCTAACCCTTATACAAATAGAAACTCAGGACTCTAACCCTTAACAATATTCTAGGACTCTAACCCAGCTTCTAGGACTCTAGCCCAGACCAAAGGCCTTATTCAACTTATTCTAGGACTCTAACCCAGCTTCTAGGACTCTAGCCCAGACCAAAGGCCTTATTCAACTAATTCTAGGACTCTAACCCAGCTTCTAGGACTCTAGCCCAGACCAAAAGGACAAACAAACTCAGGACTCTAACCCTTATACAACCTTTCTCTGGTATAAGATCATGTATTTTTCTGGTAAAAATAGAAAATAAAGGGAAAGTTAAAAAGGCATTTTAGTAAAATAAAGGTAAAGTATTTAAGATTTAGCAGAAAGCTAAAGCAAACATAAAAGTCTTCAATCTTGTTTTAAAGGTGCTCAGAGTTGGGGCAAGTCTTAAATCCTCAGGGAGTTTATTCCAGCTATTTGTTGCATAGTAACTAAATCCTGCTTTTTTTCATGTTTCGTGTTTACTCTGGGGATAATTAACAGATTGGTCTCAGAAGATCTTAGTGTTCTAGAAGGCTTATGTAGTGGAAGCATATCAGTTAAATATTTTGGGCCTAAACCATGTAGGGATTTCTAGGTTAGCAACATGATTTTAAAATCAATTCTCTGACCTACAGGAAGCCAATGTAACGATTTCAGAATTGGTGTAATGTGTTCAAATTTTTTGGTCTTTGTTAAAACTCTAGCAGCAGAGTTTGTTAAAACTCTAGGAAACATAAGTCACTGATGGAGGAAACCCATCGCAACGGAAATCCCGGTCGGATCCATCTGAGTCTGTGTGTGTGTGTGCATGTGCGCGTATGTGTTTCTATTCTATTCTATTCTATACAGTGTTACCATTTAGGTTTCATTTGATAAAAACGACAGTGTTAGCCCTTATGTTTTTTCCCCATGATGACTGATGAAAAACAACAGTGTTACCCCTTATATCTTATTTGACAAGGACACTTTTTCTTTTTTTTTCAAATATGTTTTTTTTCATGACGACCAATAAAAAACAACAGTGTTACCCCTTATGTTTCTTTTTCATGACGACCAATAAAAAACGACAGTGTTACCCCTTATATTTAATTTGACAAAGACAAGTTTTACCCCTTATGTTTTTTTCATGACTACCAATAAAAAACAACAGTGTTACCCCTTGTGTTTTTTTTCATGACGACCAATAAAAAACAACAGTGTTACCCCTTGTGTTTTTTTCATGGCGACCAATAAAAAACAATAGTGTTAGACACGTGCAATAGACATAATAGCATTACGTTTAAAATGAAAGACATTGTGTTTTCCACAGAAATTGAGCCGCGGTCTCCAGTGGGTTAGGCAGAGTGCACTCCACTGCACCACTGAGGCGATGACAATACACAATAATCAATCATCAATAAAGAGGATATACATGACATTAAAATGTATGTCTCATCTCATCTCATTTTCGTCCGCTTATCCGGGGTCGGGTCGCGGGGGGAGCAGCTCAAGCAGGGGCCCCAGACTTCCCTTTCCCGGGCCACATTGACCAACTCTGACGGGGGGATCCCGAGGCGTTCCCAGGCCAGTGTTGAGATATAATCTCTCCACCTAGTCATGGGTCTTCCCCGAGGTCTCCTCCCCACTGGACGTGCCTGAAACACCTCCCAAGGAAGGCGCCCAGTGGGCATCCTTACCAGATGCCCGAACCACCTCAGCTGACTCCTTTCTAAGTAAAGGAGCAGCGGCTCTAATCCGAGTTCCTCACGGATGGCTGAGCTTCTCACCCTATCCCTAAGGGAGACACCAGCCACCCTTCTGGTACAAGCGGCCGAGATGAGTAAAATGTATGTGTGTATTTCTATTATTTCCCTCATGTATTTTTTCATGACGACCAATACAAAACAACACTGTTACTCCTTATATTTTATTTGACGATATAAGTGTATATAAGTGTTACCCTTTATGTTTTTTTCATGACGACCAATAAAAAACAACAGTGTTACCCCTTGTGTCTTTCTTCATGACGACCAATAAAAAACAAGTGTTACCCCTTATGGGTTTTTCATGACGACAGATAAAAAACAACAGTGTTACCCTTTACGTTTCATTTGATAAAAACGACAGTGTTACCCCTTATATTTTTTTTCATGACGACCAATAAAAAACGACAGTGTTACCCCTTATGTTTTTTTCATGACGACCAATAAAAAACAGCAGTGTTACCCCTTGTGTTTTTCTTCATGACGACCAATAAAAAACAAATGTTACCCCTTTTGTTTTTTTTCTTGACGAACAATAAAAAACTACAGTGTTACCCCTTATGGGTTTTTTCATGACGACCAAAAAAAATAACGACTGTGTCACCCCTCATGTTTCATTTGGTAAAAACGACAGTGTTACCCCCTATGTTTTATTCGATATATTTCAACAGTGTTACCCCTTATGGGTTTTTCATGATGACAGATAAAAAATGACAGTGTTACCCTTTACGTTTCATTTGATAAAAACGACAGTGTTACCCCTTATGTTTTTTTTCATGAAGACCAATAAAAAACAACAGTGTTAGGCCTACCCCTTATGTTTTTTTTCATGACAACCAATAAAAAACAACAGTGTTACCCCTTATGTTTTTCTTCATGACGACCAAAGAAAAACAACAGTGTTACCCCTGTCAACGTTTTTGCGGGGATCCGAACCTGAGCTGTTCAGAGTATTACTGTAACCTCCGAACTTATCAATGCACCATCAAGACACCGAATAAACTCAACACAATGGTTACTTGACTTTATAATTCGCATGAAATAGAGATAAGAGTCTTCCAACAGAGGACATCAACCAGACTTGAACCCCGGTCTCCAGGGGGTTAGCTCACAGCTCTCTCCACTTCCCACTGAGATTTATAATTTAAATATGTCTCTGGTTATATATGACAATATATATGCAATAGACATGATAGCATTACGTTTCAAATTAAAGATATTGTGTTTTCCACAGAAATTGAGCCGCGGTCTCCAGTGGGTTAAGCAGAGTACACTCCACTGCACCACTGAGGTGATGACAATACACAATAATCAATCATCAATAAAGAGGACATACATGACATTAAAATGTATGTGTGTATTTCTATTATTTCCCTTATGTTTTTTTCATGACGACCAATAAAAAACGACAGTGTTACCCCTTATGTTTTTTTCATGACGACCAAAGAAAAATGACAGTGTCACCCCTCAAGTTTCATTTGATAAAAACGACAGTGTTACCCCTTATGTTTTTTTCATGACGACCAATAAAAAACAACAGTGTTACCCCTTATGTTTCATTTGATTAAAACGACAGTGTTACCCCTCGTGTTTAATTTGATTAAAACAACAGTGTTACCCCCGGGTTTTTTTTTGCATGACGACCAAAGAAAAACAACAGTGTTACCCCCTATGTTTTATTTGATAAATATCAACAGTGTTACCCCTTTAGTTTTTTTCATGACGACCAATAAAAAACAACAATGTCAGAGATCGCTAACTAGCAGAGAGTTGTAAGCACTTTCCACCCTTTTCAGTGGAGGAATTGGACTCCCCAAGCAATGTTATACTTAAAAGGAGCAAGTAAGTTACATATTAATTTAGTCTTTCGGCCTGTAGCATATAAACAAAATGAAGCAACTGTCCCATATTTCTAACTGCATTTGAAGTAGACATTGAGACTCACAAAAAATGGACGCTATAGGACAGTGATCATGATTTGTCTCAATATCAGAATAACAACAATGGGTCAAATAGCAATGGCTGGTGGAATGGCCATGAAGTAGGTCTGTATATGCAGTGTAAGCTTGTCCAGGCTCTGCAAGTCAGGATGTAGGCTATGAATCTGAATGAAAAGCAGGTAAATAGGTAGTGGCCATCCCCAAAATGCACCAGAATACAGGAAATCAAATCTATTAAATTCCCAAAAAATTATGGGGGGGGGGGGGGGGGGAGAACCTCAGACCCCCTGTCTATTACTGTGCCCCACCAACATGTTTGATCGCCAGCCGCCACTGAGAATGACCAATGGAACTATATCTCTGCACAATTTGAATGGTGTTTAAATATGCTGCAGTGGTCATTTGTTTAGCCAATTCATGTTAAACAATGAGGGTTTTGATTGTCGGGTCGGGCCTTTGATCGAGCATTTGTGTTTTTTTTTGTTTTTGTTATCATTGCTTTATTGGCCTAATTTGAGGAGAAATCGATGCCATAAACAGCCATTTTATAGGCCTTTATTACACGGGTCTTCCCAATGCCGTGGAACGCTCTGTTCACTTGCATGGGTAGTAGTCCGGTAACTTGTCAACCCCAGCGTCTTCGGTTGCTAAGCGACGTCAACGTCTTATAGCGGACTATTTCACTGCTGATCAACACTACGAATGCTGGTAACGAATAAATTGTAAAAAGACACACTATGTGAAGTTATTTTCCAAATAAGATTTGAAAAGCTTTGGAAGTTTATTTACAACACTATTTACATGGTTTCGGAGTAGTACACTTTGACATTTAATACAGTTCAGCGAGAAAGGCGACGAAGAATAAGAAGGGGGCGTTCCAGTCTGCGTAAACGGGAACCCCCACCACACGAGAACGCCCATTTGCGTCTGCAGTGGGATGATATTGCGGCACGCCGCTCCTGGGACGCTGCTGAAACGTTCCGCGGCGCGCCCGGTGGAAATGGTCTCATTGACTAGAGTGGCAGCGATCAGCAGCGGGGACCGCGGCGCGTACGCCTCCGGTGGAATCGAGCCTTGAGTCTGCCGGAGGAGACGGGAGCCATGATTACGAAACCTCCCTCCACGCTTCCCCCTGAAACAAACACACACTGTACTCACATAATACATACACAAACTCACATAATACACTAAGACAAAACAAAATACACACATTTAATATACTTTAAATATTTGATTCCACCAGTCAAATAAGTCGAATTTCAATAAGAATGCTTTTTTTTTTTATGATCCAACACATTAAAACAGATCAGCACGATGTTATTTATTATACAATTTCAGAGGTACAAGAAACATCTCATGTTTCCTATAATTGCCAAAATAGAGCAGTGCTTTACTAACTGTTTGGCTGTTGTTTCTGAAAGCCCCCCAAGGCAAAGTTCAGGGGTCGCCTGCTTAAGTATGCCCTAGACCAGCGGTCCCCAACCCCGGTACCGGTCCGTGGGTCATTTGGTACCGGTCCGCAGAGAAAGATTTTATTTATTTTTTCACTTCGCAATACTGTCACTCTTTTACATGCCATAAGTCTATATGCAGTTGTTAGATTGCATATAACATGTTTGCATTTTTGGCAACCTCTGCGCAACATAACCCAACCCCCCCCCCCCCCCCCCCCCCCCCCGGTCCGTGAAACTTTTCGGAGAATCATACCGGTCCTTGATGCTGAAAAGGTTGGGGACCGCTGCCCTAGACTACCCAACACTAGCACAATAAGTTGACATTTGTAACCAAGGTTTTCAATAGATGATATCAATGATTGATATTTTAGAGTCTAGAGTAGCAAAATTCCTCAAATGCGCATGAAACCTCAAATAGCCTAAGAAATTTTGAGATTTGATAAAAATATCTGGTGTGTTTGGAATTCCTAAAAAAGTGTTTGCAGATAAATTAATCCATTCATACTGTAGGGGTGAACGGGGTAATGTGAGATTGGGTAATGTGAGACACCACCTGTATCTAGGCAACGGTACACATTTGTGGTCATGTGACCGTTATGTTTTCAAGCCCCTCGCATTTTCCCTTGGCCATGAAGGAGAGAACCTCCTGGTGCTGTGGTAAGCATGTTTTTTTCACTTTTTTTTTTGCATGTAAAAGTATATTTTCTTGCTGTTGACTTGATCAACTGTTGTGCCAAAGCAAATTGATTCAGGTAGAAAAACTTATATCATACATGTTGATGAACTACCAACATATAAAACCATGTAATGATGCTATCTGAAGATTAGCCTGAATTACTAAGAGAGGTCGTTTTTTTCTAAAATGGTGGTGGTGGGTTGAAGTGAGACAAATGCTGTGGGGTAAAGTGAGACAGGGTCTCACTGTACCCCACCACGAGGCACAAGTTAAGTTTAGTCTTAAACATATTTTAATGTAATATTACATTACATATGTTTTATTTTTAATGTCATAAACATTGTAGAAAAGCCATCATGCCAAGGCAGTACAGCAGGAAGACAACCTGGGGCAAAACAACCCTCAAGGAGATGGAGAGGGCAACCGCTGAGGTCAAGGAAGGGAAGATGTCTTTAAGAGCAGTTGCAAGGGACAGAAATATTGACAAGTCAAGCCTCCTAAGATTCATGAAGAAAAAAGAGAAAAGGGAAGTAAAATCCGTAGCCTGGGGTGCAGTAGCTGAGGCAAAGAGAATATTCACAGATGAGATGGAGGGGGAGCTTGCCCAACACTTGAAACAACTAGCTGACCAGTTCCATGGCCTTCCTCAAGTTAAGTGCCGTCAACTGGCATTTGAATATGCAGAGAAAAAACATATCCCTGTCCCTGCCAATTGGACAAAGACACAATGTGCAGGTAGGCTAGGGTGTGCAAGAGATCAAATGCTTCTGTAGGTTAACTAAGGCCAACTGATCTTGCCACAAAGCTAAATCTTATAATAATGAATTGTCTACTCTAGGTGCAGATTGGTTTGGCAGTTTCCTAGCACGTCGCCATCTCTTTGTCCGAACTCCAGAGGCAACATCCATTTCTCAGAAGAATCAAGGGAAACACGAAAGAGTGGGAGAGACCCACGTTTACTATAAAGGAAAATGATGTGGCACATGTTCATAAAAGTGATGTGGTGAAGAAGCTGCCTCAACCTAAAAGGCCTGGAGGAACCACACGGAGAGAGCAACTCTTCATCTTTCCCTGTAACCTTCAGGGCTGGAATGTAGAGTAGCCTAATAGAAATACATAGAGCACATCCAAACAGTAGGCTGATGTTCTATTCCAGGTGGATCTAGTCTCTGTTCTGAGTCCCAGGCTGTTCTAGCTGTTTCTTTTTTGTGTTCTGACCCCCAGACTGTGTTCTAATCCATCTGGTTCTATCTGTCATTTGAATGTTAATCAAAACATTTTGAATTATACTATGTTGTATTTGATTTTGTTCAGAGTTACTTTCAAGTGTTTAGAAAAAAAAAAAGTGCTTAATTGACCAATCCCCATGATTCTGTTACTAGTCTGAAATTAGTTCTGGAATGTGTGGTTGTCAAGCTAGCTGTCAGGATTCTAACTGTTACAACATGTGTTGTTATGGTTTCAGAGTGGATAAAGTAAGTGGATCAGTTTACCCCCAGCTGATTCACTTTACCCTCCTTGATTTCGCTGGTCTGTCTCAGTTAACCCATAAGATTGGGTAAAGTGAGACACAAGACCACTTTTTAAAAAACGATCATATTTTCCCTGCCCTTCGTCCTGAATACATTCTGATAATTTCCATTGCTAAGAAACATAATAATAATAATAATAATACATTTAATTTAGAGGCGCCTTTCAAGACACCCAAGGTCATTTTACAGAGCATATAGTCATCATTCAAAACTATGTAAAAACAGACTAGGAATAAAAGAAAAACAGAGGTTAAACATGAAGAATAATAATAATTAATAACACTCAAAGACGCCTACAGTGAAGGGGGGACCTCACTAGAACGCTCACTACACACACCAGCTTGAGGTGGAGAGTTAGTGATGAGGTGGATAGTGAGGGAAAAGAACATTTAAACACTATCGACCATATGTAAACACTATCGATCACATTTAAACAATATCGACCACGTGTAAACACTATGGACCACATTTAAACACTATGGACCATATTTAAACACTATGGACCACATGTAAACCCTATCGACCACATGTAAACACTATCGCCCACATTTAAACACTATCACCCACATTTAAACACTATGGACCACACGTAAACCCTATCGACCACATTTAAACATTATCGCCCACATTTAAACACTATCGCCCACATTTAAACACTATGGACCACATGTAAACCCTATCGACCACATGTAAACCCTATCGACCATATTTAAACACTATCGACCACATTTGACATCGACCACAACATCCTGAATTAATGGGAAATGTGTACATTTTATTGATTTGTCTGTCATTTTAGCTCGCTTAGAGGGGAGCAGATGTAAAAAATGTCTCACTTTACCCCACTCTCTCCTACAGTAGTGTGTTTAACGATCTTCTCATCTGCCAAACAGGGAATCTGAGCCGCAATGTGGTCCACAAGTCTGTTGTGTCTGGCAATATATATGGTGCATTTCCACAAGCGGTGTGGTATGTCAAAGGTGCGATTAGGTTTGATAAGGTGCGGTTCGCGTTTCCACCGCCAAAAGTGGTCGGGGACGGAGCGATTAGCCATACCTATTTTTCAGTACGCCTCGTAGGGGTTCCAAGTGGTCTGAAAGGGTACCGAAAAGTTGGAGCTAAACACGCCGTTCATTGATTGGCCGACAGAATCGTCCCTTCCGTGCGACAGAGGGATAAAAATGACAAACACAGTAACGATAGTTATGATATTATAACTCTAGTTCTATGATTGTAGGCGTACCCAACCTGCTTCTGCTCTCCCCTCAACAGAGAAGAGAGCGCTGTTTTTTCAGCGTAAGCAGAATGTATTTACCATGCGCTCTTCTTCAGCAAACAACCATAAACCTTACAGGTTGTGACAAGAAGAAGCGATGTAACTCACAGCTGAGTTGAATTTCACATAGGCTGGGACAGACCTACTCAGGACCGAGCAGGGCCCTGCTTGACACACATACACATGCACGCACACACACACGCACGCACGCACGCACACACACGTCGCACACACAGACACACACAAACACACACACACACACACACACACACAAAGAACGGCAAACAATGGCCCTAGGCATGCCCCCTGTATAGTCAAAAAACACGCTGACTAGGGTTTAGAAAGAAACCGAGATAATATTGTAAGGCTGGTTGAGCTTGTTGGGACACTGTCTAAACAGAAGACCCGCCTGCCTACATATTTCATTTCAGACATCACAGATCTAATCCCTGTTTAGTCAGACAAAAAGCCTTTTGTCTGATTGTTTCAACTGAGCGATAAAGTGTGCTTATTGCCTCTACTACCTTAATCGCAACAGTATCTTTTGTCTCTATTATTATATGTGTCTTTTAGTCTAAAACAAGTCTCAGCACATAGCAGTCATAAACCTGGAAAATAACCTGCTTGGAAACCTGTTACAAACCTGCATACAAATCTTACACTGCAGATAATTGACAGACACCGAAGTTAGAAAAAGCAACTCCGCGGAGGCCGAGTCTTCGAAGTGAACTTGTTGCGCAGGGTGGAAACATACACTATCTGCCTCACGCGCATTTCAAACTAATTAAAGTAAGTAATGCCTTTTTTATTTTGCAGTGAAATTATATAGAAACCTATTCCCATTCCATTTTTGTATTCTAGCCTACTTCTTTTATGTCATTTATTTAATGATTATCATATGCATGTCATTCATATATTGCCTTTGACTAATGTAACATTGGACTAAATTGGGCTTTCTTTGACATCTTTGTCATTTCCTTCCCTCACGTAGACATGGAGTGGACCATTCGTAGGTATAAGGACCGAGGGATAAAAATGACAAACACAGTAACGATAGTTATGATATTATAACTCTAGTTCTATGATTGTAGGCGTACCCAACCTGCTTCTGCTCTCCCCTCAACAGAGAAGAGAGCGCTGTTTTTTCAGCGTAAGCAGAATGTATTTACCATGCGCTCTTCTTCAGCAAACAACCATAAACCTTACAGGTTGTGACAAGAAGAAGCGATGTAACTCACAGCTGAGTTGAATTTCACATAGGCTGGGACAGACCTACTCAGGACCGAGCAGGGCCCTGCTTGACACACATACACATGCACGCACACACACACGCACGCACGCACGCACACACACGTCGCACACACAGACACACACAAACACACACACACACACACACACACACAAAGAACGGCAAACAATGGCCCTAGGCATGCCCCCTGTATAGTCAAAAAACACGCTGACTAGGGTTTAGAAAGAAACCGAGATAATATTGTAAGGCTGGTTGAGCTTGTTGGGACACTGTCTAAACAGAAGACCCGCCTGCCTACATATTTCATTTCAGACATCACAGATCTAATCCCTGTTTAGTCAGACAAAAAGCCTTTTGTCTGATTGTTTCAACTGAGCGATAAAGTGTGCTTATTGCCTCTACTACCTTAATCGCAACAGTATCTTTTGTCTCTATTATTATATGTGTCTTTTAGTCTAAAACAAGTCTCAGCACATAGCAGTCATAAACCTGGAAAATAACCTGCTTGGAAACCTGTTACAAACCTGCATACAAATCTTACACTGCAGATAATTGACAGACACCGAAGTTAGAAAAAGCAACTCCGCGGAGGCCGAGTCTTCGAAGTGAACTTGTTGCGCAGGGTGGAAACATACACTATCTGCCTCACGCGCATTTCAAACTAATTAAAGTAAGTAATGCCTTTTTTATTTTGCAGTGAAATTATATAGAAACCTATTCCCATTCCATTTTTGTATTCTAGCCTACTTCTTTTATGTCATTTATTTAATGATTATCATATGCATGTCATTCATATATTGCCTTTGACTAATGTAACATTGGACTAAATTGGGCTTTCTTTGACATCTTTGTCATTTCCTTCCCTCACGTAGACATGGAGTGGACCATTCGTAGGTATAAGGACCCTGACAAGGAGACAGTCCTGTCCCTGTACTCCCAAGTCACACATGAGCAGATCTGGCCATGTTTTAGAAATGCTATGAGCAGCCCGCTCTACCTGTGCTTCTCCCTGGGTCTGGGCGTCACTGGCTACCTCCTGGCCTCTGGTTTAGGAGCCCTTGTGCTTGTTTCTGGCTGGGCAGGCCTAGTCTACTACTGCTGCCACAAGTTGTATGCTGACTATGCCAGAGACAGCCTCAAGACGGACATGCAGGACATACCGGCGAGCTACATGGCCCAGCCAGACGACTGCTTCTGGGTGGCAGAGACTGTTGCCACTGGGAAGGTGGTGGGTATGGTGGCTGTGGTGGCTAAGACGAACGGTACAATGAGGTACAGTGAATTGTTCAGAATGATAGTTTCACCTGTGACACGCCAAAAGGGCCTTGGATCCAGAATGGTTCAGACAGTTCTGGACTTCTGCAAGCAGCGTGGGATGTCCAAGGTTACCCTAGTGACCTCTGCCAGTCAAACGGCTGCCATTGCCCTGTACCGGAAAATGGGGTTTAAACTCGTCCTCTCACATACTAAGACACATCTGCCTGATTGGATGATGAAGATAAATAGAGCTACGTATATCGTGATGGAAAAAAATATATAGCCAGTGAGAAACAGCACGTAAAGATCTTGTTAAACATTATTTAAAAAAAGTTGATGTGTAATGTTCAATCCAACAAACATTGAACTTGTGTGTGTTAAAGCGCCAAAGGATGGTAGTGTTGTTTGTAGGCTAAAGGTGATTCTTAAGATACATTTGATACACAAGTGAAACCCTTCTGATCATAACAGAATAAAATGTTGTTCATGTAGCATATATACAAGTGTGGACATTGAGCTACCTACAATTAAACAACAATTACCCTAGGGTAATAATAATAATAATAATAATCCATTTAATTTAGAGGCGCCTTTCAAGACACCCAAGGTCAACTTACAGAGCATATAGTCATCATAAATCGTTAAAAAAAAAGAGAAGAAATTGTGGAAAAAATAAAAAAATAAAAAAAATAATAATAATAAAACAAAAACAAGACAAAACAAAACAAACAAACAATCACGTTAGACGTTGTGTGCGAGTTTGAACAATTTGGGTAATTACCTAAGGGACCCTATTATACCACCAGGTGTGAATTGTGATTAGCCATTACAAGCCAGCCATTCCTGACAGCATATTGTGACTTAGTGACATCATAAGTAGAAGTGTCCTGTATGAAGGGACCGATGTTCCCAGCTCACAGCAAGTAAGGGACCTGAAATGCAAAAACAGTCGTTACAGAATAGCTACATGTATTTGTTTACTGTTTTTACTGTAAACCATTTGTAGTGGCTTTTTTTTTTTTTTTTACTTTACCTTCGTTTTCTTTTGCATGTATATTTTATTTTATTATTTCATTTAATTGTATGACGATGTTTCTGTGTGAAACACTTTGAGTGTGCCTCTTGTATGAAAAGTGCTACATGAATAATGTTGCCTTGCCATTGTTACTATAAAAAAATGTTTGCCAGTGAGTGCAGCCAAGTCACAACTTCTGCTTTGTTCTGTTTGTTTTTGTTTACTTCAGGCACAAAATGTAGCAACCCTGCTTTCACTTGCCAAGAACCACATTGGTTTTTAAGATTGACTCCCTTTTTAAATGGTTGGTTAACAAACACGTTATGGTAGGCAGAGCCAGATAAATTTTGGGTTACTTAACGTAATCCCTGGTTCTTTGATAACAGAGTGAGGTGCGAATCGCCTAGGCGTGACCTACTACTGGAAGCTCCCATTGCACCACGTCTGTCCTTGACAGACAGGTCGATGTGTCACAGGGTCCCGCCCCCTGCACTTATACAGTCGACCCGCCCTCCTCAAATCATTCTATGCCGGTTTCTTTCCGTGTAAATGCAAGGAGGGACGTGTTGGTGAAACACCTCACTCTGTTATCAAAGAACCAGGGTTACGTTAAGTAACCCAAAGTTATTTTTCTAACTTCGCTCTGTGTTTCACTATGGGAGATATAGACCACTCCCGTATTACATATGTCTCCCAAAGCCATGCAAATTCAGCCAGGCAGCAAACATCACTTTGAGTCTGGTGAGATCGTTTCCAGCACGGCTTGAGAAACAGAAGGCCCTGAGACATCCAGCCTATAAAACCTAACAAAGGTGTGAGGCGTAGCCCAGCTCGCCGCAGCACAAATGTCATTCACCGACACTCCCCTGAATAAGGCCCATGAAGTAGCCATACCCCTTGTGGAGTGGGCCCTCAAGCCATGGGGGGGCTGCAAGCCCCTACTTTCATAAACAAGAGATATAGCCTCCACAATCCAGTGGGATAGCCTCTGGCGGAACAAAGGCTTGCCTCTATGGGGAGTGGCCCAAGACACGAACAGCTGATCCCCTTTCCGAAAAGCAGCTGACCGACTCACATATACATGTAGGGCCCGTACTGGGCATAATGTATTGAGTCTCTGCTCCTCCGCAGAGGAGAACGGAGGCGGGTGAAACGCAGACAGTTCCACCGTGAGACACCTATAGGTCGACTCAACCACCTTAGGCACAAAAGCCGGATTGGGCCGCAGGCAGACCTTGGAGATCCCCGGAGCAAACTGCAATCAGGAAGGACGGATAAACAATGGCTGTAAATCACTCACACGCTTAGCTGTGGTTAAAGCTAAGAGCAACACCACCTTCAGCGACACAAACTTCATCCCCACCGCCTCCAACGGCACAAAAGGGTGATGAGACAGGACATCCAGCACCACCGATAAATCCCACAAAGGGACCAGGGGCCTGGAAACTGGGAGCTTGCGACGCGCCCCCTTCATGAAGCGACAAACCAAGGGATGCTGCCCTGCAGGCTTATCCCCAAAGCCAACATGACAAGCTGAGATTGCCGCCAAGTACACTGGGACCTACTGTGTAGGAAACACAGTAGGTCCACCACGGAACACTGATATGGAATGGCGTGCCTCGAGTCGCACCAGTCCTCAAAAACCCGCCACTTGCCACTGTAGAGCCGGCGAGTGGAAAGAGCCCTTGCATTCTGAATGGAGTCCACGACCTGTGCAGGCAGGCCTGCCGCATTCAAGTTCCACCTCTCAAGGGCCAAGCCCAGAGCGCTACGCGGTCCGGGTGCGGATGGTAAATCTCCCCGCCCGCTTGGGAGAGGAGATCCCTGCGCAGGGGAAGGGGCCATGGGTCGCCCGCCAGGAGTTGCACTATTTCCGCCACCCAATGTTTGGATGGCCACCGCGGCGCTATCAGGATTAGCGACAGACTCTGTTCTCTCACCCTGGCTAGGGTGGGGGAGATCAGGCTGAGAGGGGGGAAGGCATATAGCAGCACGATTGGCCACGGATGGTCCAGCGCATCTACCCCTAGGGGAGCCCTCGCCTTGACGCGTTAGCCGATAAGCTACACCTTAAACCAGCGACACCTGTAAACAAATACAGGGTAACCGGAGAAGCAGCTCGCCTTTATGCGGACACTGCCCGGCGGGTGTAGTAACAGATAGCTTCTTACGAAGTTATACTCAGCCGAACCAGGTTAAAAGCCTACGACTGCATTCGACGACGGAATCCTTGACGGCCCGTCTGTGAACTGTTAAGCAGTTTAAAGCTAACCTAGATGAGCTGAGGGAGCTTGAGTAGCTTTCTCACGGGAAGAAAGCGAGAATGATTTGAGGAGGGCGGGTCGACTGTATAAGTGCAGGGGGCGGGACCCTGTGACACAGTCCAACCTGTCTGTCAAGGACAGACGTGGTGCAATTGGAGCTTCCAGTAGTAGGTCACGCCTAGGCGATTCCCATAGTGAAACACCGAGCGAAGTTAGAAAAATAACCCAAAGGCAAACTAGGCACGTGCCTAGGGCCTGATTGGCGGGGGGGGGGCCCAGACAGAAGGACAAAATAAATAAATAAATTAAAAATTGAAATAGCCTATACAAATGTCCTATCTACTATTTATTTCAGTGATAATATATCAATATATATTAATTAACTAAAAATAGTGACGTTGTTTATCTTAATGTTACGTCACATTAACACCAATCAGTTAGGTCCGAGGGGAGGTCAGCGGGTCAAGACTAAGCGGAACAATAAAGCTAGCAGGCAGGTCGTTTTTTGAGTAGGCTAACATTCAAGATGCTTTCGGGTGCATTACGTTTTTTTCAAAACGTAAAAAGAAAAAAAATGAAGAGGAACAAAAGAAGAGACAGAAGTTTCTGTCGGGCAGCCGTCCGACAGCTTTGAACCTGCTCGTGTCAGCAGAGCCAGAGGCCGAGCCAGGACCGGAGCCAGGCCCGGAGCCAGGCCCGGAGCCAGGCCCGGAGCCAGGCCCGGAGCCAGGCCCGGAGCCAGGCCCGGAGACACGGCCCAAAGACGCGGCGGAAGACGCCGTCACAGAATGACAAAATGATGGAAGAACAGCAGCCGGACAGAAAAAGTGAGACCAATATCATTTTGACGGAGCCTCTAAAACCAGAAAGGGTATTGACAAGCTATCCATCTGATCCTGCAAAGTGGGACCAAATTGACGACAGGATGCGTGAGTACTTTGCACGAAACCATCCCTGTCAAAATATTGGAGATTTCTCTGCATCAAAGAGGAAATATGGGTCATTAACCGAAGCTTAACTAAGGAACATTTCTTTAGAAAAAGCTAAATGGAGGAACCCTGTCAAGAAAATGGTTAGTTTGCTCACCGTCTACTGGCACTGTATTCTGTTACTGCTGCAAGTTGTTCAGTATAAGAGACAATAAATTTGGATTTAATGACTGGAAAAACTGTGCTAATCGCTTGCATGAACATGAGAATTGTATGGATCATCGCACTGCTGTGCTAAGTCTTATCTTATCTTATTTGACGCAAACACCAACCTGCACGCCTTCGTCGCCACCCCTTCACCAACACCACCTGGACATACTCTCCCGCGGAAGGCATGGGTTCGGCTCAACCGCCTCCGAACAGGCTGGGGGAGAACCCAGTCCTTCCAGAAAATGACCGGATCAAGCCCCTCAGACACCTGCCAATGTGGGGCTACCCAGACGGTCTCACACATAATCAATGAGTGCCCGACCTTTGGCGCCCCACATGGCCGTAGAGGCCTGGTACAGCTGGACGGAGAGACACTGAATTGGCTGCTGAATGTAGCAATCCCTGTGTGATAGTTCCAAAGGAAATTACACGAAAGAAGAAGAAGTCTTATCATCACTTGGAAATAAAAATGCACTCATAGATTCAAACATAGTACAGCAACAGGAGTCTGAGAGGGTATACTGGCTCAACATTTTGAAACGTATAGTGGCAACTGGCAACTATTTGGGATGCTTGGAGTTAATTAGTCGCTTTGATCCACTACTGTCAGAACATCTAGCCAGACACGGAAACAAGGGCAGGGGAAATACCAGTTACCTGTCCTCTAAAGTTTGTGATGAGTTTATTCAGCTGATGGCTGAGAAGGTTCTGCGGCCATTGTAAAATAAGTTAAAGATGGCAAGTATTTCTCCATCATTGTGGACTCGACACCTGATGTCACACATGTTGATCAGCTCGCTTTGTTAATTCGCTATGTCCTGAAGAAAAGTGGGGAGCCTGTCGAGAGATTTTTGGAGTTCATACCACAAAATGGTCATACTGCAGAGCACATGGAGGAAACACTCAAATCTGAGTTAAAATAACTGGACATTGATTTGATGGACTGTCGTGGGCAGAGCTATGACAATGCAAGTAATATGCCAGGGAAATATTCTGGACTGCAGGGAAGAATAAAAAATATAAATCCTAATACCATGTTCTGCACGTTCTCATAATTTAGTTGGTGCATGTGCAACAGAATGTTGCCTAGAAGCAGTTTAATTTTTTGGCTTCATCCAAAATCTTTACAACTTTTTCTCAGCTTCAAGATTTGGCTACAAAGCTATTCAGGATACTTTGAATGAAATCAAAGTTAACCATGGAACCCCCAGAGCTGCTCAATATGAGGCGAGTCAATTAATAACAGTGATGTACACCCTTGAAACTGCAGTTATGACGGTACTGTGGGATGACCTGCTGAGAAGAATCAATTTAACCAGCAAAGCATTGCAGCCAGTACAAATTGATGTATGAACTGTTCCTATTCTGTACAGTTCACTCATAGAGTTCATAGGACAGGCCAGAAATGATTTCAATGTCTATGAAGCAGAGGCCAAAAGTCTCACAGCAACTGAGGGATAAAAAGCAGATAGCCAAAGAAGACGAGTAAAGAAAGTTATGTTCGGTGAGTCTGCAGGTCCAGAGGTGGAGCGCTCAGATCGTGAAGCATTCCTGATTGACACACATTATGTCATCGGTGACTGCTTGTCACAAGAATTGAAACGACGCATACAAAAATGTGGAGGAAAAATTTGCTAAAATAAAATCAATGGACATTGAACAAATCCGTGCAGCCACAGAAAAACTGAAGAAAATATACCCTCAGGATCTTGAGGAGGACTTTACAGCAGAATTTTGCCAGTTCATCTCAATGGTGAAAGATGAAGAATCAGTCATGGCCTTGTACAAGAAGCTCCTAGAGCTAGGCTTGAGGGATGCTTTCCCTAATGGGGACATTTGCCTTCGCATGTATCTGACATTACCGATTGCAAACTGTTCAGGAGAAAGATAATTTTCTACGTTTAAACAAGTGAAAACATACCGGAGAGCAACAGTAACAGAAAAAAAACGGAATGCCTTTGCCCTGTTGGCAATTGAGAATGGATTTACAACCTCCCTGGATTTTGAAGACATTAAAGAGGACTTTGCCTCATCAAAACTCAGGAGAAAGCATCTGTAAATGTAAGCTTTCCATTTAAAAATCTAAATCTTAATAAGTAAAGTGAATGCATATAAATTAAATGTAAAGTATAGGGCTATAATTTCTACTATAATGAAATGAAATATGAGGGCCATCCAAGTATTTTCAAGTCTCAAACAGCTGTCTTTCAGCTTATATATACATTTTATTATTTCTCCACAAGATCGTGATGATGCTGTCAAGATGTGTTTCTACTGCAATGGAGGCCTGTGGTGCTGGAAGGCTGAAGATTATCCATGAGTGGAGCATGCTAAATGGTTACCTCAGTAAGTGCTGCTGGTTTTATTTATTATTATTTATTGTTGGACAGTTTCTAAATGGTCGTGATAAATGTGAAAGGTCCATGTTTGTCTTCTTGTTCCTATAAAGCACACCGTCCAGAGACACATCCAGACCAGTGGCGAAAACTGCTGAACAGTCCAAACCAGGAGCTGAGCTGCTGAGTGTTGAATACCAGAAAATTGAAGATAGTTGATGCTTGTCCATGAAAATAAACATCTTTACCACTACAGCACACTTTCTCTGACTGCAAATTTTATTGGTCTTTGTATATTTGACTACTTATTTAACTATTCAATTTAATCAACACATTTAATTAGGATTTTCTGCAAAATGCAATTGCTTACAACATTTATCTTTTTTGCTCTGTTTACATAGCAATGCTGACACAGTGACACCTATTGTTGATGTACTGGGACTACTGCCTTAACAATGACACTGGCAATGGATAAGATAAGGATAATTGAATCGCATTTAATAGAGCCATCTAATAAAGTATAAATAATAATAAAAAAAAAAATAGTCTGATAGTATACAACACATGACTTATTTTGGCGTACAAATAACCAACTTGTAACCAAAGACTACTATTAGTAACTTTGGTAAGTGTCAGGGCTAGAGTTAGGGTTCGGTTAGGTTATCGATGGAGGCGGGCCCAAAAAATACAGTCTGCCTAGTGTAGTCCATTAATCCGGCTCTGATGGTAACCCAATCACAACAGCGACATTAAACAAAATGTAACTCCCACAACCAGTGATGCCAGTAACGCGTTACTGGCCTCGGACCACTTTTTTGACCACTTAGTAACGAGTAATCTAACACGTTACTATTTTCAAACCAGTAATCAGATTGAAGTTACTCATCAAAGTCACTTTGCGTTACCATTTTTTTATTTTAACGGATCAGCGATTGGCGTTGAGAGCGATGGAGCGGTGTGTGTGTGTGTGTCTATGTTTCTGTCTGTCTGTCTGCCTGTTTATGTGAGAGTGCGTGTGAAGCGTAATGGTGCGTTCGAGTATTCTCTGCGTACCGACTCGGATCTCGGATCTGATGCCACGCCCACACTTCAAGTGTTTTATTATTTCGCTCGGTCGTTGGAGGAAAACATGGACGCCACCCGGAAAGCTGTTGTCGCGGTAGCATTGGCAGAGGACCAGGCGATCCAATATAAGTAGGCTATGGGCCATAGTCAAGTCAAGTCAAGTATATTTATATAGCACATTTAAAACAACAGTAGTTGACCAAAGTGCTGTACACAAATACAATTTATTTGTGTACATAGGCAGAGATACGGACGCAGTAAGGTATTGCAGTAATACGAGTGATTGAAATGACCATTTAAACCACCAAAGTGGTCCAAGCACAATGGAAACAGTTCATACTTCTAGTCACAATGGGCGCAGCCATCTTGAATTCTGTCTCGGAATTTCGCTCGGTCACCACTGAGTTCAACCGAGATGGCGAGATCGCCGTCCGAGGAAAAGGGGCGTGTTTGTGCGTGTCGCTAGGCAACGTCCTCGGACCTCCGAGACGGATGGATATTAAAACGCACCATAAGTCTCCAAAGATTTCAATCTATCCGAGGCGAGTGTTTACGTCACGCACGTCACGTGGAGATTCATTCGTCCGGTGATTGCCCCGTAAAGCACGCAGTGATATTTTGTCTACGTATTAAAAGTTGGCGGAAGCGGTTGAAAGCCGTGTGTCAGTGTGTGCACCAGTGGCGTGGCTTGGGGATTTTTTTGGAGGAAGCCAAGTGAGGCCAAACCTTTAGAGAAAATAGTGCGTTGCAGCTTGGATGTATTTAATGCAACTACAAGAGCTATTTGAGCGCCTGGTCATTTACCAGGACTTACACACGCCTGTAATCTGACCGACACGACACGCTCTCTCGCTCTCACGCACTCACACACACACACACACCCAAACACACACACAGTCCTCCTAAACATCTCATTAAATTACACATTTTATTATAAATGCAACCCCTCCCCGACCGAAATGCACAAGCCGCTAATGTCATCAATCCTGACACGTCCAAACAGTGCCAGTTTCACAGCGCAGTCTATGTGGCTTTTTGATTTACTGTGCCTCTCGATTGCCCGGGAAAAGTTGGCAAGGTCCAAGAATCCTGTAGTGACCCAGGGATTGTTAAGGGAGCACGAATCCTTGTCAAAAAGAAGACACGGCCAGCAAAATAGTCGCTGAAGTTTGCTGCTGCCAGCTAGCCACTCCGTTCGTGTATAGTTTTCTTCATTGAACATCCGAAAGAAGCCTTGCTTTCTCTCCCTGCGCAGTTTCAGCTTCGGTGTTGGCCTGCCATCGGATTTTATTTTGATTCGCTGCTGTTGTGGTAGTTTGGTAAAATTATTTTTAAGTAAATAATCTAAATCTCCACCTCCATAACTGCACTTGCTAAGTAGGCTACTCAAAAATGAGAACAATTCAAACATGCTAATTTCGCACTATTTGTTTTGTTATAGTTTTTTCGGTGACGTTGATAATGATGCTTTGATTTGATTGGTGTGAAGCCAAGGGCCGAGTGGCTTCCCTTGGCAACCTCCTGACACCCTCCCGACCAATCAGAGGAGGGCAGTGTCATGACAGTAGCCTCACCTGATTGGTCAATTCTTTCTTTTTTTTTCACCAAGGGATGCCAGCTCGGGCTGGCTTCCTCGCAGTGTTCAGTGTCGTGTTTCGCCGGGGCTTCAGTTTATAACAGGGGCGCAGTATCGCGCATTGTGAAATGGTCAATGAGAGGAGAAAATGGGGAAGAAATTACAGCAACACAGCACAAAATAATTAACGAAACTGTTAATATAAATGTTTTTATGGGATGACAACTACAGCCTAAAATAACAGGGAAGCCTGGCTTCCCTTGGCCTCCGGGAGAAAACTCCACTGGTGTGCACCCAGGGCCGTAGCACCAAATTCTGGGCCGCTGTATACAAGAGGTACTGACTTTTTTTTAACTGTGGCAACACTGCCCACAACACAACCTAGAGACGTTATAATATGTAACATTTTCTTCCTACACTTTATATCAAGCACTGGCTTTTGCAATTGGCCTGGTGCACAAGATGGCGTCTCTTAACTTCCGGGTTTTCCGTGGTGGGCACGACTGTTTCCGGTTGTGATAGAGAAGCAGGAAGAAGTGGACAGTTAGATAGTTAGATAGCGAAAATTAGTGTTTTTAAGATTAAGGAGAAGTGGTTAATATATCAACGGCAAGAGAAGAAAACGTCTCTACATTGTTGTGTGCCTCGATGTGCTAATTCGTCGAGCTACAACTCAGAAATTAGCTTTTTTTCATCAGCTGATTTACTTGAGCAACACCTCTGATGAGGACTATAGGCTTTGGCAGTCGAGACTTGTAAGTTAAATAATAACATCCTATTTTTCTTTATATAAGAAGTCAAGCAACTATAACCAGGACTAGTTTGTTATTTCTTTGTTATTTGTTTATTTTCACAGAAACTTGCACCCGTAGATGAATTACTGCTGTTTCTGATGCACCTGTCTGTGGGCCTGCCTCTCAGGGATCTTTCCAACCGTTTTGATATTCATCACACCACAGTCAGCAGAATCATTGCTACCTGGACACACTTTCTGTAACATCTACTTGGTTCCATCCGCCTGTAACAAACCGGATCAGCAGGACTCACCGCTGTGGGCTGAGGGGAGAACTATATCAACACAACAAACAACTAGATCAACACAAAAAACAGAGGCGTATACGGGACAAATGTACAACTTTCAAGAAACACCTTACCAAAGTGCTGTTTCCCATGCTTCTCCACAAAGGTTTCTTCTCCCCATCTTCATCTGTCTCCTATTTTGCTAAGGATGTGATGTCGAAGACACTCTGAGGACCAAGGAAAGAAGGGAAGAAGGGAAGAGGCCAGACGTGGAGTGACCATCAAGGTGTGTCGTCCTAGATTTTTTTTCCTCCATCGTCTTCCTTTTTTCCAGTTTCTACACGTCCCTGCCGGGCCTTTTTCCAGCTCCAGCCTTCCCCTCATCGCCTCCTTCCTCTTCCTCATTCCCTCCTTCTTGTCGACCCCCTCTTCAGCGATTCCATGGGGGCCGTGCCCCTGCTTATCCTTGCTTCGGTTCTGCACAGTTACGTGTAGAGTCTGTGCAACCGATGATGAGTTTAAAGAAGGGACTAATGGGTGGTGTTGTGGAAAATAAGAGAACCGCAATTCGGGGAGAAGCGGAACTGGAATTGAAATCAAACATGATTTGACATGACCTGATACATAAAAAAATGAATTTGAATGATTATTTACCATATGGGAATTCTAGTATAGAATTAAAGTATAATGACTTGAAATTACATTAGTTGTACACTGTAATAAGCTGTTATCAAGACGCCCATAACAGAATTTAGACAGAAAATTTTTAAGCAGAAAAGTTTTTAATAAAAGTTGATTCAATCGTACAGCAGGAAAGCAATTTCTTATAAAAAATCACCCCTAATCATCATATAAAAATAGTGTCAAGAAAGTCCGGCCTGTACGAAATTATTGTTAATTACAAGGCTTAGGAATCTCTTGGCACCTCACGATTCGATTCCGATTATGAGGTCAACGATTCGATTCTAAAACGATTATCGGTGCAACAATTTATTTTATGTACATTCCATGCGTGAATTTTCAAAAATATATATTGAAAATCACAGTAGCAAATCTGTGTTTGCTACTCAGAGTTTGCTAATCACTTTCTACTCTTGTGATGATCATTAAAGACATCAACAGATGATTTAACTTATCTAATATTTTATTAGAGAAAAAGCTTTTGTCACACATGACTTTCTATGAACAATGCAATAATCAATGCAGCTTGCATTACAACACAATATGGGAGTATGTAAAAAAAAAATAGGTTTCAGTTTTCTTTTCTTTCTAATCTTTCTTTTCTATGTCATTAAAGAATAAGCAGGAATTAGTAGGAGTTCCTGTGTCTTGCTGTGAGTTTGCGTGCATGCTATGCGTAGGCTGATTCGCAATCGTGTCAAGACAAATCAGATTGGCCAATACACACTGAAGATAAATTAAATCATTTAAAAATTACTAAAATTATCCCTCTCTGGCGAACAGAATGTTGCAGTAGGCGAACAAATTATTATTATTATTATTTATTTTTTATTCTGATTATTAATTTATCTGCATCGAGACGGAATCGTTCTAGAGAGAATCGCGATGCATCGAAGAATTGATTATTTTTCCCATACCCTATTAATTACAATAGCCAACCCCTATGAATAGTCATGGATACCAGACCACCAAGGACGACAGCAATGAGTATGATATACATACTCAGATGGGAGGATCAACAGTACATTCTTCATTTCATTCCAGGAATGGCAGTTGGCAGCTATTGGGCCACAACCAAAAGCTCATTGCCTCTTAGTAAATACTTCCAAAGTTGGAATCAGTCATTCCAACCTTGGAATGACTGATTCATCAATCATTCGGAGTGGACAAACCCACCAACGACCATGCAGATGACCCCCAACAGCACTGACACGACTGCGGTGATATGCAACCAGCCAACTAAAGAAAGAAAGAGAGAAAGACAGACAGACAAATGGTCAGAAAAGAGAATCATGAAAGAGAACTATCAAAGGTTCATAATTCTCTGAGCCGACTTATGAACTTTAAGTTCAGAGGAGTCCGAATGCGATCAGTTCTAAAAGGGTTCTATTGCTAAAGAGGTGGTTAACGGAAGAGGTTGTATTCAGAAAGTCTCGAGACTTCCTCGAGACTTCCTGAATACATACAGTATAAACAAAAAAACCTTAAGCAGGCCTACATACCTCTTTCAGTTTTTGTATGCAACTTAGAGATAAGGATGCGGACAACGTTACCAGTAAGGGTAATTTCAGTTGAGATATTTTGAATACCTTTCGGTTTTTATCCTATTTCCAGTCAGGGGTGTTAGGGGGTTAAGAATCAGAAAGTTGACTACAATCCCACTGCTGAGTGTACGATCAAGGTTGGAGCATGCCTAACTATAAAAGAAGACATGGGGCCGTATTCACAAAGCATTTTATCTTACCGCTAGGAGTGCTCCTAACTCCCGCTAAATCATTGTACGTAGTAGTTTTTTCTTAAAAGTTAATCACAAAGCCGCTGAGACCTACTCTTACTAAGGATGAATCACTAAGGGCCCTATCTTGCATCCGGCGCAAGTGACTTAGTCACTGGCGCATGTGTCGTTGCTAGTTTACAACTGGCGCAGAGCGTTCTTTTCCCACCACCGCCACTCGCCGGTAAATTAGGGATTGATCATGCGCCCCAAGGGGCGGTTCGGCGGAAGGAGGAGGCGTGTTCTGGCGCAAACGGTATTTTGCCGTTTCTGAATACCATTGCGCTACTGACCAGGAAATACCTGGTTTAAAGTCAGTGGCGCGTTGTTCAGATGCTATTTTAAGGGCGCATGCATACATGCGCATGCGATGCATACGGATTGCTTGTGCACCTCGCGCATACACTTTGCTTCTCCCATCTACCTAGCCGCACATTCTTGGTAAATTATTTGGGAAAGAACAGCTGATGCAGCGGTAATAAGTTGTACTTTTAAATCAATGCATCTGCAAACACCGTACAGCAAACATACATTTTCTTGACACAGACATCGTGTAGGCCTACATGCCCATAACTTTTAGGATTGATGAGTATTTGATCGTGAAAAACATTGTTTTACCGCAAGTGAGTGTTAAAAAGAATGAATGAATGCGGGCGCGCGTGTGTGCTCTGTTTAAACACACGCAAACTAAACACGTAACGCATAATACAATCAATGGCAATGTCTATTACCGCGGGGACACATGCATATTAGGATAGCATACAATACTGATAAGAAACAATGTTTATAATGTATTGCGTATATCATTAAATAGAACAACAGTTACCGCATATCAAATGTTATATCATATACGTCTTTTTTGCCGAAATTTATTTGAGGACTCAGTATTTCTGAAGTTGTGGAAGAAAACCCCTTATTCCATGTGTGAATTAGGCCATATTATTTGGCAATAAACTGAGCCATTTGCAGTTTGAAATTCATGTGCATCTGTCTCATCGGAGACTGCAGACGCGCTGTCAAAATATCAACTCGTCCGATTCAAATGCGCTCATGGCTCTTAAAGGGGATGGGAGCTGGCACTCTCATTGGTTTGTTGGACGTTACGCCCAAACCACACCTACGGGTAACTAGGCTACTTCAGACCAACCCTTTTGACACTTGCGCCGCGACGCAAGTGTCATTTATCCGCCTGAAAATTGCGATAGCGCCGTAGAACCGCCCACAAAGCTACTTGCGCTTTGCGCTTCCCACTTGCGTTTCAGACCGTTAAAATAGGGCCCTATGAGTGAACTAAGAGTGACGCGCCGTTGCTATGGATTACGTCGAATCTCGTGCACGAGTTTAGAAGCGGTCAGTGCGGTGATTGGTTGTTCAGACGAGCCCACTAAATCCCAGAAAAACAAGGAAATAGCCTAGGCTAGAAATGAATTCCTATTAAGTAGTTATGGACAGTGCAGTTAGCAGAATACACGCATGATGACAAGTTTATGCAGACCACGATAATGAGGTTGTACCCTGCACGTTCAAGAGAGAGAGAGAGAGAGAGAGAGACAAATTGCATTAACGTAAATTGCATTAAATCAAGGAGACAATTAAAAGCACCCTGCAAACTATTATCTAATTAGCATATTTCAGCCCTTAAACACTTAACAGCCCATACCGCCGTTCAAGTCCCCCTATCATGATGGACGATGAAAAAGTGAAACGCAAGCGAAAGGCCAATTGGTCCCAGGACCAATTGCTACTACTTGCCCAGTTTGTGCTGGAGCGGAGGGGGGTAATACAGGGTCGATTTGGGGCTGGAATGACCAGTAAGAAGAAGCGGGAGGCATGGGAAGAAATTTGCGTGAACATAAATGCTTCCTTCCCTGCTGTGCGTCGCTCCACCGACGATTGCGAAAAACGTTGGTATGCCCTGCAATCACAGTGTAGGTTGGAGATTGCCGACCATAAAAGAGCTGTCGCGGCTACAGGTAAGTCCATTATTAACATTGCTTGCATTCATGTGGGAAATGCATTTGCATGTCTTAAATTTACAATTAACAAAGGCTACAGTGATATGAAACGTGAATAAAACTGAAATTGAATTTGTTGGAGGAGGATCTGCACCAAAGCCGTTGTCCCCGGTCGCATCGGTGGTGTACGCCGTCCTAGGCTCGGACATAAAACTGGCCTTGAGGGTGCAGCTGATCCTGCAGTCGAGTTGCTAAAGGAGTTTGAGGGGTATGCATGCAATGATTGCAATAGGCTATATGAAAAACCTGTTTCATATTTACAGAAGAATTACAATGTGCAACTGGTCAACCCACTTCCCAAAAATGTGTTACAAATGAAATATATATATTCCCCACAGAGAAATTAAGATCAAAGTCCAGCTGCAGCTGCAGCATCAAATCACACAGCTCTTCCTCTTCTCCCCCTCCTAGCCCTTCCTCTGCCAGCTCTTCCTCTTCCAGCTGCACCTCCTCTCACAGCTCTTCCTCTTCCTGCTGCACCTCCTCTCACAGCTCTTCCTCTCCCTGCTATTCCTCTTCCAACTCTCCCTCTTGGTGCACCCACTGCCTCTCCTCTCCCTCCTGCTGCTGGTGCCAGTTCACTGTTGGAGAAGAAATTGAGGATGGAAATGAGGGTTTTAAAAAGGCAAAAGGCAAAGCGAAAGTGCAGGCTAATAAAAATTAACACTGAATATTACAGTCTTAAGATAGAAAAATTGAAAAATCGAAAGAAAATAAATGTTATTAACTAAACAAATGTGTGTTGACTGATTTGTGCCAAGGTGTTTACCTAAAATGTGTATTCACAAAGTGATCCCTAAATGCCAGTCCACTCGGTTCCACATGGTCAAATTCATCGTCAGTTTGATCGCCATCATCATCATCATCGTGGTCATCGTCCTCTTCATCGTCGTCATCATCATCATCGTCTGGCTGTGGAATGTTCCTCCGCTTGCAGAGGTTGTGTAGAATGGCACATACACTGATGACTGCTCGCCCTCTCTGGGGTGAGGCGAATTTCGCCGTGGAGGACATGAAACCGACATTTCATCTGCCCAATTCCTCTCTCCACAACATTTCGTGTATGTTTGTGTGCTTTAACCTATATGGAGGAAAACAATAATTTGTTGAATCCAATAATAAATATGGATTCAACAAATAAAAGGCGTCAAAGAGCCAATACGATGTGTTTTACGCATAGGACTAAGCGTAATCTGCGTAATCACTTACATGTTATACTTTAACTGTGCTGCCGGTTGTGGATTGAGGTAGGGTGTCAAGAGCCACGTCTTGCAGGGATAGCCACTGTCACCCAGCAAGTGACACCAAACTGGTACATGGTGCCTCTCAAAAAGCTGCCTCAGACCGCTCTACATTAAAATGCGCGAATCATGGGTAGGGTAGCTCCAGGCCACTTTGTTAAAATTTGCATCAAAAACAACCTGCGTGTTGATGGAATGCACTTTCTTCCTATTGACGAACACGTCCTCGTCATTTGATGGCGCGATTATTTTTATGTGCGTCCCGTCAATAACACCGACCATACCGGGCATACCTGCGATTGCCATGAAGTTGGCTTTGATCCTGTGTAATTGTTGAATGTCCAAAGGAAACCGGATAAACAGTTGGATGATATGTGGTCTAGAGAGCGAGTTGATAGTTTGGTTTATGGCACGGCTGACTGATGGTTGCGATATTCCTAAATCGTCGGCATTGCAAAGTTGCATTTTCCCTGTTGCTAAATAACGTAGTGTTGCCAAACATTTTCTAATCGGATTGTTCCTGTTAGTCGGGGATGTTATTGCATCCCGCACTAACTCCACAACAAGTTTAATACCTTCACGATTTAGCCTATATCTCTTCATTAACTCACAGTCTTCCATTGTCTCCAAATCATTTCGTCTCGCAGCCATTTTACGATCCTTTGTGAATAGGTCTTACTGAGTTAGGAGTCCTCTTGAGGACTTTTATGCTCTCCTAGGCTTAGGTGCTACTTTTAGGCCTAAAATACTTTGTGTTTTAAGAGTGACACGTCCGTTATTTTTAGGAGTTACTCCTAAATTCGCCAGTTAGGACCTACTTTTAGCCCTAAGATCCTTTGTGAATATGGCCCAAGGTTTGTAAAATAAGGAAAGGATGCACTTCAGAAGCAGATAGGTTAAACACATTGAACACACCGCGGACATCCACGTTGAACGTCACAGTTGTGCTTCCCTGGCTGTTGCGGGCGTCACAAACGTACAGGCCCTCGTGTTCAAAACCAGCCGACCGCACGGCGAAATCACTGCCGTTGCCGACTGTGGTGTTGTCAGGACCGGTCCAACTGTAGGCTGGACTGGGGTTGGAATGGGCTGTGCAGTTCAACTGGAAAGGTTCCCCTACTGCGATGGAAATAGGATCTGGCGAAGACCCCTGCCCCGTCTTAGGTTTGACTGACGAGAAAACGGGGGGGAAGTTAAAAAAAAGCTCAACATTTGAAGATATACACACTGATTCTTCTCAGGCATGTCATGTGCTTATTAGGGCCCGACCGATTTATCGGCCTGCCGATTTAATCGGCCGATTATAGCCTTTATGAAAATAATCGGCATCGGCCAAAAAGACGCCGATTACAACAGATTATTATTTTTTTTTTTAAATGCTATTGCGATTAGTATCCTGCAGATTGCGCTCCTACTCGCCTTGCTAACTAACAACTTTAGCTGGAGTAAAAAGGAGGAGATTGAATTTTACCGTACAACATGAAAGCACGCTCGCTCAGGCAGCTGCGCGCTCACCTCACCAATGTACACAAGACGCGTTGTTTGAGCATGTTGTGCCTGTTTTTCTTTAGGTCCCAGGCCATGTTAATTTGTTATACTGTAGACTCTAACGGTGAGACCATACTGCTCAGCACGCACGTGTTAGTCACTGCTCACGAGCGCAGCACATTGGGAGTTAGTTATTTATTTTACATTTTACATTACACTAATTTTTGACTGTAAATGTATTCTAAAACACTCAAAGGTTCTGCATTCAATTCACATATTCGTCAAAAGTGTTTAAAGTATATTTAAGGTATCAAAAACTACGTTTTATAGATATATATATATATTTTTATTTTTTTTAATCGGCCGATTAAATCGTAATCGTAATTTTTCTCTGAAAATAATCGGCATCGGCACTCAAAAATCAATATCGGTCGGGCCCTAGTGCTTATATTCAAATTGCAGACGTCATGAAGTTATAGTTTTGACACGGACCACCGGGCCACTCTAATATTTGAAGTAAACTCACAGTACACAGTGGTTGTTAGGCGTTCTGACATTGTTACAGGAGGTGGATCTTGTTGTCCCAGGTTCAGCTTGGCTTCACACCAGTACTGGACCCCATCATCCCCTCTGCTGGAGTTGAAGCTGAAGCTGGTGAACGTCTCTGTCACCGTTGTATTCTCAGAGGTCCTGTTGGGCTGTACCGAGTCCAGGATAGTGTCTCCTTTGTAGAAGGTCACGGCGAGGTTCTGGATAGGAGCAACGTTCTGGACACGGCACTGGAGGTTGTACTGATGTCCTTCAAGCAGTGGGCCAGTGTGGTTTACAAAGCTGATGGATACGTTGTCAGGAGGTTCTGCAAACACAAACACTAAAGTGAGCTCCAGCACGCTGCACTTCACCTACTGGTGTTATGAGCCAACTGGTTTCCGAGCTATCTGGAAAATTCCACAAACTTACAACCCATATTTTGTATGTTTCATCTCATTGTCATGTCATGTCAGACAATAAAGTTTTTCTGATTCTGATTGTCCCTGGTGTAAGTATCGCATTATAGTAACGTACAACCCTAGTGATGATCTAAATGCATGTCTCATAACTGACCTAAAAATAATGCACCGACTTGGATTCGATCACGCCCTCTGATACACAACTATATTTATAAGGTAGACAAGGTAGTTGGGGAACCGTTGGATTACCAAAACCACCGTGGCATACTGAACGAAACCGGTATCCGGTATAGGGCCCACAGATTGACATTAGGGGGTTGACATTAAGGTTGACATTAAGGTTTCAAAAGCACTTGCCCATCGGCCAAGTACAGGTCAGGTTCAACTTGCCCGAATGTGATGTTCACTTGCCCAAATTATAATCAGAATCTTGAACAGGCCTCTTTTTGCCAGGCACGCGGCCTGGTTTTGGGGGGGCTCAGAAAAATCATCCTAGCTCAGACTGAAGCTGAATGTTAGCTTCCACACATGTTGTGTTTAAAAAATAACAAACTTCCCTTTGTTTACTTATTTATCGAGCGGTCACATCGTGCCATGAAGTGATTTCAGTCCACCGTTGCAACCTATTAAAGCTATCGCCAAGTTATATGTAGACCTGCATGATTTCATGCAAATGTACTTAACTAAATGTCAGAGGTAGTAGCAAAGATATGTCTTTTTTAACTTTCACGTTTCTTGTAGCTCTAACTGAATAATCACTATCGCGTTTCTAGTAGTGTTGTCAGTCACGATACTGGATTTTCTAACTTTGACACTATACCTGGAAAAATATCGATATTCTATACCATTTTCGATATCAGGGGGAAAGTTTTTTTCAGGAAAGAACATACCCAAAGTAAATAGAGTATATCTCCACAACTGCAAGGGCGATAATGTCATCATTGTGCCAAAAGAAAGATTGTTGTGCAAGTGAAATATTCAATGGGGATGATACTTGGTTAAAGTGAATAAAGCCATGGAACACAGCATAAGTGGAAGATAACATTTCCACCTGAAATAATTATCAGCTGGTCGTTATCATTTGGGAGCGATGTCTTACTCTGAGACACAAATAAAGGTAGATATCTTACAATTTTGACACTTGACACCTCTATTTAAATTTCAGGGCAAATATATTCGAATGCACCAAGCCAAACACTCGCAAATAAACATATGGCCACTAGATTGCGCTGAAGAATATGTTTTCTGATTGAAGGCAATTTACCTAGGCCTATTTCCTAAGAAACCTTCTCTTATTCATTGATTGAAAATACCATGTTTAGTTGCAAAATTTGGCCCAGACACTGGGTTATCTGTTTATGGTGGTTTTATTCGACCAGAATCAACTTTGTGGACAAAAATCACAAAGGTAATACTTCATTTTTGGTTGTTAAAAGAAAAGGGGACGTTTCTTCTTAAGTTGTTATTTGCGAGTTTTAGTCACAGAATGATATGGTTTGGACTGTTGGAATAAGTGGAGGCTCAGCTTTCATGTAATATATAGTTTGTGAGGGTCCGATTTCGTGAAAAAGATCGCTATTGCCGTGCATGTGCACAGTTATGAAACCCAAAACCGTGTTCTTGCATATGACTTTCCTTGGTAATTTGCCTCAATCCTAAGTACTTCCAAACTGCACTCCTCCATCACTACTCCATTTTCCTTCTACCTAAACCGTTCGCGGAGGCGCTGCACTTGCGATGCTAGCTTTGTTGGCTAACCTTTAGCCAACACCTTCGAATCACGGCCAGAGAACGCACTGCGAGTGACAGAAGGCGGGGCTATATATCCGCACTGAAGCGAAGCGTGTCTGTCTGTTAACTCGCTTTCCGAGAGAAGAGAAGACGGCGCGCTGATCAATTGCAAATACTTATATTTTGTGTTATTTTGCGGCAAACAAGGTTGTTCTGCAGTTTCTAAAAACATTTGAATAAATAGCCTTTATATTAACATCCACCCAAAATCCACTTGCCCGTTCGGGCAACCAGAATTCAATCTCAACTTGCCCAACTATGACTTTTGGTTGCCCCGGGCAAGCGGGCAACCGTTAATGTCGAGGCCTGAGTCTTTGTATAGTTAGGTAGTCAGTTTAGTTCAGGTCAGTGGCGAAGCTAGACCTTTTTTGGGTGGGCTCAAGCCCACCCAAAACTTGCCTTAGCCCACCCTATCATTTCGTCCTCAAATCTAATATTCGACCTTTTTTTTTACACAAGCAATGAGTGAATAGATGCTGTAATTAACAGGCACAAATGGGCTAGTTTAATCGAGTGCAACCTTCCTGCAGGAATCTCTAACCTCTGATTGGTGGGTGGGCGTCTCCTGTTTGACAAAACCAAAAAGGCAGCACGAGCACACTTAACAGTTTCTGCTGTTTTGTCTGTCAAAAAGGCTTGCTAGTCTTTATCAGAAAATCCACGATTTCCAGCTGTGTTATAACATGACCAGCTAATAATAATAATAATCATTTTAAAACCTTGACATAATCTGTCAGATGACTATTAAATGACAGTTGACCACAAGGCGATTCTATCTATGCCTCCTCTTCAATTGCTTCATGTTTTAGTCGGCAGGGGCTTCTAATGCTGCGTAGCATGATAAGCATGATAAGGTGCAAGGAGCAGAAAAAGTTGACACGGGTGCTAATTTTCAGTTGAATAAAACCGCTGGCATTATTTTATCAGCTGAGGGCGTATTCATTGCCATAACAACGTGAGCTAATCAACAAGTACAACATGTTCTAATACTATGAGACTCATGAAAACGCCCTCAGCTGAAAGATGAACATATATATAATTTTTTTTGAAAGGGAATAAGCTAATGAAGCTGACAAGGGACCAATGTTTACAGTTTAAAAATATTTTTAATTAAATGCAAACCCCAGTGAATCATATGCTCTTGTTTCTCTGTTTGGAGATTCACACAGACTTAGCATTCTTGTTTAAATGTTACAAATTGAGTTTATAAACTGAACTCGGAAATTGTTTTAAGTTGTCGCAGATGTTATCTCTGCTAATTTTATCAATCTAAATAAATAAATATTAGCAGGTTCTCAATGGTAGGCTATTTCAATTCAGGGAGGGCGCGACAAAATATCTGTCTCCTAGGGTGGGAATGACAGAAAATAATTGAGAGCCACTGGTCTAGAACATGTTGTACTTGTTGATTAGCTCATTTTGTTATGGCAATGAAAACGCCCACAGCTGATAAAATAATGCCAGCGGTTTTGTTTTAACTGAAAATTAGCACCCTTTTTTTTTTGCATCAGGACAAGATTTTTTTGCATCAGAAGTTTTATAAAAATGTATGGGTCCCTGAAAGTGAGACAACGTAGTTTATTGCTCCCGAAATAGTGGTATGTTTCTCATATTATTAATCTCATACATGTTGTACCAATGTGTTTCAGTAACTGTGTAAATAAAAAAAAGGGGGAAATATGGTCCTTTTTGAGTGAAACTTACATAAAGGAAATTTAATATACCTCAAATTTGTTATTACAGTTCACATCCATTGATTATTCCTTCATCCAAATAGTCTTTTTTCCTTTCATCACTTTGGTGATTCAGAACTGCATTATTTAACTGACACTGCCGGCTTTTGGCTTAGACATACAACAGCATAGTAACTAATAAAATAAAGGTTGTGGAATCACAAAATCTTGGACAGGACTTTATATACTTCATATACCCCTGTGGCTTCCTGGGGTTGAGCCCCCCCAAAAGTCAGAACCTAGAATCGCCCCTGGTTCAGGTCATTCATTATCAAAACGGTAAACTAAGAGGACATGGGCTTCTACATCTATGACCTTTGTTCTTTTTCTAAAATCCGCTATAATTTTTCAATAACATGAGTCGACCGCCATAACAATTTGAATTGCGACCAGCCTTACTTGTGAGAGATCCCCTCCAGCATGGTGATATAACTTACTGTATAAGGTGACAGCTTGAACAGTGCAACAGTTTGCATTGTTCAACTCGTAGCAAATGGGCCTCATGTCCCATTCTGTGGCGTTGTCCACATTCCACCGTGATATCGTCTTGTTGATTCCGTTAATCGAGTTAATAAGCCTTTCAAATGATCCCGTGGGGGTCTCCCATTTAGTCTCCTTACAAGAGCCATTTACACAACTCGAACAGTTTGCATATAATGGAGATCCGTACTGCACAACTATTCGGGAGGGAGTGATCATAATAGGACATCCATCTGTGTGAAAAGGAGAAAGAAAGTAAAAGATGTCATTCTTCCAGAACAGATTTGTTTTTGTTCTGTAACCTAATTGTCTAAATGAACTTTCACGATGTGTAGTAGATCATTAAAATGTAACTCAAGTTGACGTGCGATTAATTAAAAGAACAACCATGGGCACCGTTAGCCCTTATTTATAACAATCTGGCTCACCTTTAGGCATACAATCGCTCCCATGAGCCACTTCCAACATGCACACGACGAGATAGAAACTCAGACGAAGAGCCAACATATCCATCTTCTTTTGATTATAAATTCATAGGAGGCGACGACGACCACCGTCCGCTCGTCGTGATCTAGATCAGAAGTGAAAGGCAATGTGGGTGATGCTTGAACGCCCGTGGATTTCCCGCCCCGCCACTTCTCTGAGCGGAAAGGAGTAGGTGAGAGAACCGAGAGTGATCTCAACATATTCCACACAGAAAGTGTCAAAAAAATGTAAAGATTTATTTGCGAAGCTAATGATATATATATATATATATATATATATATATATATATATATATATATATATATATATATATATATATATATATATATATATATATATATATATATATATATAAGGCCGACATGATTTAGAGGAGGCCCTTAAACTGATAATATTCCGAGGGCTATACAACAATCACATAATTTAATTTTTCTTGATTAGACGTATCAGGGGGGTGAGCTTCTCATTGGAAATAGGCCTACCATGCGGAAATACCCAACCTCATCGGCAATGCCCTGTTTGAAAGCCCCCGTTGCTAAACGTGTAGGCCTATATAGGCCTAAGTGAATGTAATTGTACGTTCACACCCAAAGCTGTAAAAGATGCAAAATCGTCGAATAGCTCAAAACGCCACGCTGTCCACAATATTTACAGCTCATATCGCTCTTGCGATTTTGCTTTTCCATTTAAAGGAGCCGCGCTTTTTGCCTGCATGCTCGTAGTTGAGGCAAGCTCATATCGCTCTTGCGATTTTGCTATTCCATTTAAAGGAGCCGCGCTTTTTGCCTGCATGCTCGTAGTTGAGGCCAGCCAGTGGCGAAACTACCGGGGTGGCAAGGGGTGGCAGCTGCCACCCCCCAAAAAATGCTTGCCACCCCACTTGCCACCCAGGTTGTTAGAAGTGTCTCCAATATACATTTACTGAATGGTATTATATTTTTTGCTACTGAAGCTGTTGATCTCATTGGTAACTTGTTTAAGTTTAAGAACTAAAATCTTTATGTCCCCCCTCCCCTGTAAAATGGTTGAGTCCATGAATCCTATTTGCTCTCTTCTCACCGTGCGCATCTGCCGCTTCATTCAAATGAAGGCTGAAACGGTTTGAAAGCCAAAGAACTGGAGACAAGCCAACTGTACGCTTGCAGTAATGAAAAAAGATATATCTAAGCATCGAGGTGACAGCCCAAGTCAACCAATCAGGCAGGGATTCCCCAGAACTCCGGCCAAATTGTCCGATTGAAATTTGCTAATATTTGTCTTAATAATAGTCTGCTGACAGCGCCCCCTCCTATCGATGCCGTAAATATGTGACGAGATACCCTCTCTGTGATCACAGCTCTCCGTGGCTACGGAGGATTGCATTTCTCCACAGCCGTCGAAGTCCTCATATGCGATATGAACGACATTTATCCAGAGTGGGCCAAGCGCGAAAAAAAATGCCTGTGTGATCCTGTCTCTATTGTTTTGTGTGATTTGACTGGCAGTTTGTCTGCTTATAGGTCGAAATGAAGCGGCCACCGATTATTGACAGGATGGGTACTTTATTCTACCGGACTCGTTCGCTTCTTCACTAGACACACGCGCTACCGCTCGCTCTCCTCGCTCGTCCACTCACTCGCTGACGTCACTCACACACGCATACGCACTCTGCCATTCTCCCGCACACACATATGCTACTCGTAACACTATGCCTCGTTATTGCGACGTTCACGTTTTTCCTCATCTATTGAGAGTTAGGCTATTAAACATGTTGCATTCTATACGGCCTGATTATGTCATTATTTAAGCTACATAGCCTAATAAGAAGCGCTAAGGATATTTGAATAAACCAACCAAACAGTTAAAGGGGCCCTATTATGCCTACCAGCAAAAAGCATCCTCCAACTGCAATCTTTGGTTATTTCTTTAATAATTTAGCTATACTTTAATAGTATTCTTTCGGTTCAAATCTGTTCAGTGTTCCAAATTATTTGTTATTAAATGTTACACTAAGATAATTGGTATTTAAGTGTTGTTTAAATAAAATGCTTTTTAAATTTAAAAGAATCGTGGGATGTATCGAACCGTGGGTCAAAAATCGTGATACAAACCGAATCGTGAATTTGTGTATCGTTACAGCCCTAGTAAATATGTTAACTGTTTTCATTAGCGATTGGTATAAATAAATACATATAGACACCAGGCATGTGTGTTTCCAACAATAAAAAGACTTGACTTGACTTGACTTTGTGTGTGTGATTTGCCACCCTTGAATTTAACTTGCCACCCTTCTGCCACCCCATGTAAAATTTTCTAGAATCGCCACTGAGGCCAGCGCTGCTGATGCCGGTAAGCAGAGCCGGAAAGTAACGGAGTAGACCTACATTTATTTGAGTACAGTAGGCTACTTAGGTACAATTTTGAGGGATCTGTACTTTACTCGAGTATCATTTTTGGGGAGTACTCATGACTTTACTCAAGTAAATTTGAGAGGCAAATATTGTACTCTTTACTCTGCTACATTTCTATCCATAACCGTGAGTACCCGTTACTTCTTCTAAAAAAAAATAAATAAAAGGAGAAAAGAAAAATCTCGGAAACCCTAAATTTGTTGTTTCCCTCTCAAACGTGATTGGATTGTGCAGGTGCCACTGATTAGGATCAGCAATCACCTTCGCCTTCTGCCAAAGTCAACTCCATGGTCAGATTTAGATGAGAGACGATTGTTGATTTGATTGATGAAAAAACGGAGAAACTCACACATACATACAATTGTTAGCTGAATTTTCTTTTCTGATACTACATATTTAAGTAAGCTGAGCAATTGTTTTATATGTTCTTGTTATACAGTATACTATTGTGCTATTGCCTTGTGGGCAAGTGAGAAATGTTAAATAAAGCAACATGGTAAAAATATGAAAATGACTTATGAAAAATGACATTTTTCATAACTCCATGTAGGACGTTTCTTTACATAAATGTAAGCACTGTGGCAGTAGTAATGCAATATTTCGAAAATGTACTCTTGTATTCTTGATACTCAAGTACTTTTAAAAACAAGTACTTCAGTACTTTTACTTAAGTAGACATCTGACTGGAGTACTTTTACCTACTTGAGTAAAATTTAGCAAGGGGTATCTGTACTTTTACTCAAGTAAGGAAACCTACTCTGTCCGCCTCTGCCGGTAAGACACAAAAACACAAGATAGTCATAAGTTTGGTCAATAGAAAAAGAATAATAAGCATAAATATATGAAACACTGAATAACTAATTAATGGAGCGATTGCTTATATGCTACATTATATCTTAGTTGATCGCTATCGTGTGTGTGTGTGTGTGTGTGTGTGTGTGTGTGTGCATGTGTGTGTGTGTGTGTGTGTGTGTGTGTGTGTGTGTGTGTGTGTGTGTGTACGCGCGCGTGATTGTAGTATTGTTTATTATGGAAAATATCCGCTCAACGGGAGCATTTGTGCCAGGCAGACACAGGCAAACTGATGAATTAGAAATGGATTTTTGTGCAGTATCTCCCTGCGTCTGAAATGCGCGCACATCTCCAACCATGGTCTCGTCCGCTGGTTTCCATCAGCATTCCACTGTGCGACCATCCCTGTTGCGTAATGCGGATTGCGCATGCCCTCAATCATACATTGTTGAAATCATATGCTGGATGCTTTATTCTTTATCTATGTGTTTTTTAGTTAATGATCGGGCTATTATAAGACCATGTTGGCTATGCAATCGCGGACAATTACGATGCCCAGGCCCGTCGCTATAGAGTGGCGAAGTCACGCCCCTTCCGGTAGGGCTCATGGGACCTATGAGATCGAAAAATATGAATGGGTGTCAATGGAGAGAAAATAATTATTTTCTGGTCCCAGTCTTTATGTGCCCTGGATTACACATATGTTGTTTGTGGATTTAAATGATAATTTTTCATGCAAAGAAAACTAAAAATGTTCGTGAAGAAGTTTGATAATTTTAGGTTTTATGTGAGGCCGCTTTGTGAACTACAGCTCTTCGCTGCTCTCAACGCATATGATATACGTCACCACACCCGCCCTTGGAACTCGGCACAGAGATGGCGATCTCTCTGCCTCACTTCACCGCTTTTTCCAAGGGGAGGATAAAAGCATCGAAAGAGGTGAAAACCATTATAAGTCGGGGCACGTGCAGAGTTTCAGTTATGCCGATGGGAAGATTGTCGGTCTTCTCCACGCCAGTCGCAGGGAGCGTGACGTCACATACGAGCCGTGTAGTCTTTCTCGTTGTGTTTTCTCTACAGCCTTTATCTGAACAATTGCACAATAAACGGTCGAACTCTTTGCATGAAAAATTATCCTTTAAATCCACAAACAACATATGTGTAATCCAGGGCATATAAAGACCGGGACCAGAAAATAATTATTTTCTCTCCATTGACACCCATTCATATTTTTCGATCTCATAGGTCCCATGAGCCCTACCGGAAGGGGCGTGACTTCGCCACTCTATGGGCGGGCCATAGGGGGCCTACAATGCTTGTGCCCCCCACTTGAGGCACAGATCTCAAAAAAAAGAAAAAAAAAAAGAACATTTATTTTATATTATTATTTACATTATTAACGCTCCGTTCACTTGCATGGGACCTTCACAACTTCCGGCGGTGAATTATATTTGATAAATCACAGTTTCCAAGTATAATTGACCGCTGTCAAGGTAAACAAAGGCTTTTTTGCCTCTAATGGCGTCTTTGGTAACACTCCGCAAGTAGTCCGATAACTTGTCAAACCCAGCGTCTTCGGTTGCAAAGCGACGTCAACTTCTTTGGCGGACTATTATATCTGCTGGCTACGTAGGCCTATGTCAATGTAGCCGCTAACAGTTACCGCACATTTTTGAAAAGTGAAGCTGGATGAGTTTTCGCTAGCTTACTTTCAGTGGCGAAGCTAGACCTCTTTTGGGTGGGCTCAAGCCCCCCCAAAACTTGCCTTAGCCCACCCTATCATTTCGTCCTCAAATCTAATATTCTACCATTTTTTTTTACACAAGCAATGAGAGAATAGATGCTGTGCATGGCTACCAGAAGAAGTCAAAGCTCACTGACACACAAGTAGTGCTTGACTGTACAGAAATCTTTTGCCAAACTCCCTCCTCTCTCCTTTTGCAGAGTGAGATGTTTTCAACATATAAATCACACACCACATTCAAGGCCATGATTGGTATTGCACCCCATGGTCCCATCACCTTTGTGTCTGTGTTGTATGCAGGTTCTATGAGCGACAGGGAGATATTCAAGCAATCGGACATTACCAAACTCCTCACAGCAGACATGGCTATTATGGTAGACAAGGGCTTTCTTGTGGACACCCTCGTTCCCTGCAAGGTTTACCGACCGGCCTTTCTGTCAAGGAACAAGCAAATGTGTATAGGGAGGATGTTCAGCAGACGCAGTCTATTGCCCGCTTGAGAGTGCATGTTGAGCGGTGTATCTGGAGGGTTAAGGAGAACAAACTCTTCGACAAAGTAACACCGCTATCAGTGTGTGGAAGCATTGATCAGCTGTTCAGTGTGGCTTGCTTCCTGGTAAACTACCAGAATGGACCAGGTGAAGGCATGGGCAGGTAAACGTTGATTGTGACAACCTAAAACATGAGCATGCTGTGAAGTTTACTCCTTACCTCTAAACAAATCAAATGAACATTTCATCTCAGATCTACTTTACAATTTGTAGATAGATAGATAGATAGATAGATAGATAGATAGATAGATAGATAGATAGATAGATAGATAGATAGATAGATAGATAGATAGATAGATAGATAGATAGATATTTGTTTGGTTTGCTGTTATAAATGAGATTGTGAATTATGAATAATTCAAAGAGCTTGAAGAAAATGAAAGGTGACTATGTTTGTACTGTTAAAATACTCTACTGGCTTATTCTGATAAAGTAAAATGCCTCAACCATTCTGTGTTTCAAGTCTTTAATTCCTTGGTGCTGATGTCGCAGCTTGTCACTCTGGATGATCCTGAAGACAACGGGTGTAGAAAGTCTTTTTTCTATATAGACACTGATGGCGTCGGAAACCGGAAATTAATAATATAATTATAATTAAGAAAATATTTTTTTTATAATAATAGATAGATATGCTACGGCCATCCGGAGGCGCACAGAGCTTTTGGCCGTGATTTATATATATACAATTATATCATGCTATTATATATAGAACGTTATAAGATGCTGTCCCCGAGAATTGGCGCGCTGCCAGACGCTGTCACTGAGTGTGAGAGGAGAGTTGACGGAGAAGATGGCGGTTGACCTATAGTATCAAAGTTTATACCGTTTATACTCGGTAATACCGGTGTTAACACAAGTGTATTACTCGGTGTGAAATGTCCACACCGCGGCAACCCTACGTTGCGCCGAATTGAAAAAGGAAACCGCTATAATGAAATAGCGGTAATATTTCCACATTAATTGATAAAATAACAGATTGATGATTTTGATCATTTTAATTCCAAAGGGGGATGCCATCCCCCCTCAACTCGAGTGCTGATCTCGATAGGCCTATATTTAAGCCAAAATGATAAAACGATTGGGCGTCATAGCAGTTATTTATACGCTCATTATACAACAGTTAGGAACCAATCAGATCGCTGGATTTAAGCCACCCGTTGTATAATTAAGCAATAGATCACGACAGGCTGTGGTATGTGCTCATTATACCACTGTTAAGGGGCGTTGTTCAGCGACCTGAAGTGACCAGATCAATCAATCAATGAATCAGATCGCTGGATTTAAGCCACCCGTTGTATAATGTATTTTATACAACAGGTGGCTTAAATCCAGCGATCTGATTGGTTCCTAACTGTTGTATAATGAGCGTATACATAACTGCTATGACGCCCAATCATTTTGTGAAAGTTTGCGTATCACTCCGCGCCTGGAAGTAGAAACGGTTACAAAGTAGCAGTTGTTGGTAGTAGCCTAGGAAACGGAACTTAGTAGAAACGGTAACTTACAAAGTAGCAGTTGTTGGGATTGGCCTAGGAAACTTTATCACACGGAAATGTACAGGCGGTGAGTGGACTGCTCCGTAGGATAAATTGCCGGCGAACCGCTCTAGGCGAGCCTTCTCTCGGAGGGACGCTAAAGTGTGTTGCATAGTGACCGTCGTGCATTTGGAAGGCAGCCAGGAGGGACTACTTTTTTGTATTCTTTAAAAAAAACAGCTATTTAGACTTTCTTGTTTTGTTTTTTTAATGTAGTGTGTCTATGACTTTCGTTTTGCCATAATAGTAACCATTGTATAAAAGCAATAGATCACTTCAGTCAGTCGTATGTGCTCATTATACCACTGTGAAGGGTGACGCGCAGCGGAGGGCCGAACAACGCCCCTTAACAGTGGTATAATGAGCACATACCACAGCCTGTCGTGATCTATTGCTTAAATATACAAATATGTTATATTTCTAATTTTAGTAAAAGGTTGGACACACAATTAACATTACTTATAAAGTAGGCTACTCAATCATCAATGCAGAATTCTGTCGTAAAGCATTATATTTCTCATTTCTTTTTTTCTTTCTTTTTATTTATTTTCTTATTTCTTATAAGTCTTATATATTTATTTATTTAAAAAAAAAAGACACTTATATGTTATGTCTGCATATTTATATTTATTGCGCCTATTGCTGTTGTTTGTGTTTGTATTTTTGCTTTTTGCACTGCCTTATTTTGCACTATGGGTAGTGAGCACCACCCCAAATTTCATTGCACAAGTTTGCACAATGACAATAAAGTCTGATTCTGAATCTATATGCCACTCCGTTCTCCCTATTTCAACTAGGTGTGTTTGCGTTTTGTGTGTGTACACACTTGCTCAACATGGTCTGGTGGATCATCACAGGGGAATTCAGCTTCATCTGAAGAGTCAATCTGGAAAAGCCAAATTTACCAATGAGATTAGGATAGCCACAGCAAATAGAAAGTAGCTGTTTGTGGCAGCTTAAACTTAAATTACAATTGTACAGTTATAATTTCTCAACATCCATTCTCTTAATTAACTTTGTGTTTAGTGTGTACACACCATAGACTGTGTATTCATTTGATCATCAAGGTCTCCGTCATCAGAGAATTCAGCTTCAAATGAAGGCCTTGAATCAATCTGGAAGCCAGTGGACAAATAGAGGTTAGCCTAGCTGTAGGGAATTACTTCGACAAAGTGTCGCAAGGAGACGCTCTTATTCCGGTTTTCTTACCTCCTCGGTCGAACTTGCTGGCCGTTCCTCTGTTCTCAATTGACTTCTGTACCATCTTGTAGTTTTTGGCACAGGTATAGAAAAATCGGACAAATATCGTTTATAATTTCGTGACATTTTGCAGTTAGACGACTGTCAATGCAGACAAATGTAAACTGAAAACAACAACTGAACAACTGAAAAAGACAACTGTAAACCCGCAAGCGTCTCACGCGCTGCGAATGCGGTTGTAAACATATGCTACGCATTCGCAGCGCGTGAGACATCCGTTGAATATTTGACAGTCGAGTCGTGAGTTTTAAGGTGCGGACACACCAAAAGCGTATCCCGCGTACCATGTACGCGCGTAACGCAGCTAAAATGTTGCTTGACCATTTTGTGTCAAAAATGGTCCTACATACGCAGCTACGCGCCTGTGGCTGCGCTGGATTTAGGAGTCCGAGGAAGGAAACCCAAACGCCGGCGTGTCTGGGTGCATGATAGAGCTTGAATCGGGTTAGATTAAATAATCTCGGATATAAATAACAATAATCGGGTTAAATAACTTCACATGGTGTGTCTGGTGTGTTTCCAGCATTCGTAGTGTTGATCGGCAGAGAAATAGTCCGCCAAGACGTTGAGGTTGCTTAGCAACCAGAGACTCTGTCCATGCAAGTGAACGGAGCGTTCACTCTTCGTCATAACTATCAAACCAAACATCCTTCACATTCACCGAGTGAACATTATGAAAGTAAAATGCACATTTCTCGCAATTTTTTTTTCCATAAACGCATTTAATGGCGTAACTATGTTACTATTTCCACCCAGAATAAAGAAAGATGTCGGCCGTATGCTTCTGTGCAAGGGTCACTACTCTCTGCCAGTGACGCCGGGTCAAGCTCCACGCTGATTGGCTATTGCGGCTAAGTATCACGCGTACGAGCGTAAAAAGTTAAATTTTTTGAACTCCTCCCGTACGCGCGTATATGTACGCGCGTATATATACGCGCGTACATATACGCGCCTCATACGCCCCTAACGCGAGTAAAATGTTGCTTGGTACGCATGATACGCGTGTACGCACCTCATACGCGTGTAAACCAATGCTTCCCTATGGAAAAATTGCGGATTTTATACGCGTGGTACGCGGGTAACGCGCTTGGTGTGGCCGTACCTTAAGTCGTGAGTTTGCTACGAAAAAATAAAGAAAATGGCAAAATATGCACTATTTGACTTTCCGGATGAAGGGGCTGTGGACATAGGCGAAATATCATGGGTGGTACGCAAAGTAAATTTAAAAGATCCTTTTGTAACGTATAAAGTTAATTGGCCAAACAAGGGAAGGATTGTGTCATGTCCAGGACGGATTATATCAGTCAGTGGTAAGTAACACAAGTTTTTTTCTCCTTTGACTATGTTTACATAAAATATGTGCATAACTACATACATATGGTAATGTTTCAAATATCACGGTCAACGTTTTCGTTTCAAAAACGTTGTTAATTGTTAAGCTCGCAACGGTAAGGCACGGTAAGGCCCCCTAGCTCGCGGCCTATAATGTGAGGCGCGGGAAGTGTGGGGTGCGCGGCCTGGATTTAAAGAGAGAAACTTTATTTTGCCCAAAATAATACTAGCATTTTAAACACACATAATGAAAACGTCATAATTTTGACGTTTTCAGACAACAGAGAGGAGATGGTTTGCAAGAGGAGGCATTATCTTGATGGTGGAGACAAACTGTTGAGCCCGGAGGAGAAAGGGAAGAGGAAAAGGAAGAAACTGAAGAATGGTTGATATTCTGACGACGACGACGACGACGTAGTATCGCTGGTAGGTAACTAAAGTTTTATCACAGAAATGTCATCTATAGGCCTTGTGGATGAGTTAAATTAAAATCGTTGAAAAACTAAACTTCATTATGATTTAAAGGATCCTCAGTTAAGTCAATGTAAGAAGAAGAAGAAGAGAAAAAACACAGGTCTTAACGTCTTAATGGAACTGGAAAAGCAAGGTATTGGTGCAGTGATGGAAGTGCTTCTTAACATCAGTGAATTATTGTAATGTGATGTAGCCTAATGTTGTCTGTCATATTGTACACCATGGGGTTGCCAACTGGCCTGCTTTGCCTGGCCTGTCAGATCATTTTGACTTTTTGCTTTCTGTCAACTTATTAAGCATATTAACAAGATTAGATTTGAGCATTCATCTCCTGTTCCGCCTGCATTGTCTACTCGCTCAGGCTCATCCCCCCTGCTGACCTCTGTTGTACAGTCTTGATGTAACCCTTAACTCTATGTACATCTTCTGTTTGTCATAGGATCATGTCAGCTGAACTCAATTAATGAAACCAGGAATGAAGTAAGATCCACTAATGCAATAAACTGTCTGCACTTAATGTTATACCTACAATTAAAGTTTTTATTTCCTAACTATAGTATAGGGATAGATACAGCAATATATTCCTGTAATCTATCAGCTGTAAGCTTTGTACCCTCTAACTGGCTTCTGTATTTGCCCAGGTGTATGTGAGTCAGTTTTGTTTTTTTAATGGAATTTTTACTTTCAGTGCCATCACCCATCTTTTGAGCTGTTGAGGGAGAACAACCACAGGCTGCAGAGGGAAAATGATTCTCTCAAGGCAAAAATAGCAACATTAAAATGTAATGCTATTGTTGAAAACTTTGTTTTTTTTTACACAAGGGTTTTTCTGTTTTACATGTTAGCTAAAAGGCTATTATGAATCCTTTGCTCGGTGCTGCCAGACGTTTTGCAGAAGATGGAGGAGTTTCTCCGCTCAGCACCAAGACCAACGACAACACCAATACCAAGACCAACACCAAGACCAAGACCAGAACCAACACTATCACCAGCACCAACAGCAGTTCCAGCCCCAGCAACAGAAGACCCATCACCAGCTCCAGGTCCATCATCAGCATCAGCAACAGAGGCCCTGGGCCACTCTGTAAGAATCTGTTTGACTTTATTTGTATAGGTTAAGTTACTTAGTTTCAGTTGCACTGTTTTTCTAAATGCATCAGCCGTACACTCGGTTAATCTAAATGCATATATATATATCATTGAGGTAAACGCTAGTCTGCTGTATGTTGAAGTAGATTTGTGGTAATGTTATCTACTTGCATTAAAGGTCATTCCAAAAGGACTTGTGGAGCGCTGCTCCTTCCAAAGCCCCCAGAAGTTCATAAATGATCTCCTACATGGGATGTATACCAGGGAATATATGGCAGGCCATTCAGTGACTGGCCAGTCATCCAGCAGCTGCACAGAAGGAAAACCTGGCCTAGCCAAACAGGACCTTGTTGAAATAACAAGTAGGTATATAGAAATGAGAAAAGATGTTGGTTGAGTGATACCCTCATTCTCATGCTCATCTTTCGTGTATGTGTTTGTGTGTGTGTGTGTGTGTGTATTCCCACAGATGTTCATGATCTGCAAAGTTGAAGTTCACCGACGTAACTGATACAAACATAAAAGCATTTATACGACAAAAGCTGAACAATGCTGCCAAATTTCAGAAACAATAAATGATCAACTGTTTAAAGAAAGTTAAACTTTTGTTCTATTCTTTTTGTATTTTAGCAGTCTGTAGAAAACACAGGAAATTAAGTCACATGTGCAACTCGGAAGGCTGGCGTCCGAGGCATCTGGAACACACAATAACAATACTGGGCTTGGTAAGTGGATGAAACCCATTGGCTCCCAAACAATTATTAACATTGCAACATCTGCACCACCAACTTGTCACAAGAATCCCGACTTCGGCTCTGTTGCTGTTTTCTTATGTTTTGTTTTGGCAGGGCCAGAGGATAAGTTTTGAGGCACCATTATTCGCACTATTATAATAGTGTATTGTATTACATTCCTATTACATATTATTATTACGTCCCTGCTGCTTGCAGTAAAACTAAAAAAATATGTGCATTTGCAAAAGGCATGTGACACACCAAACATGTTTTAGGCTAAGGCTACAGATCATGAACAGATGAGATCATTGGTAAAAACTCTTTTAAAGACAACTCCTGTTAATCACCCATGAAGCAATTAGGCCCTATATGAGTGCAAATATATGTTTTCTTTACAAAGTATTATGAACATTTGACAAATTATTATTAAATAATAGTGTAAGAAAATCGTGCTTCAACCAAAAACATTCACTCAAAGTGGCAAATGGGAGTGGCTTATTTGGCGGGGGGTAGGGGGGTTGAATTCATTCTCGACAAAAACTGAATATACGTCGTTGTTATTCATTAATAGGTCTACGTTTACTGTACGCCCAGATGTTTGGATACAGGTTATTTTGTTCTGCACTTTGAACAACGGCCACCGAAGTTAGTACGCTAGAATAGATCATGTGACCGCTCCGTGATTCTCAGGGCTGTTGGTTTATATTTGTAAAAGGGTTTTGCATTCGGCAGAAAACCACTCCGTTATCCCATGAAGTTTACTTCTTGCGCATAGTGGAATTTCAGACTATTTAAAAGTGAGTAATGCCTTTTGTTTTAATTTGCAGGGAAATAATGCTATTTGTTCGAATGATCATTGGCCTGCATACATTTTGTTCCGGTTCACGCAACAAAAGTAGAGCTTGTATTTGTATCAATTGTAGGCCTGTCCTAGTACCAATATGTCCATGCCTAGTACGCGTACGACTAGCATTGAGCCACTGCTAGGATGTTAATGAATTCCTTAAATGCAAATTCACGACAGAAACTCAAACCCAATCAATGTTTTGTTACACGAATGTATTCTAACCTACTTTGTTTATGTATTTAATTGAAGCATTATTCTATGCGTCATTCATACATTGAATTGGACTTATGTAACACACATAAAAGATAACCAAAGAGCCTAATTGGGCATTGAAATATTTAAAGGGGTCCATACCATAATTTCTCACAAATCTGATTTATTTTTAATTTCCTTCCCAAACGTAGACATGCAGTTGCGAATTCGTAAGTACCAGGACCCTGACAAGGAGACGGTCAGGTCCCTGTTTTCCCAAGGCATACAGGAACACATCAGGCCAAGTTTTAAGAATGCTATGAGCAGCCCGCTCTACCTGTGCTTCTCCCTGGGTCTGGGCGTCACTGGCTACCTCCTGGCCTCTGGTTTAGGAGCCCTTGTGCTTGTGTCTGGCTGGGCGGGCCTAGTCTACTACTGCTGCCACAAGTTGTATGCTGACTATGTCAGGGGCAGGCTGCAGGCGGACATGCAGGACATACAGGCGAGCTACATGGCCCAGCCAGACGACTGCTTCTGGGTGGCAGAGACTGTTGCCACAGGGAAGGTGGTGGGTATGGTGGCTGTGGTGGCCAAGAAGAACGGTGCAGAGAGGTACGGCGAATTGTTCAGAATGATTATATCGTCTGCGACACGCCGGACGGGCCTTGGATCCAGAATGACTCAAGCAGTCCTGGACTTCTGCAAGCAGCATGGGATGTCCAAGGTTATTTTGGAGACCTCCTCCACTCAAACGGCTGCCATTGCCCTGTACCAGAAATTGGGGTTTAAACATGTCCGCTCATATACTAAAACACATGTCGCTAATTGGATGATGAAGATAACTAGAGTTACTATTGTAGTCATGGAAAAATCTATATAGAACTGTGAAATATAAAACGCTGATCGTGTTAAATGTCACTCCATATAATTTTAGACTATCATTTTATAAATGTTAATGTATGGTCCCTTCTCATAAACATAACACTTGTGTATGCATTAAGTGTAATATGTTTAAGTGTAATATGTTTGTATTGTCAAGTGTCAAGCGTTTATGAGCACTTCTGATGACAATATAAAAATTGTATTTTTGTCAATGAACACTCCCACAAAGCTAAATGTAATCGTCTAACATAAAGTTATAATACAATAATATATTATGTTACAAAGCTTATTTGATTACATTGTATGTTATTTGCTCATTTATGAGTCACATTTTGTTATAATAAAGAATATACTTATATTTACTGATATACTGAGATTGTTTGTGATGAATTAAACACACAACGGGAGAGAGAGGAAGTAAGAGGAAGGTAGCGGGGTCAGCCGTGTAGCCGTGTCGTTGCTTCTTGTCTCTGGGGTCCATTTGGGAGGAAACTGCCCCCTGATTGGTATCACCCTCCTTCACTCATCATGTGAACATAGGATTACACTTTTCATGGTTGTGGTATATTCTACAACGGAAGATGTTGAATTAATCTGAAAAGCACTCCCATAAGGAGTGCTGACCTAAGATTATTTAAACCGGTGTGAATGATTTTCAGAGTGCCTTTTTCAACAAACATAAAACATTGCATTTTCATTTCTATAACTTATCAAATGAGAACAATATGTTCTTTTGATTGTAACAGTGAACGCAACATAATCCGATGACCAGTGCCCTCGGCACACCATTGCCCCCCGTCCATCTTCCGTCCATCTGTGGGGCTTGTCAAGGCTTTTAGTCCAGTGTTTTCCTGGTTCCCAACTAAATGTCTGACACAAGGCCTTTAAAGTTAGAAGAGTCCGCTGTTGTGAGTAATATTACACTTACAAATTACTATAAAGGAACTATAAGTAATATCTTGACAGCATCTTAGAAACCAGTGTGGGAAAAGGCAGAGTGAACTAAGGGCCCTGTTCAGAGGGAACAGTCATTTTCTCCCAAACAAGGAAAACAGAAATAATGATTATCGGCCATCCTCAATCCCAACAGCACTATTCAACAACATCTTGTTTAAAATCCTTGGCTTATTGATGTTTTAAAGCACTGCTTGAAATTGAATAAAGAAAAGTTTTAATTTAGGGCTATCTCAAATGGCAGGACTCAGGGGTCTACTCCTTTGTGCTAGTCTTTGTGCTAGTGTCGTTAAATCTCTCATTAGCCAAATGTTAGGCCCTCTGTGTATGTGAATATATATAGGGGAACGTTTCTCCTTCACTGAATCGAATTGGCTACTGCTTACGTTTTCTGCACTTTGAACCGAAGCATCTAGGGTTAGTTATTAACAAACTACTTGTTCATGTGATCATTACAGGATTCTCTACGACGTTGCTTTGTTGTGTGAAATTAAAGAATCCTTCCTCTTTGAAAGTCATTGAGTCGAGGCCAACTTCTTGCATCAGGTTGGATGAATCAGATCAGTGCACATAATCGGACTACTTAAGGGTAAGTGACACCTTTTTTACTTTGCAGTGAAATCAAGCCATTCGTTTGAATGATCATTTGCCTGCACACATTTTGTTAAAGGCACCCAGTGCAACTTTCGAGGCTTAAAAATAAACATTCAATTTCTAGTCTTTTTTACACGTAGTAAGTTTCAATAACTCCATACCATTACATACCGACATTCAAGCAGCAAAGATGAGACGTCGTTGTGTGGTGAGAACTGATAGAAAATCGATAACAACAACAATGCCGCCATTTTCTTTATTTTTTGTAACCTACAATAAATAAAGCAGGCTTCCAGTCAATGGAAAAATGGCTTCTCCCCACCGGCGATTGTTGTTGTTTACGATTTTCTATCAGTTCTCACCACACAACGACGTCTCATCTTTGCTCCTTGAATGTCGATATGTAATGGTATGGAGTTATTGAAACTTACTACGTGTAAAAAAGACTAGAAATTGAATGTTTATTTTTCATTGAATGTTTACATAAAGTTGCACTGGGTGCCTTTAATGTTAGAGAAACTAAATAAGACCTTTGCACCATGGCGGTGCATGCCTTTCAGAGCCAATTGTGACATATTAGAGCTACTACACATAGAATATTTATGCAACTGCTGACATGTTGATGTATTCTTTTGAAGAAAATTGGTGGTATTCACCCTAGTCTGGCTGAACGGAAGTGGACAGCGTCTATAGAGTGGCGAAGTCACGCCCCTTCCGGTAGGGCTCATGGGACCTATGTGATCGAAAAATATGAATGGGTGTCAATGGAGAGAAAATAATTATTTTCTGGTCCCGGTCTTTATATGCCCTGGATTACACATATGTTGTTTGTGGATTTAAAGGATAATTTTTCATGCAAAGAGTTCGACCGTTTATTGTGCAATTGTTCAGATAAAGGCTGTAGAGAAAACACAACGAGAAAGACTACACGGCTCGTATGTGACGTCACGCTCCCTGCGACTGGCGTGGAGAAGACCGACAATCTTCCCATCGGCATAACTGAAACTCTGCACGTGCCCCGACTTATAATGGTTTTCACCTCTTTCGATGCTTTTATCCTCCCCTTGGAAAAAGCGGTGAAGTGGGGCAGAGAGATCGCCATCTCTGTGCCGAGTTCCAAGGGCGGGTGTGGTGACGTATATCATATGCGTCGAGAGCAGCGAAGAGCTGTAGTTCACAAAGCGGCCTCACATAAAACCTAAAATTATCAAACTTCTTCACGAACATTTTTAGTTTTCTTTGCATGAAAAATTATCATTTAAATCCACAAACAACATATGTGTAATCCAGGGCATATAAAGACTGGGACCAGAAAATAATTATTTTCTCTCCATTGACACCCATTCATTTTTTTCGATCTCATAGGTCCCATGAGCCCTACCGGAAGCGGCGTGACTTCGCCACTCTATTGCTTAGCGGCCGATTTGGCCGCGACTCCTCCCCTTCCGGTTGCTGACGTTACAGTATTGTGCTCCCCCTCAAACTCGAAAACTAGGCAGTATGGCGAGTTTTGAAGAGGACTTTGACGGCGCTGTAAAGTTGGCATGTTTGGCTCTTTCCGTGGACACATCTCTGGACAGTATAACATTGTTTTCCAAAGAGACACATGAATAGCAGTTGGTGGTAAATGGCTATAGGCCTACAGACAAGTTTTCGAAATTGTTTGTGGAACTAGACATCCAATCTTGTTTAATTTTAATATAATGTAATTACTGATTACTGACTCTGATTTCATTACAATGGTAGGACCACAACATAGCCTATTTTGACATTACCTTGGAGTATGGAAGCATATATGTAGCAAAATTCAAATGGCAATGCAATTTGCAATTCAATAAGTAATTACGTTATGCAATTGACAATGCATTATGCAATTTCATAATGTAATTTGTAAATACGTTATTCAAAGTGTATTTTAATATGCAAAGTGACAATGCAATCCTCAATTACATTTGCAAAAGTTATAACAATAAAAATACAATAACATTTTGTCAAATTCTTTGAGTTCCTTTATTCAAATTGAAAAGCTATAGCGTCCCCGTGATTGCAATCCACTTCGCCACGCTCCGTGTGTTGCGATATTCAAATGACATTTCAATCCGCAAAACGGAATCCAAAGAGGAAATCCAAAGAGGAATCCAAAGAGGAATCCAAAAAGTCAATATGCAAAGTGGCAAACGTATCAGCCACCAGCGGGAACTACGTCACTTTCTATTGTGTCAGACTGTTTTATGTGTGGGGGGAGGGAGTTCCAGAGCCTGGGTGCAGAACAGCTGAATGACCGGGCACCCATTCGTAATGAGTCGTGATGTGGGGATACATAGTTGTCCAGCAGAGGTTGACCGGAGGGAGCGGGAGGGAGTGTATTCTTGGAGGAGGTCCCAGAGGTAACTGGGGGCTAGGTTCTGGAGAGCTTTGTAGGTGAGGAGTGGGTGGAGACGGTGGGTCTCCCGACCCTATGTTTCGCACCCAGTGCCTGTAGCACTTTGGAAATCTTTGTGTTTACCACACTGGCGTCAAAACGTACCCGTGAGGATAAGTCGTCTATCCTATCTCCCAGAACACGCACTCTATCTACTGCATCTGTGTCTTCAACACGATTGTTCTCCACATCATCGGCCAAACTTCGGAGCGTATCAATAATCTCCATTGGTGACCATGGACCTGACACATACGAACTAGAAGTGAACAAGGAAATTACGAGCAAGTGACGTAGTTCCCGCCCAGACGCTGATTGGCTGATACGTTTGCCACTTTGCATATTGACTTTTTGGATTCCTCTTTGGATTCCGTTTTGCAGATTGAAATGTCATTTGAATATCGCAACACACGGAGCGTGGCGAAGTGGATTGCAATCACGGGGACGCTATAGCTTTTCAATTTGTATAAAGGAACTCAAAGAATTTGACAAAATGTTATTCTATTTGTATTGTTAGAACTTTTGCAAATTTAATTGAGGATTGCATTGTCACTTTGCATTTTAAAATACACTTTGAATAACGTATTTACAAATTACATTATAAAATTGCATAATGCATTGTCAAATGCATAATGTAATTCCAAATTGCATTGCCATTTGAATTTTGCTACATATATGCTTCCATATTGGAGACTCCGTCTGGCAGGATTCTCCCCGGGGACGATGCGTTTGCGGTCACGATTATCGCCGGTTGGTGTGGATTTGGCGCATCGTTTCACTCTGACAGCGGCATGAGCGTTTGACATGGATTTAACCAATGAACCGATCCGTTCCACTTCACAATAGCTCCTACGGTATTTCTTTAGTAGTGTTCTACAAGAACCACATATAAATGTTAAAACGTTGTTCGTTTTTATAGGTCCCGTGAGCTCCTCAAGGGCCAAAGTGTATGGTGGCTTGAAATCATCGTGACAAAGAATCAAACGATGTTTGTTCTTTTTATCTATAAAATTATCTCCACATAGGCGACATACATCGTTAATGTTTTTTTGTGGCGTTTGGGATTGAGCCATTTCTGACAGCCTCTGAACGTCAAGAAGTTCCGTCAAAATAATTTCCCCCCCGGCACTATTTTGCATGGACACAACTGCTGCTTCCCGGGCTTAGCCCCGCCCTAGACGATTGTGATTGGTTTAAAGAAATAAAAACAGGCCCGCCCAGTTTCCCCACGGATAGACGGCTCGAGGTAGCGTGGCTCCAGACCATTCTACTTGCTGTAGTTTGGTCTGGCTTTGCGAGACTATATTCACCCTAACAAATAACGCAAGTCTATAGGCTACTACCCACTAATAATTAAAGTATCCCATTCCATATTTTGTTGCATAAGAATAATGTGTACTAGCCAACTTTTTTATTATAATGTCGTTGATCGTTGTTATTAATCTATTGCCTTTGAATAATTTAAGACATCAAATAAAAGTTTACCACTGGATTTAGGACAGATAACCACCTAATTGGACATTGTAATATTGAAATGGTTCCATACTGTAATTTCTCAACCATCTGACTTCTTTGTCCTTTCCTTCCCTCTCGTAGACATGGAGTTGACCATTCGTAGGTACCAGGACCCTGACAAGGAGACAGTCCTGTCCCTGTTTTCCCAAGGAATAGAGGAACACATCTGGCCATGTTTTACAAATGCTATGAGCAGTCCGCTCTACCTGTGCTTCTCCCTGGGTCTGGGCGTCACTGGCTACCTCCTGGCCTCTGGTTTAGGAGCCCTTGTGCTTGTTTCTGGCTGGGCGGGCCTAGTCTACTACTGCTGCCACAAGTTTTTTGCTGACTTTGTCAGAGACAGCCTCAAGACGGACATGCAGGACATAGCGGCGAGCTTCATGGCCCAGCCAGACGACTGCTTCTGGGTGGCAGAGACCGTTGCCACCGGGAAGGTTGTGGGTATGGTGGCTGTGGTGGCCAAGAAGAACGGTGCAGAGAGGTACGGCGAATTGTTCAGAATGATCGTCTCGTCTGCGATACGCCGGGCGGGCCACGGATCCAGAATGGTTCATACAGTCCTGGACTTCTGCAAGCAGCGTGGGATGTCCAAGGTTACCCTGGGGACCACGTCCACACAAACGGCTGCCATTGCCCTGTACCGGAAAAAGGGGTTTAAACATGTCCGCTCAGATTCTAAGGCACGCATCGCTAATTGGATGATGAAGATAACAAGAGTTACTTTTGTAGTTATGGAAAAATCTATATAGAACCGAGAAATATCCAACTCTGATCATGTTAAATATTGCTTTATGTCGTTACACATTAACATTACATAAATCTGAATGTATGGTTCAGTCTCATGAACAAAACACTTGTGTATGCATGTAGTGTCACAGGTTTGTATTGTCGTCAAGAGTGTAGTAAATTTGTTTATGAGTGGCACTTATGAAGACAATATTAAAATAGTATTTTTGTGAATGAACACTCCCACAAAGCAAATTGTATTTGTCGTATAGATATTATGTGACAAAACTTATCTGATGACATTGTATTTTATTTGCTCAATCATGAGAGAGAGAGGAGACAAACGAGAGAGAGAGGAAACAATAGAGGAACAGAGAGTAAGTTATCGTGGGTCGATCTTGACGCTGGTTGGGGCAGGTTGTTGGGGAACCCTATCAATTGCATCATTGCTCTATGGTCTATTTGGGAGGAATCGGCACCCTGTCATCCTCCTTCACTCCTCATGTGAACATAGGATTACACTTTTCATGGTTGTGCTATATTCTACAACAGAAGATATTTGAATTCATCTGAAAAGCACTGTATAAGGAGTGCTGACCTAAGATTATCTTAACCGGTTTGAATGGTTTTCAGAGTGCTTTTTTCAACAGACATAAAACATTGCATTTTCATTTCTATAACTTATCAAATGAGAACAATACGTTGTTTTGTTAATGTTTCCGCGAATATGCCTCGTCTTACGTGCACCTCTCCAAAATTGTAACACATAGGTCTACTAGTGCAATGGATGGCCTACGTTCAACAGTGAACACAACATAATCCGATGACCAGTGCCCTCAGGCACACCACTGACCCCGTCCAATCGTCCATCTTCTCCAGGGACTGGTGGCCCTGTGTCTTTCCCAGGGGGCAGCTCAGCTTCAGGGAGAACGATTGGCCATCTCTTAGGCAAGGGGACTATGAAGGCCCAGCTGTGGGGCTTGTCAAGGCTTTTAGTCCAGTGTTTTCCTGGTTCCCAACTAAACATCTGACACAAGGCCTTTAAAGTTAGAAGAGTCCGCTGTTGTGAGTAATATGTAAAAGGAGGTGATCATCAGCAAAGTGGGACTAACTCATTCTAAGTGTTGTATTCCATAAAAACCCACACTTAAACACTTTGACAAAATATGAGAGGTTGAGGAGGACAAGATTCAAAAGATAAAGACTTAATTATCACTTGCAGAGAAGTAATAACCAAACCTTGGCTTCAGTAAATAATCAGGCTTCTCTCAAATGGCAGGACTCACAGCGCTGCCCCTATGTGCTAGTCTCTTTAAATGACCACTCCTGTAAATCTCTCATTGGGCAATTGTTAGGCCCTCTGTGTATGTGTATAAAAATAGGGGGACGTTCCTCCTTTACTGATTCGATTTCCTGTTGAGGCTACTGCTTATGTTTTCTGCACTTTGAACGAAGCATCTACGGTTAGTAATTAACAAACTACTTGTTCTTGTGATCCCTTCTCCTTGAAAGTCTTTGGGTTGAGGTTAACTTCTTGCACAGGTTTGATTAATAAGATCAGTGCAGATAATCAGACTATTTAAGGGTAAGTGCCGTCTTATTTACCTTGCCGTGAAATCATGTTGTTGCTGGTAGTGCAACAAAAGTAGACCTTTGCATCATGGGTTGAATTGCCGTTCAGAGCCAACGACGCATTAGACCTAGTACGCATAAAACTCGAATGTACATGCAACTGGTGTCATGACATTCTCATGTATTATTGTTAAGCAAATTTGAGGAATTTACGCAAACCAATAACCCACTCTATAGGCTACTACCCACTTAAAAGTCAATTGTCCCATTCCATATTTTTAGTTATAAAAGAATAATGTGTTTTTGCCTACTTTGTTATTGTAATGTCGTTGATCGTAATCCCGCGCATTTTATTATTGTATTCTTCATATGTTGCCTTTTACTGTAACACACAAAATAAAGATTACCACTGGGCAAAATTGGGCATTGTAGTATTGAAATGGTTCCATACGGTCATTACTCACACATCTGACTTCTTTGTCATTTCCTTCCGAATCGTAGACATGCAGTTGACAATTCGTAGGTACCAGGACCCTGACAAGGAGAAGGTCCTTTCTCTGTTCTCCCAAGGCATAGAGGAACACATCTGGCCTTGTTTTAAGAATGCTATGAGCAGCCCGCTCTACCTGTGCCTCTCCCTGGGTCTGGGCGTCACTGGCTACCTCCTGGCCTCTGGTTTAGGAGCCCTTGTGCTAGTTTCTGGCTGGACGGGCCTAGTCTACTACTGCTGCCACAAGTTGTTTACTGGCTATTTAAGAGACGGGCTCAAGAAGGACATGCAGGACATACCAGCGAGCTACATGGCCCAGCCAGACGACTGCTTCTGGGTGGCAGAAACTGTTGCCACCGGGAAGGTTGTGGGTATGGTGGCTGTGGTGGCCAAGAAGAACGGTGCAGAGAGGTACGGCGAATTGTTCAGAATGATCGTCTCGTCTGCGATACGCCGGGCGGGCCACGGATCCAGAATGGTCCAGACAGTCCTGGATTTCTGCAAGCAGCGTGGGATTTCAAAGGTTACCTTGGTGACCACTGCTCAAACAGCCGGCGTGGCCCTGTACCAGAAAATGGGGTTTAAACTTGTCCGCTCTTATACTAAGACACATTTGCCTAATTGGATGATGAAGATAACTAGAGTTATTATTGTAGTCATGGAAAAATCGATATAGAACTGAGAAATAGCAATCAAATATAATCTTGTTAGACATTATCTAAAAAAAGAATTTTAAGTTTGAGTGTAATGTTCAATCCAACAAACATTGAACTTGTTTGTTAATGTATGAAGGGATTATAGTGTTGTGGGTAGGCTAAAGGTGTTTCTTAAGATACATTTGATTAAAAAGTGAAACCCTTATTCATAACCCTCCAGAAAGTTGCAAAGTACGGACATTTGACAACCTACAATTAAACAACAGAAATTACTGAAATGATTTGCAATGAGTGTTGAGAATGTTGGTTAAATGGTTGGTTTCTCCTGGTAAGCTGGTAGACTGATCTTTCCAGCATGCATCTGGGTGGGCACTCCCATCACAATTGATTTGCTATGTCATTAAGTCCAATGGCAGATTGTGACAAAGCTTATCTGATGACATTGTATTTTATTTGCTCAATCATGAGTTACAGATTGTCACAGATTTTAAAACATAATGTAATGCTAATCATAATCAAATGATAATCATACTCACACATGTTGGTAATATATAGGCCACATTTTCTTGTTTTATTCTTCTCACTCTAGGGACTGAAAAACACAGCTCACAGGAAAGAGAGTAAGAGAAAGTAGGAGACAGTGTTTCTGGTTGGATATCTTCAAATTGGATTAAACATTTTCCACAAAGTCATTAAAATATTGAAATGATTCATCATTTATTTCAAGGGAATGGATCTCACAATTCACCGACATTCACTTTCCAAATTATGAAACAGAGAAGAACTCCATCCAGCCATACCAAAAGCTTCTGTGGAGGAGCCTAATGCATTTCCTGCAGAATATGCGGTGAGTGCAGATGCAAAGTGAGGTTGAAAATGTTTTCATGAAGCCACATAGTTTAAGACATGTTGAATGGCTTAAATCAAGTGAAAAGATTTGAACAGAGTTCAGAAGGCTAAATGGAGTAAACAATGTAAACATAGACACCATTTAAAAAAAAAAAAAAAAAGTTTGAAACAAAGTGAGGAGTTAAACAAATAGCTAAAGGGATAACCAGTTTGAATAAATTGGAGTTAAAATACAGAATAGCTGATATTTTAAAGCTGATGAAGTTTGAAATGATCGATTATTGAGTCCCCATCCATAATCGCCCGATTTATAACAATCATTTTCCAAATCGATTAATAATTTTAGTGCCAGTGAAACAAGCAATACCGTAAACCCTTAAAGGCACCCAGTGCAACTTTCGAGGCTTAAAAATAAACATTCAATTTCTAGTCTTTTTTACACGTAGTAAGTTTCAATAACTCCATACCATTACATACCGACATTTAAGCAGCAAAGATGAGACGTCGTTGTGTGGTGAGAACTGATACAAAATCGATAACAACAACAATGTAATGGTATGGAGTTATTGAAACTTACTACGTGTAAAAAAGACTAGAAATTGAATGTTTATTTTTCATTGAATGTTTACATAAAGTTGCACTGGGTGCCTTTAAAGGTTGGGTATGGGATTTGCGAAACGCCAGCAGATTTTGAAAATACACAACTCAAATGGTCCTACCCCCTCTCCTTCAACGCTGACTCTGACTCCACCCATTCCAAGTACCTGGACGGACGCGCAATCATGCACGAGCGCGAGGAGCGAGCCACGCTAGCGTAGGTTTTCGTTAAACAACATGGCAACATTAAAAAAACAACATGGGGATGGTGGCGTCTTGTCTGCCATGGAAATTGTCTTCTACCGACGATCCACCGACGACGCAATAGCCATCGCTCTCCACTCAGCGCAGAGTCACCTGGAGAAAGAGGGAAGCTACGTCAGGATGCTCTTCATTGATTTCAGCTCAGCTTTTAACACCATAATGCCAGACATTCTGATCCCCAAGTTAATCAACCTGGGGCTCCCACCACCCACCTGCTCCTGGATTAAAGACTTTCTGGTCAACCGACCCCAGCAGGTGAAACTGGGTCCTCACCTCTCCTCCTCCCGCACTCTCAGCACTGGCTCTCCCAAGGGCTGTGTGCTGAGCCCACTACTCTACTCCCTCTACACATCCGACTGCAGTCCCACCCACCCAGAGAACATCTTTGTTAAATTCACTGATGACACAACGGTGGTGGGCCTTATAACAGGGGGAAACGAGGCGGCCTACAGAGATGAGGTCCTGAAACTTGGTGAGTGGTGTGTTTCTAAACATCACCAAGACCAAGGAACTCATCCTGGACTTCCGACGGAACAGAGCCCCCCATGCCCCCCTGTACATCAACGGTGAAGGTGTGGAGCGAGTGCAGTCATTCAAATTCCTCGGAGTCCACATCTCTGCTGATCTCTCCTGGTCGGTCAACGCCTCAGCGCTGGTCAAGAAGGCCCAGCAGCGGCTACACTTTCTGAGGGTGCTCAGGAGGGAGCATCTAAACGCACAGCTGCTGGTGACCTTCTACCGTTCCACCATCGAGAGCCTGCTGACCTACGCTGTGTCAGTGTGGCACTCCAGCTGCACGGAGGCCGACAGGAAGAGACTGCAGAGGGTGGCAAACGTTGCTCAAAAAATCATTGGCTGCCCTCTGCCTTCCTTAAGCACCATCTACGACGCCCGCTGTCTCAGCAGGGTCGGAGGCATCCTGAAGGACACCACCCACCCCGGCTACCATCTCTTCAACCTGTTGCCCTCTGGCAGGCGCTTCAGGTCCATCTATGCCAGAACAAATAGACTCAGGAACAGCTTCTTTCCTAAAGCTGTCACCATACTGAACTCAGTTCTGCACTGATGTTTGTCTTTACTGTGTATTTAAGTTTTACTGTGTATTTTACATTTTTATTGACTTATTTATTTATATTATATATTGCTTTTGTAATTATTATATATTTATATTCGATTACATGTATGCATGTATTGAGCTGCTCATTGCATTTCGTTGTACTTGTACAATGACAATAAAGCTTTCTATTCTATTCTATTCTATTCTATTCTATTCTATTCTACTGCTAGGTCCAAATGTGGATTAACTAGTTCCAGTAGCTACCGCAGGATAACAACAAACAGGAGCTTGCTCTGGGTCACGAGCTCTGGGTCACGAGTACTGCACGAAGGGGTCGCGCGCGGGGCGCGGGGGAGGGGGAGTGCAGTACGACCGTTTGATTGACGTAGGCCTACTTACTGTCCAATGCAACTCGGTGGCTCTGGAAATCATTGGCTGGAGTTTTTCGAGCCCTGCCCGTTCCACAGATGATTGACTTGTTTAATTTTCATGTCAGTAGGCCTACTTCTAACTCAGTGGCTGTAAGTGGGTTTTTCAAAAAGGATTTCAAGTAATTCTGAAAAAATGGCCAAAAAAGAGAATTCCATACCCAACCTTTAAGCTAAACATTGTGATTCTAGGGAAAATGTACGTCCAAAATGGTTAGCTTTTGTGATAGCCACCTTGGGCTAGAGCAGGTGACGTCATCACGCTATAGCCTCGTTGACCGATAGTCTCGTTGACTATAGGAAGTCAACGAGACCAATATATACGAGGGAATTAAATAAACTAATAGTTGATTCTGAAAAAAGTATTAATGATATCGAAAATCGGTATTAATCTTCAAAAGATATTTGAAGATTGTGTTGATTTGTTAATGTTTGAACGAAAGTTAACTTAAAAATTGACCAAGTTCTGAAGTCTGAAGTAGGCTAGTTGAAGTGTAAGAATGGGCGGACTGCTCCACCGTCCTCCCATTGCCTTCCATTATCAAAATATATATTTTAAAAGTAAAATAACTTTAAGTAATAACTAAAATAATTAACCTTTAAAATATTAAGAAAAAAATGATGGTCATGCAACTCCAAGCTAATAAAGTTTGTAGAGAATAAGAAAGAAAGAAAGAAAGAAAGAAAGAAAGAAAGAAAAAATAAGGGAAATAAAATCAAAAAGCCTGAGAATAAAAATAGTTAAGCGCTGCTTGCAGCATTCACCTAACTGATTCGGCCTCAGGATGACGCCATGGAAGAGCCTTGACACGCCAAACAGAGATAATGCTCTATCTCTCCTGCAGATGGCGTGAGAGGATTGGGCAACAACGTCCCTTTCAGGGTCTAAACTAACTACTCTGGCGCACGCCACCCACACCGCCAACTGGTGACAATGCACACAATAATTTCAGCAGTAGGCTTACCACCATAAAGTCACTCAATAAATAAATGTCACCCAGAAACCCCATTTATGTTGCTCTTTGTTTAGGTAATTACCAAAAATTGCAAAAGGATGAAGGGAACAGCGACACATTGTCAGAACATAACAACAATAACAAGTATGACAGAAATCATGTTAATACTATAATGTACAATAGTGCTTGTACTGGCTTAAATAACTCTGGGCTTCAATGCATTGTGTATGCCTAATCATACATTTATTGAGAATTGCAAATGTTGGGGATATCTGATTGTCAAGGTTCTACAGTGACCTTTAACTTTACATTTTTGTTTGAATCCTGTCCTGTGTTGACATTTTATTAGTGCACAATGTGTACTTGTTCTTACCTATTTTTTTTATTTACTTGTTGATTGTCATTTTGATTAGTTTATATAATGTTGTGTCAGTTCAAACAAAAGTGACAATACATGATTTAATTTAAAGATGAAAAGGTTGTCATAAGTATTTGTTGCCTTTAAAGAGTCAGCATTTTTCTTTACAGATCTGTGGTCCAGGAGATATCACTTTCTTTCTTGTGCCATCTTCCATCTCTTTGATCTTTCACTGGTTCACATCTCTGAGCACCACCAATCACCAACACATGACTCTAATTTTGAGTTCATCTCCACACACATTTCAGGTGAATGACACTTGGCGCCACTCCAAAACAAAGATCGTTGTTGAGAAACCCAAGGTGAAAGTTACTCCGGCCTCTGTTATAACACTTGGCAATGTGTTTCTGTGTGCTCACTCGGTCAGTTAAAAGGCTTTGAGTTCAACAGTTAAAAATAAAAAAATGCCAAACACAAATTTCAATACACAATGGGTGATGGTTTGGAAGACACTGAGGGCACAAGTGTTTAGCAGAATGTTGATCTCTGATTAGAATCTGTTTAGATTGTAACACTTCCAGCTCATTTCTGATTAACCAGGGCATCTCAACACTTCTGACTGGTGGATAAACTTGGCATCTCAAGCAGTTCTGTATTTCATTGTGTATTATACCAAAAATATTCAATTACACTGGTCACAAGATTGGACTTTAACAATTACATATTCCAATTCTGACAACACAGATCTATTCCCCAAACAAATTAAGCTCTTTTCTTGGCCTGACACAGTATGAATTTGAATGCGGTTAACATCTATATGAGTAGGCTTCAGAATGGTTGCAAAATATGCAGAATGTTTGCAAAAGGTAACTATTAGGAATACATCGTTTCACCATCCACTGGCCAGGAAAAGTATTTTCCAAAACATTTTCTCAAGATCAGGTTTTTCCCTTGGATGCCCATGAAATCCTTTTGGTGGCTGCCAATGTAGAGGTGAAACCCTGCTCATTAAATACCCCAATATTGGGAAATAATGGAAAACACTTCAAATGTAATGTTGTGAAAATTAAGTGACCGAATTCTTGAATTGGAAGCATATACATTCGTTATAAAGGGAGGTTATAATAGATTGTTTTGTCTGGAAATGTAAATATATGTTGTTAGCCTTGAATGTACCCATTTTCCTTTTTTTATTAGAGGGACTAAATAATCTATATAGTTTTCTCCTGGTCGAATAAGGGAATTCCAGCCCTTAAAATAATGTTTAACTTAAAGACATAATTTGGTGCTGAAAGTTAATCGATGACTGGGGCCCTATGGTTTGAAGCCCTCGGGTTTGGGCCCTGAGTTGGAGAGCGAGCTGTTATTCTGTGACAAACAACATATGAACAACATGACCACAAATGGTAGTGTACTTCTACTATTTCACAACATATTCCGACGCAATGCTCTGACGAATAACACACGCACACTCTGATCCTTATTTGATCAGGTCATGTTGACAGATCAATTCATCTTTTTTAAATAATAAACAGGTTTGCCTTGCCTCAATGCCTTCCAGAACCAACCACATGATCAGACCTTGACATCTCCAACAAAGACGTCCTGATGAGGAAACAGACAAATAAGCATGCTGTTGATGCTGCCGCTGAAGCAAAACATCTCACAGTTTCACAGGAATAGGAGGAAAATATAAAATGTTTCCCAAACTTGGGCAAGAGATAAAGAAAACATAAATCGAAAGACAACATGGCAAAATGTTACAAAATGTCCCTTAATATCATATTTATAATCATAGCCGTTCAAGGAATATGCCTGTCAGAAGGCAGCCTAATGTTCATTCACAATAACAATTTCATTCTAAAAAGTTATATTTAAAAAATGATTTAACAGACAAATAGACAAGATTAATTTGACAATTATATGATATATTCAGCGGGATTATCTTGCCTGCAGCTTTGTTTTTCGACCAGTTGTTGTTCATGGTGGACGAGTGAACAACAAGGTAAAGTCCGAAGCTGTAGATCAAAGTGCCCTAGTGAAGGATGAGAAGGGGGCAGTTCAAGGAGAAATCGATGTCAAAAAGTTGAGCAAAAAGCTCTCGCCAAATCAGAAAAATAAGTAAGAGAAATTAAGTCAGACAATATTATGCAGGCCACACACACACACACACACACACACACACACACACACACACACACACACACACACACACACACACACACACACACACACACACACACACACACACACACACACACACACACACACACACACACACACACACACACACACACACACACACACACACACACACACACACACACACAAACACAAAAACACGAGCCAATGGCGGACAGATGTGACGATTTGGCAGGGTAACATATCCAAACAATTAGTTGGTCGGGCCCATTAGACTCTTTCGCTCTGGTAGGTAAAAATACTAAATTAAAAAAGAACATTATGGATCATGTGCATTTCACATAGGCACATGCACGTGGTTATGAGTGTAAGGGGTGAACGATCAGATGGGTGACCTCATTGACATGAATAACATCTCGTGGGAGGTCAGTCACTCGCTGGCCCCAATGGCCTTTGAGATTATGCTGCCGTGGACACAGCGAGGGTCCCGGTGCCTCTTGGTTCACGCAAACATGGCGGATACAGTACACACGGAGGAGCACATACAGTAAACACACACACACCAAACACGACGCCGCCACTGCTTTAAAATACACTATGACACCATGCGTACACAGACACAAACCCACAGCTTCATACTACCACCAGACAAATACATTGAAGCAATCACACCGATCGAAAGTCGCAATACAATTAAAGTAAAAAAAAAAAATCAATTAGTTAAATCAACTCTAATCATCCGAAATATAATTTAAGGAATTTCGTTTTTTCCTCACTTGCAGACCTCTGAATTAGGGAGACCAAGGAGATTTCAAGAGATGTTAAGTTATTTTCCTCTAACATCATGGTAGATCAGACAACTGAACCCCCCCCCCCCCTGGACTACCACAGACCTTCCACTAGTAAATGAATAATTCATTAATTTGCAATTGACTCTTTTATATCACTGTTCATATCTCACCTATAGTGTATTCATATTTGTACTACTATCCATACCTCACCTGTGTAGTATTCCTATTAATAACACTGTCTATACTGTACATATTTTGTCCATATTTTATTTAATCTACTACTAACCTTACTTTTTCCTACTCTGTTCATGTATGCATGCATCTTATTTATTATATATTCCACTTATCGTATGTATTTATTATTTTTGCACTTCTGGCAAGAGGCTAAACTGCATTTTGCTTCTGTACTTGAAGTGTTTGTGTCGCTGTGGGGTGCGGGCGGGGCAGCAGGAACAACGATGTACAGATTCAACTGAGGGGGCAAGTGGCCTGAAAGCCAGACAAACCAGGCGGGAAACTCAGCTGGACGACCCGGCTGCTGGACGGGGCCGGAGCCGGAGATCTCAGGAGGACCACCTGGATGCAAGACCAGCTAACATGTGAAGCCGCTCTGGATGATGAATTGGGCCCCAGACATGTGGAACATGCGAATAGGGGGAGCCGTTCAGACGGATCGGGAAAAAATTGCAGGTGGGAAGATAGACAAGGACACACAGGTGAGGGAAATGAGGTGATTGCAGGCTGGAGATGTATGGTGAGGTAATAGGTCTAAGGACATCTGGTGGACAAGGGGAGAAGGAACCCTAAACAACATGAAGACAAAGACAGAGCATGACGCTTTGCATGAACATTAAGTGGAATCTAGTCGGATCTAATCTGTTTTGTTCTATTTAGAGATTGTACGATTATTAACATAATATTGACATCAACACATCAACCAACAATATTAATAGGTTAAGATTCAAAATCAGATCCTTTTGAATCAACACATTGAATAATAGCTGCTGGATTTATCGACACCACATCAACTAACGGTGAAGTCATTCCTACCGAAACTGACGTTTCAAGCACTGTTTACCGACAGCGCATAATCGTACATTGTGTATCCAACCTTTAACTCCTTTCAATAAGAGAGAGGAAGGGAACTGTATCTAGGTAACAGGATGATGTATATGAAGTCCTTACAAGTTTATGTCATCTGTCTATCATTTTTTTATTTTGTATATATATATTTATTTACTTATTTTTTAATATTTGTTATTGTTATTTACTAACAATCTATCTCTAGTTGGCAACCCCTCCCCCACACACACACACACACACACACACACACACACACACACACACACACACACACACACACACACACACACACACACACACACGCACACACACACACACACAGTGGGTTGCAGAGTTCAGGGGACCGTCATGAACTCATGAGCTTGGCTGTGTTCCAGGGGGTCACCTCAGGCACACCGTGTAACACAGCAGGGCATCTGTCTTCACCTCAACACAAACACACACACACACACACACACACACACACACACACACACACACACACACACACACACACACACACACACACACACACACACACACACACACACACACACACACACACACACACACACACACACACAACAGGAACACAGTCCCACACACAGCGCCCGCACTCAACTCATGCTCGTGCTCCAAAACAACGAGGAGAGGCCCGGGCTCGCCCAGGCGTCCTGACGCTAGCGGTTACAAGGCGCTTTATGATCCAGCTGGACGACCCTGAGGGTGCTCCTCCTCCATACCCAGCACGGCCCATCTGGTGGCAGCACACCCTATAGCATATCTTATGTGTTTGTGTGTGTGTGTGTGTGGTAGAAAAACATGCCCCATGCAGTAAACACAGGAGGTATATGGAAGGTTTCAACGCATGCACACACACACATGTTGGTGCGCATCTTTGAGAATGCAACGCGGTCGCGGTAGGCCTGCTGGTAACTAGGGTGGGGGGGGGGGCCTTCTGTTCTGTATCATGTTTGTTTTGAGGGGCCTTTATCCTATTGCTTCCCCCCTCGTATTTACCACTTCATTGTGTTTCCCAATGAAACTGGAGATTGTTACTGTACACTCTGGAATGCGTTTCATCTTTTGACTGATGGGCATGTGACACGCCCATCAGTCAACGGATGAAAGTGGGAACTCTACAGGAATGGACAAACAGAGCACGAGACACTAGGCTCTGTGTTTCGATCTGTTTGTCCATTCCTGAAGGGGTCCCCCCCCGCCATTCACCGTCGGGCTGTCGTGGTGGCTCTACGTCTTTAAGAATAAGTAGTAGCACATACATATAAGTCATGTGCTAAGAAAAGCGGACAGATGTTTTTTTTCGTGCTTTATTTCGGTCGGGGATCTCTGGTTGTTATCCTATCCTGGTTGCTCAGGCCCAGCGTCGGCTGTTATGTGGTTGCACAGAAATGTCCGTCATTCAAGCCGTAAACAACATTGTCCCCCCGGCAGCCTGCATTACAGTCTGCTACTTGGCACCCCTCAGTTTCCCGCACCTCTAAATAAAGAAAGGCTCATATGTGGGCTAGGAGCCCGCCAGTGCTTACGGACCCCATCTGGCGGTAATAGTTTGCTTTTGGGCAAACATAGTTGTGAGCATTCTGCGATTCTTGGGTCCTTGGCCTTGCACTAAGATTTTGTGATGTGAGGGAATGTGACACTAAGCAGTTGCTTCCTGTGATATGAGGGATATCCTGCCAGAGGCAGGTCAGCCCCTAGCCGATCCTCAACTGCACACACACACACACACACAAACTCCCCTACAACCACACACATACAACGACAACCACACACTGACACACACACACACACACACACACACACACACACACACACACACACACACACACACACACACACACACACACACACACACACACACACACACACACACACACACACACACACACACACACTCACACGTACACACACCCATCAACAAACACACAAACACACAACCATCCACACGGACAAACACACACGCACACAGACACACACAAATACAAGGCAAGACCACATTCTGCATCTTTGTCACATTTACAGTCTGGAAAGAGAAAAAGGGAACCCTCTACCGCCATATTTCTCTTGACTGAATCTGGCTGCATCAAGTAACAGACAGACTCCCTTTGCTACTTTATCTTATAGCCATGAGTATACAGAGCATTAATCAGTGAGGCGACTGCAGGCAGGGGAAGTGACAATGAATGCAGATATACAGGTGATTGGAAGTTAGAACTGATTGCCCTGTACTGATCAGACGGGTATATTCACCTTTCACAGTCTTCTATATTGCTCAAGAAGATTAAGATTTGAGCATATATATCACATATGGTTTGTTCAAGGTATCAAAGAAGGGTTTGAGGATTTTGGACTTGCTATGCACAATGATATTACACTTTGTATATTGGCACCAGTCCACTAGGAAACCAGGGGCAAGCTGCAGTTCATTATAATGGCGACACAGTGGCTGCTGCAGTTTAACTGGATGGAAGGTGTCGGTATGCATGTCGTTCACTGGGCTAGTGCTGGGCTAACAGCAGTCTGTGTGTGTGCTGACTGAGTGACCCACACCCACCTCCCTCTCCCGCCCGCGAGCAACTGTTTATCATGATAAGATTACAGCATCGGGGCGTTGGGTTGCCAGCGGCCATGGGGGTTCACTGTATCGGGAGGTCAAAAGCTTTGACAAATTCTCCCTCTGTGGAGCTCCTGGGTGGCAGTGGGGTCAAAGTGTAGTGGGGTCTGCCACTGATGTAATCAACGACAGGCTCCGGGCTCCTGGCAATCAGGAAACCTAAAGATAGCAACTAACTGCTTGCGTGTCATGTACAACATTTAACAAAATTCTCAATGCTTATCATAGTTTCCTTGAGGTTAATGCTTGTTAAGAAATTAAAAGTATAACTAATATTTTAATAGTAAGTTGTTTCATATATCGGCTGACACGGTTTCAGGTCTGTACTGCATTTGGTCACAAATTTACGATCAGAAAATATTTTTTATGAGTTGTTTTGTGGTTGTTTGTGTTGCCTTGCAGAGGAAAAAGTAGGCAAACGCTAAAGTGAATGACTTGAATGATTTTGAATTATTTCAAAATAAAATTCAAGTAAAGTTACAGGTACCCAAATCGAATAAATAAATAAAAGACTAAACCTTTGACATTAGATTGTGTGTGCATGTGTATGTGTCTATGTGTGTGATTGTGTGTGTGTTTGTGTGTGTTCATAGGTGTTAAATAGTATCCAAAGGATACAAACCCACTCAACCTATGTTTTGTCCCACATAAATGTTTATGTGGGATAAACAAAGATAAACAAAGAACACTGAGGATTTCTGTGTCTTTTTTTGTGTGTTCACATTTGCATCTGTAAAGCTTTGTTACTCTGGAGCTCTCCATATGACGTGGACCGCGTGAATCGCTTAAATCGGAGAGGGAGACATTTGTAGTCGGGAGAAATGTACTTTGGTCTGAGGGGGGGTCTTTAGATGGATGTTTGATGGCCTGCCTCTTGGTATGTAGCCTTTTAAGGGCAGTTCCTTCTGTAACTGACTAATCTTTTCTGAATAAAGAAAACAAATTAATGCAGCTTAACATGCCTGCACATGCCATAACTTCACGGCTAAACTGGATTTATACATGTGGTACACAAGTGACACATACTGCCCCGCTATTTCTGACCTTTGAGCTTACCTATAGGCTGTTCGATGTTTAAGTTATATCCGGATATTATCCGGATGAAAGATGAGAGAGCTACATTCTGTACATATACATATAGCGAGAAGGAAATGGGATCACATAAATGGCACTGTCCTTAACCCGGGTCATATAGAACATTTTAGAGATGGACTCTTTGATGAAGTTGAGATTTGATAACCGAAAACCAGGTCCAGATAACATCCACTCAACACAGTGCAGTTACTCCCGCTTCTCTGCCTCCGCTCCGAGTTACAACTCCTTAGTGTCAAGGGCCACGTTGGGGGGAGGGGGGAGGGGGGAGGGGGGCTCCCTCCTTCCAGGGAATCCTCCTGACCCACATTCTGGGCCTCTAAACTGGGAGCGCAGATTAGAGGCAGCTGTGTCCCACGTGGCCCACGTGTGGAAGGAAGATGGTGTCATCAGGTTCAGCAATACCTCCTTCCGTAGTTCCCTTGGCTGGCCCCAGCCTCTAACTGTCGCCTCCTTCCATATGAATGACCTAGTGTGTAGGGCTGATTGATAATAAACAATCATCTACAGGCTCACTGTAAGAGCGACCAATCAATCGCTTATTTCTTTTTTTTCGTCTTCGAAGAAGATTGGGCGTGAAGTAACTGTGTCTAAACAACACATCAGTATGACATTATCTTAACTTGGGCTTCCACAAATTGCATATGGAAATCGAGGATCTTTTAAACATGGAGATTAAACGTAACCCTTGCTACCCAAACTATTGGCTAATGAGGGTTACTTAAGGGTTACGCTTGGATGACTGCAACTATGAGTGAAAGGCATAGGGATGGGACTCTGAAAGAAGTTTGCACTACAGGCAATTCACGTTCAATGGATTTGGGGGAGGGAAGTTAGTAGCTTAAGAGCAAAACGGGTTAACTGAGGTCTTATCCGTCTTTCATCACTACACACTACACGCATACATATTTGGGTGGGAATTCTGGGTGGGCTTTGGGAAAAGAGTGAGTTGTTGTGCTGCATTATGGGTCAGTGCTGTCATGCGGCACCGTGGGTCACTGTGACTTTATAAAGTCTTTACACCCAGAGCTCGGAGTCCTGTCTTGGCTGCTCAAGCATCATTTGCTCACTAGAACTTTGAGGGGTGTGTGTGTGTGTGTGTGTGTGTGTGTGTGTGTGTGTGTGTGTGTGTGTGTGTGTGTGTGTGTGTGTGTGTGTGTGTGTGCGTGTGCGTGTGTGTGTGTGTGTGTGCGTACGTGCGTGTGTGTGTGTGTGTGTGTGAGAGTGAGAGAGAGAGAGGGTGTTTGTGTGTATGTCTGTGTGTGCATGTGTTTGTATGTGTTTGTGATGATGTATGGGTTTGTGTGTGTGTGTGCATGTGTGTGTCTTTACTGCTTTATGATGGGTTTTCTTGTTGATTGCAGGTGTATGCAACCTTGCATACTATTTGTTCATGCGTGCCTGCATGCATTTGTTTGCACTTATGCCTTCACCTCTTGAGTCGGTATATGTGTAGGGTTAATCTTTGCATGCATGTGTATCTGTATCATTGTTTAAATACAGCATCATAGGGGCCTGTGTGCCCTTTTGGTGCTTTGGTGTGTACTCCACGCACATGTCTCTGTGTGTGCACTTACAATGCACCACACTCCAACAGAAACAAACTCACTGACCTGCTAGTCAATTCGAACATCAGCCAGCTGGAGTCATCAGGTTTGCCTGCCCTGTGTACTAATGACTCTGGACACCCAAGCCCCGCCCCCCCCAGCCCCATCTTGCATCACTTATCTCCATGCTGGCTGATCTACCAACTAAGAAGCCCACCAAACTGATTGAACCTCCATTGCATCAGACAGAGAATGGTTTAGTTACCGTTGTTTCAGATGTTTCCTAAAATGAGGTTCAATAATTTATGCTAAATTAGGTTTCAGAATGTACAGAAGATTCCCCAATGGTGGAGTACAAGGGCAAATATTTTACTAAGACTTTTTTCAAGGGTATTTTCTGGAGGAGACAATAATATCAGCAACGTGTATAATGATCTTCTGTGACAGCCATTAACAGTAGCTTCCAATATAGATGAATGAATCACTTTCAGGCCATCGCTAACATATTCACCTATTTTACAGAGCCACATGTCCACATGCAGCACCATTTATTCTGGTTGGGTGACATTACTGGTCAGCCTTCAAGAACTTATCCAGGGCAGATTAACCTTTCACGCTACGTATTACTTTTTCAATGGTTGCTGTTCTGCGAGGACAAAGATGAAGGTTATGCATGGTTTTATTTGCTTATCAAGGAACATCATGATAAATAAACAAAACATGTTTTTCGTATATTGCCAACTGCAAGGGGACATTTTTATGAGCACCACTGCCAGTACTAGAATGTACACAATGTGCCAATACTAACCAGGGCATCGCAAGGTTGAAGTCCTGGATGAAAGCCTTGCTCAACAGTTTGGTGCTTTTGTTGTTGTGCCTTAGAGCCCCATGTGCATCACTAGTGTTCAATACACTGTAGGCCCAAAGGCCCAGGTTTGGTGTTCAAGGAGGAAATAAAATAATATAAGAGATTGAGGATTATTAATTGAAGGTATAGTTGTGTGGAGAGTTTTTCTCTTTTTGCCAAATAATGAAACTCAATCAAATGTTATATTTACAGTTTTTCTCGATTGTATACACACAAAAAAATGGAACTATGCATACAATTCTGAAAACTTGAAGATCATGTATCAATTACAAGACTACAGACTGCTAAACTCTAAGCACAATACCACTGTTTTTACATTTTTGCTAAACGCTAAGCACAAATCTCATCATTTAGCACACTTGGTTCACCTGGATCACACTGGCCTTCAAAACGCAACAACTAATTACCAATAAGCCTAACTCACTTCTCACCTGTTCAAACACAACTGGCAAAACACAATCATGTGTCACAGCATTAAAGAGGACTCGAGGAGCTCTACTGTGTTGTAGATATTGTCCTTTGGCCTGATCAGGATTGGAGGTGGGAAACATACTGATTTACATGTAGATCTGTTTCACCTCATTTATATTCTTAAATAAATTAGGTATTTTTTGTATCTAGTCAGTTCAGCTGAACATTTTACTGTATTACTGTAACAAAAAAAAATTTGCTTTGTTACCTTTTTGTACTTTTGTACTACTTGCACTGATTTCATCATTACATCCCCATCATTACATTTTTACTTATCAGTGCAATTACAGTACAGTCATTTACCAAAATAGGTAACATTGGTGTATTTCCAGAAGAATGTTGCAGGATCAACTAGGTGTACAGTATGGCCTCATAACATGGCCTCATAAAGCCAAAAAATATGTAAATAGTATTTTGATGGAAGTGCTTTGAATTGATCACACCAGTGTTTAATTGATGCTCTCTAAGAGATATTCACTTGATAGCTTTGTTTAGTTTGGTGGAAAAAAAACAGTTTTGAGAAGAATTTGTGTCGTTTTAACAAAATGATTAACTCTTCTCAGGTTTGTGTTTAGAGTTTGAGAAATTGAGCTATAGTTTCAGAAAACGTGTTTAAACTATTTAGAAAAACGGTATTATGGAGAGAGCGAAAAAGAGCATGTGTTTGTGTCAGAGAGAGTGAGGAAGAGGGAAAGAGAGACACAGAGAGAGAGAGAGAGAGAGAGAGAGAGAGAGAGAGAGAGAGAGAGAGAGAGAGAGAGAGAGAGAGAGAGAGAGAGAGAGAGAGAGAGAGAGAGAGAGAGATGTTTACATTAACTCGCAGTAAGATGTGATTTAACTTAAATAGAATAACATTTGGCATAGCATGTTTAACACCCGATTATCAGATTTGGGCATTATAGACCTAATCTCTCAAATATTTGCCCATGGTGCAGATGTGTGACAGTAGTATTTGCTTTGCCAAAGTTTCGGTTCTTCCAATCAGGTGGTCGCTCTGAATCATGGTTCAAACGAACCTCGTCACCTTCCATGAGGCATATGTGTTTATTTATAAAGCAAGAGGGCAAGGGCACTTCCTCGGTCTATCTGGGGTCATGCGGTGCTCCCAACGTGGACCCATCAATGAATAGTGGGCTCGACGGCCACACCATGCAGGACTGACCCCTGATTGGTTAGACACACAGCAGGAATAAACACTCTCGGGGTATATATATATTGTCTTAAGGTGTGACACTTCCAAGAAACGAGAAACCACAAAAAAGACTCTAGCCTGAGCCTAATAACAGCTAAAGGGCATTTCGCCGAGTTATAGAGTCTCGACTCTCATACAGATAGATACAAAATGAGGGCGCAGATACAGAAAGTACCGCAGATAGTGGAGTTTCTGAAAAAGAAGTCTGTGGGACTGCAGCACTTGAAAGCGACATCGTCGGTGTGCGTGCTGGAAGAAAAGGATGTGGCGGCGGTTCCGACGTGCCCTCACGCGGCGTCCCGGGCACAGAGCATGGATGCGATCCCTGGACCCACCAACTGGCCCCTGTTCGGGAGCTTGCTTGAGCTGATCCGCAAAGGTGGTCTCACCAGACAACACGAGGCACTGGTACGGTCACACACGTTTTTATGCATTAGGCTACTAACAGAAACAACAAAAGCTGTGTGTTTTTATCATCCAATTGTTATTTTTTTTATTATCAATCAACGACCACAATACAAATTGCTACTTTAAGAAATGTTTTTTTTTTTTTTTCTGGCAGGTCGATTATCATAAGAAGTACGGCAAAATATTCCGGATGAAGCTGGGCTCCTTTGAGTCGGTGCACATAGGCTCACCTTGCCTCCTGGAAGCGCTGTACAGGAAGGAGGGGAGCTACCCCCAGAGACTGGAGATCAAACCCTGGAAAGCATACAGGGACCTCAGGGACGAGGCTTATGGACTCCTTATCCTGTAAGTAGCCTGCTTATATTATTATTATTCTGCTGGATCACTCTTCTTTAAAGCAGTTTTTCATTGATTGTTGAGTAATTAACGTTATAAACGTGCTGTTTTGTAGGGAGGGGAAAGACTGGCAGAGAGTGAGAAGCGCCTTTCAACACAAGTTGATGAAGCCCACCGAGGTGGTGAAACTCGACAGCAAGATAAACCAGGTATATGTCATGCTGCATGACATATATTGGATGTTGCATCGCATTGTTCGTTGTTCGATGTTTGCAATTTATTAATGACGGTTCTTTTGTGTTGTTGTCGTTTTTTTTAAACAAAATAGGTGTTAACAGATTTTGTGGCCAGAATTGGAAAAACAAACGTGAACGGAAGAATCAATGACTTGTACTTCGAGTTAAATAAATGGTCGTTTGAAAGTAAGTATTTTTTATGATTCTTCATATTTGATGAAACGAAATGATTATTATTCAAATCTCATTTCTATCTCCTTATTTATTTATTTATTTATTTTTAACTGAGAGATGATGTAGGCCTATTTTAAGTTGTATTATTTAGGCCTTAAGAAATTAATCCCTGGACATAAATCACATGATGCTCTATCTGTTGAAGGACCCCTGCTAAATGTATATGTTTCTTCTCGGGATTAAGCGATTTGCTTAGTGCTCTACGACAAGAGGTTTGGACTGCTCCAGGAGAATGTTAACGAAGAGGCCATGAACTTCATCACAGCTGTTAAAACGGTAGGTAACCTTTCCTTTCACTGGGGAATGAACCCTTTAACTCCAGGCAATTTACAGGAGTCATGCGTCCAGTGAAAAGAGAAATGGGAACTAATCCCCCTGACTCGGAAATAAAATAAATATACATCCTAAAGACTAAAAAAAATGTCTCAAACTGAGGTTACAGTTAATTAGGTCATATTTAACATCTAACTTATTCATGGAGATCCTATAACAGTGCTACAAAATGATTGTGAATGTTGTGACAGACTACTGATGATGGCTGCGTGAAAATCAGATCACATGTACACAATATTCATAACGTTTCTTCTTTTATTACCTCAGATGATGAGCACGTTTGGCACCATGATGGTGACGCCGGTGGAGCTTCACAAGAGCCTGAACACCAAGACTGGGAAAGACCACACGGCCGCCTGGGACCGCATCTTCAGCACAGGTAAGAAACAAGAACACACAGACTACATTGAACAATCCAACCTACTGCAACAGGTGAAACACAAGAAAACATCTACTGCAGTGATCAATAAAACCCACTGTAGCAGGTAAAACACAAGAGCACATCGCTGACATTGAACAATTCAACCTACTGTCGCAGATAAAACACGACTCACGTCAACATAAAAAAATACAATCTTCTACAGTATAACTATGGAAATTGTTTCATAATATGACACCATATGCAGCAGGGAGACATGGAGGATGGGCGAGAGAGAGAGAGAGAGAGAGAGAGAGAGAGAGAGAGAGAGAGAGAGAGAGAGAGAGAGAGAGAGAGAGAGAGAGAGAGAGAGAGAGAGGGGGGGGGGGGGGGAGAGAGAGAGAGAGGGGGGGGAAAGAGAAGAGAGAGAGAGAGAGAGGAGGGGGGGGGGGGGACAGAGAGAGAGAGAGAGGGGGGGGGCAGAGAGAGAGAGGGGGGAGGACGGAGAGAGAGAGAGATGGGGGGACAGAGAGAGAGAGGGATAAGTGAAGGGGGGGACAGAGAGAGAGAGAGAGAGGGGGGGACAGAGAGAGAGAGAGGGGGGGACAGAGAGAGAGAGAGGGGGGGACAGAGAGAGAGGGGGGGGGACAGAGAGAGAGAGAGGGGGGGACAGAGAGAGAGAGAGAGAGAGGGGGGACAGAGAGAGAGAGAGAGGGGGGGGGACAGAGAGAGAGAGAGAGAGGGGGGGGACAGAGAGAGAGAGAGAGGGGGACAGAGAGAGAGGGGGGGACAAGAGAGAGAGAGAGGGGGGGACAGAGAGAGAGGAGAGAGGGGGGGACAGAGAGAGAGAGAGGGGGGGGGGACAGAGAGGGGACAGAGAGAGAGGGGGGGACAGAGAGAGAGGGGGGGACAGAGAGAGAGAGAGGGGGGGACAGAGAGAGAGAGAGGGGGGGACAGAGAGAGAGAGAGAGGGGGGGGACAGAGAGAGAGAGAGAGAGAGAGGGGGGACAGAGAGAGAGAGGGGGGGACAGAGAGAGAGAGAGAGAGGGGGGACAGAGAGAGAGAGAGGGGGGGACAGAGAGAGAGAGAGGGGGGGACAGAGAGAGAGAGAGGGGGGGGACAGAGAGAGAGAGGGGGGGGGACAGAGAGAGAGAGGGGGGAGGACAGAGAGAGAGAGGGGGGAGGGGACAGAGAGAGAGAGGGATGAGTGAAGGCGGGGAGAGAAAGAGTCAAAGAGAAAGGGGAGGACAGAGAGAGCTTAGGAGGGTAGAGGGAGAGAGAGGGCCTCTGCTCTAGGGGTAAATGACAGCCATACTTGTATTAAACTGAATGACCTAAGCAGATGAAGGCTGCAAATAAGTGTTATATTGTGGGTTGGGGGGGGGGGGTCAACCGGGTGCTCTGAGTACGATGGTAGTTTGTTGTGCTCCTTACTTAGCAGTGATTTCGATATCAGACACACAGATACCCACACACATATGTGCAAATAGAGACACACACACACACACACACACACACACACACACACACACACACACACACACACACACACACACACACACACACACACACACACACACACACACACACACACACAAGCAAACAGAAGCCTGCGTTGCCCCATCCATATGAGCATACAGTGTGTACTTGTTGTTCTACTGGCCAAGTTCAGCAGATAAAATCGGTCGAGGGCTTTAACAAATACTGATACTGAGGTCATTTTGAGTTTGTTTAGTACTTTAAGTACAATTAGACAAACATTTGGCTAGTTTGTAAATGATTCTGTTAGTTAGCTAGTTGTTTTTAGTTTTTCATTTAGTTGTATAGTTTAGGATCGAAAAAAAGTATGCCCACATAAAAATACAGCCAATGTCGAATTCTTAAACTCAAGGAAAAGGGCAGTGGGAGTTATTTTTAACAATTCTATATCTTTATGTTAAGGTAAAATCGGTGTGCAATTCGTCACAAAAGCCAAAATGCTTTGTGCATTTTGACCCATCATGTGACCATTTGTGTTCCTTGTCATCAGCCAAGGTGTACATCGACAAGAAGCTGAAGAGAGGTGAAACAGGGGCGGCAGATGACTTGATCGGTGATATCTTCCGCGAGAGCCGTCTATCCAAGAAGGAGCTGTACGCGACCATCACTGAGCTACAGATCGGCGGGGTGGAAACGGTCAGACCTATTCATTCTCCCACAACAGGTTCAAATGACAGGACCATGGCCTAGACCCCAGACCCCCCATTCTCAAGACTTCAACTTGCACAAATGAGTTTTCTTCAGTAGAAGGTCTTCAGTAGAATATATTCAGTAAAATATCTTACAATAGACTCCCCCGAAAAGTTATGCCATATCGTATTAGGACTGATAGATCTCAGGTTAGTTACCATGATACAGTGAACACAATATTCACCAGGAATTCAAGTTGCAGAAACTTAAAGTCAAAGGGCTGAAATGGCACACACATTACCAGTACTTACGGTATATATTTTACACACAGCAGACTGCCAAAAACATATATAACATGGACAAATGTTCATAAAAGGGCCATTGCATTATTTATCATATAAATATATATATATATATATAAATATATATATATGCATTACGCAGAACAATTAATCATTAATAAAGAAAATTTATAAATAGTACTTAGTCAAAGATATCAGGATTATGTATTAAATCCCACAACATTTCTGAAAGCCTACCATAGTTTCCCGGCAAACTAATTGGGAACCCCTGGCCCAGATGGTATAATACATTACGCTAACTTCATAATTAATAATAATAATAATAATAATAATACATTTCATTTAGAGGCGCCTTTCAAGACACCCAAGGTCACCTTACAGAGCATATAGTCATCATACATTTTTAAAAAAAACAAGACATTTAAAAAAAAAAAATAATAATTAATTAACATAAGCAATAAGAAATAAATAAAACAAAAACAAGACAAAACAAAAAAAAAAAAAAACAATCAAAACAGTGATCAGTTAGACGTTGTGTGCGAGTTTGAACAGGTGAGTTTTGAGTTGTGCAATTAGCAATTCCGCTCAATTCTCTCCAGCCTACAATGAAGCATCTGATCTACTTTTATAACCGCTTACTGTAACGGGTTATGTATCGTTGATTAAGCCTTTAAAGGCTAACCTTTCACCTATATAGGCTGGGGTTGTGTGTGTGGGGGGGCTCTTTGAGCTCCAAAAAGGCAAAACAAACAGGTGCTTACGTTTACAGTGCTTGAAAGGCGGGGAGTGAACATGTTGTTTGGATGTCACTCAGGAACCTTTAAGGAATTCCTAAGGGCCTCTCAGGAACCCACACTGGAATGTACTTATAGAGTTCTCTCACTGAATAACATCTCCCTCATTTCTTTTCTTGTCCTCCTCCTCCTCCCCCCCGCCCCCCTCATACTTTTAGCGCCTTCCCCCCCCCCCCCCCCCCCCCCCACACACTCTCTCCTCTTTAACTGCTTCACACCTCGTCTTCCTTATTTCCCATCGCCATATGTTGATTCGGTTTCTCATGTGTGTGTGTTTGTGTGCGTCTCCCCTTCCAGACGGCCAACAGCATGCTTTGGGCTATTTTCAATCTTTCCCGTAACCCGCGGGCCCAGGGCAAGCTGCTGGAGGAGATCAGAAGGGTGGTGCCGGCGGGACAGGACCCGTGTGGGGAGCACCTCAAGAGCATGCCCTACCTGAAGGCCTGCCTGAAAGAGTCCATGAGGTAGGACCCCCCACCGCCGGTACACAGGGGTCTCCCGCTACCCCCCGAGGGCCTCGAAAACCCCCGCGCGGGGGGGGCCTTCCCACTGGGAGGTTATCGGGGAGGCAGTCAGTCGCGCATAGATCTGTCACTGCGTGAGAAATGGCTTTAGCGATGCCGCCGGCGTTGAGAGGAGGCAGGCTTAAAGGTGCAAGTGTAGTCGGTGTAACTGAGCACCAAAATGAAACAAAATAAATGTGTGTTTGTAATCTTTTTGGCAGTTATTCACAACTGCTTGACGCGCACACACATACATGGCTGCAGCATGAAGTGGCCTAGTGCCACGGTGATTAGCTAACGGTCTCACACACATGACTTGGGTTACAAAACAAGCACCATGGGATACAGGCATGCATCCCATGGTGCCCATGGTGTGACCGGGAGCGCGCCCCGGGCCTCCAAAATGATCACGTTCAGTCAAACTCCCTCCCCTTCCCACAACCCCTTCCCCCCCGCCAGTGTAGTCACAAGTTGGTTTACTTGTGATTCAAGGGGCTCCAACACCACACATCATCCAGGGAATGTTCATAACTTCTGACAGCTGCATACCTGTGTATATTTCAACCAAAAACAACAACATTGGATCATGTTCAGCTGACGTTAAACAGCTGACCTTTGAGTGGATGCTTTCTAGCCCCCTCGAGAACCCATTCCAAAACGCTTATATTATAATTATTTTGCAAATTCTTTCAGGTTATCGCCGTCTGTTCCATTCACCAGCCGGACCCTGGATAAAGACACTGTGTTGGGCGATTACGCCCTTCCCAAAGGAGTAAGTGCATTGTTTTTTTCCCATTACAGTTGACCTAAGATATTGGCATGTGAAAAAAGCTATTTTGAAGAGCGGACATTTTGAGGTAGAAAAACAACTAACTCAGTGAATTAGCATCTGTCTGAATAGACCAGCATGAAGCGGATGAAATGGATGCGGCTTGGATGACACTCTTAACATATTCAACTGAAAGAACTGTAAGCTTACGTTTTATTTCACGTGTTCTTACCCCTCTCTGTGTACAGACAGTCTTAATGATCAACAGCCACGCGTTGGGGTCCAACGAGGAATACTTTGACGAGGGAAAGACCTTCAAACCCGAGCGGTGGCTCCGGGAGAACAACACCATCAACCCCTTTGCCTACGTGCCCTTTGGCATCGGCAAGAGAATGTGCGTGGGCCGGCGGCTGGCGGAGCTCCAGCTACACCTGGCGATGAGCTGGGTAAGGACTGGCGCAATTAGCACGGCCAACGGCTGAGGCGAGCAGAAAATAAAATCAATTTGAAGAATAAATAAATTAATAATGATAATAAATATATTCAGTAGTATACCATATGCCGCTTGCTTCAGTCTACTGTAGCGGCATTTTTTGTTTGTTATCCCAAGTAAGGGGGGCGGGGGGGGGGTCACGGTGTACGTTTGGTAGAGGGTTTTCTTTTGTGGTTATTTTTGAGATGTGAATCACACTAAACCCGTGTGTCCTTCTCGCAGCTGGTGAGAGACTATGAGATCGTGGCGACCGACGACGAACCGCTCGATATGATCCACTCAGGACTGCTGTCTCCTGACCGGGAGCTCCCTGTGGCCTTCCGCAAACGATGAGGTAAAGAAACCTTGAGATGTGCACTTATGTACTATTTATGGCTCAGGTTAAAGAGTCTGTCAAATGGTTGAGACAATACGTAGGCTGAATTATACCTATAGCAATTACACCCAACTCTGTCAACCCTTATGAGAAATTTTAAAGAAAGGCAAAAAATGGATTCAGGCTGTTAATTCTCAATTAAAAAAGGTAAAAGGTGTTGTGCTGACACACTTTCAGGGTATTCATCTTTTATGTATTTTATGTCTAGGTCCCATGCTCCACTGTGGTGGACGAAGCAACAGCAACGGGATCCGTCTGTGACTGGCCCTGTGACTCCTTCCAATGCTGCTCTGTACATAGAGAAACAACTGTGTAATCACACAGAAAATATACCTCAAACTTTATACATTCAACTATTTAACTAATGCTTTTGACGGTTAGCTGACCAAATACGAGTTGTTATATATATAATATATATGTTAAAAATGTGATGAAATTCTTCAATGGATATTGTACAAAGGCTGCTGCCCTCAAATCTTAGTGAGTGTTCTCACCCAATGAAAATTACTTCATACTTTATATATTTTACTATAACTTATAGGCCTATCCATATAAGCATGGTATTTGTTTATTTCCATTGTTTATGTAACACGTATATGATTGTAATAATGCTCATAGTTTTCCCTTGAGAAATATTTTATTGAAATAAATATTAAAAACACCACTGTCTATATTCAATTAACTTCATCTCTAAATAATTGTTCCGAATTCCCCTATATACTTGTTTGACGTGTTGATTCTGTCAGGCAGATAATGATTAGCCCTTTCCACTAGGTGGGGTACTTTTCCTTTTGAAAACATTGACAGGAGTATATCGATTTTACTGGATGCACGGAACACGGAGCACCTAAATAAATAAATTAATTAGGTGGTTGTTTAAATGGAGCCTTTACTAAATATTGGGCTTTTAGAAATGTAATAATTCTATGGACCCCAGCAAGTCAAAATCCTTAATTACAAGACCGATCCTCACAGTCGAAAACCTTGGCACAGTGTCCCACCCCCGCCTGTGTGACATCTTCCAATCACAATATAGCTCCTGCTGCTTGCTTTCGCGTTATTTTGATAGCACGGAGTATTTAACATAACCACATAGCTAGAAGGTCTTTCAACATACTTTGCTCTTATAAACATCCATTCCACATCATATTGTCTCATTTCATATGGTCAAGTATATATCAAATCATATCAATAAGGATTTGGGACCCTTACTAGCAAAGAGTTTCTTAGGTAGATGTTGGATTCAAGATATAAGTGTATTTTTTGAATTACAATAAAATGGTTCCCATAGTAAAGTGCATTATGATGTTGCTTGATGGAATGTCCAATGTATTGAATGTCAAAAGTAGCCTAAAAATAAAAATTCTTTACTAACCCTCGCCTCTCGCACCATTATCTTGTATGGTTAATATCTTACTTTTGGATACATAACGGTTCTCAGCCCCATTTGATCTTCCTGTAGGGAAAAGTAACGAGCCAGCCAGGAGTCGAACCTGGAATCTTCTGATCCGTAGTCAGACGCGTTATCCATTGCGCCACTGGCCCGCTGTAAAACCTCTCAAATCGAAAAAAAGATTTGAGATAAAGGCTAACTGTAGTTCTCTTTTATTACCTAGTCGTTAACGTTTCTGAGCCACAGGTTATTCATCCAACTAAAACCTATACATTTTTATATATAGAGATATTTGCCAATTTATTTGGATTGAAAATAGTTAGAAAGGACTGACTTACCTCGGAAAAGTTGGTAAGAAGTGAAGATTTTCGTAGTGTCACTCTTCAGAAATGCAATTCTTCGTAGGTAGCGATACGAGCGCTGATTGGCCAGAGCGTTGTAATCTTGGTATAATTCTTGGTAGCGATACGAGCGCTGATTGGCCAGAGCGTTGTATTCTTGGTAGATTCCTGGTAGCAGACTGAAATGTGATTGGCTGTCCCTACCAAGAATTAACTCGACTCACAGATTGCAGGGACGGCCCAGCGCTGTAAAACCTCTCAAACCGAAAAAAAGATTTTACGTTAAGGCCAAGACTGCCTGTAGTTCTCTTCCCCTCCAATAGGTGGCAAAGCTCCTGTTGGACCAGGTCACAAAATATTGCTTTCTATGAATGTTTCTATCCATGTTTCTATGAATGTAATTAGCCAACATTTTCAAGGGGAGTTTAAATCTGACGTTGAACAGTTTCTGTCACTTAACCTAAGCGGCCTGATGGTTCACATACACACTCAATTGTGTACATGAGGATAACTTTCCCATGCCAGATTATCAACACATAAGAAACAAGGTTCTCAACATGGCTTTTAATAGAGTTATGATTGTAGGCATCTGGACGATACATTACATTTCAATACAATTCATTTGATTTTGAGCTAGATTGTCCCTCATCTTTAAAAAGAAAAAAGCAGTTTCTAATAGTATTTCTAATTAATCATTGGCGTCATGAGGGCCAAAAATCAGACTTCAAAATCCAGGAATGGGGTGTTTGATAGTTTCTATTCATTTTATTACACCACCAGCTGTGGTCCTCCTCTAGTCTCATCCTCTTGTTGTTCTCCGCTGTTTCTTGATATGTCGATTGGCTGGTCTGATACGGACATGTTCAGAAACAAGGCGGCATGCAAGCCTAACGCTATTCGGGAACAAGTTTGAGATATTTCCATAGATGTAACAATAACAAAATAAAAGGGAACGTGATTCAATGTAGCAAGTTAAAGCCTTCATCAACCAAATAAATGTTTAATATTTGTATGCATTTACAATTTATACAATTTGAAATCCATTTAAGGATTCTAAACATAGACTTATATACCGCCGTTGGGATGTGGAAGGAGTTGTGAGCAATCAATCAATCATTCATACAATAAAGCATGTTACTAATTCTAGTAAATTGAAAAGATTCTCAAATAATTAAGAAAAATGGGAAGTTGTAGAGTGCAAAGGTAGCATAACGTGAGCGATCTCTTACATTGAATAATAAATGTTAAATAGTGTTTTCAATGCCCCAAGCATTAAGTGACCTATTACCATCCTTCATATTCTGTCATCTGTATGTTATGCTTAAAAGTAACCATCATCCCACCTATACAAAACTTAAATAACACAACCACCATCAGACAAACTCCATAAAATAATTAGAATCAAGATGAATTACAATTAATTCTTCTTCTTGGAACAGTGTTGAAAGGGAAGAAGAAGCACGTCCACATTAACTGAAGCCCCTCCACCACAGTGTCCAGGGTCTCCGTCACCAAAGCAGCAGAGAGCCCATGAGTCTATTTCTGGTTCTTCAGCAGCTCGTCGATCTGGGTTTTGTACATGTTCTTCACGTCGTCCAGGTCCATCCTCAGCTCCTGAGCCTCCTCGGCCTTCTCCCCGTACATCTGGAGGATGGTGTTGTGTCTCTGCTCCAGATCCTGAGACACAAACGTCACACACGAGTTAAACATAGGAGCTTTTCACGCAAACATGAGCTTTTATTGATCCATGGAAACTAATCCCGTTTGAAACTGTTCTCCAACCACCCATACACTGTGGTGGCTGCCTCCTACTACTCCATACTCCTACTTCATCTCAATGGGTTAAGGCCCCCTCCACAAGGAGCCGATTTTTTTGGTGAAACCGCATAAGTCTATTGCGGTTTATCAAGGGGCTTTATTCACCATCTGTCAGAGTTGCTTTGAATTTTTTATTTATTAATTTATTTGTATTCTTTTTGTAGCTTTAAATAAACCCCCTTGATAAATGTAATAACTATTCCTACTAAATTTGAAAGGTTGAATCTCCTCGTGTTGTGCGTTTCGGCCGACCGTCCAGACGGAGCCGGCGAATCCGGTGCCCGAAACCGCACATTTCTGAAACCTCCCTCGGAGGTGGTTTCAAATCTATCCGGACCTATGCGTTTTCGTGTTAGGATTCGGGTAGACGCCTGAAACGCAAACAATGACGTCATTAGCCCCCCACCAGCTGGGGGACGTCAGAGTTGCGTTGAATTTTTTATTTATTTGTATTCTTTTTGTAGCTTTAAATAAAGCCCCTTGATAAATGTAATTACTAACTGTACATTAAAAAGTGTTTCTGCTCAATTTAAAAGGTTGAATCTCCTCGTGACTGAATGTTTGTATACAGTGCGCAGGCTGTATGCGCGCAGGCTTGATGCGCTCCACTTTTTTCTGTGGAGAACCAGCGCCTTGAATATTTACTACAGCGTTTCAAAGGCTGGTTGCGGTTTCACAATGACTCCGTATTTACGGAGATATTCCTGAACCGCATAAAACTAAAGCAGATAGTTTTCGCCCGTTTCGGCTCCGTGTGGACGGGGCCCGAGTCTCCCACCTGACAGTTTTTCAGAACTATAATGAAGCGTTTCAAATGCAAACTACAATGATCCAATACAACAGCCACAGACATACAGTATAACACATCATCTAGCCTCACAGCACACAATGTGTTTGGTTTATGTTATTTTCAGTGGGCTCCTCTTGTGTAGCCGGTGGCGGGCCGAGCTCACCTTGAGCTGGACCTGGAGCCTGGGGATGTCCTTCACCAGGAGGTCCATGTCATCGTTCTGGTTGGTGAGGCGGACCACCTCCTCCGCCATGACGGAGCGACTCCTCTCCAGGCTGGAGATCTCCAACTGACGGCACACACACAACAAGGGGACAGAGCATGTCAAACAAGGAACACACAAGCTACCAGAGAATGTGAAGGTAACTAAATGAAAAAGTATTACATAAAGTAAGAAAAACTGGAAAACATAGATTCAACATCCCTGCGAGCAGCTGCCTTGAATGCTTACAGAGATTTTTTTTTTAAGAACTCTGGCTGTTTAATCAAGCCAATAACTTCATTATAATAATCAATTCTATTCAAAATATCAGATGACTGGTGTAGAGCATTCGGCGGTGAGGACGATCCAATGTGCGCGTATTGATCCTCATCAAGGCCTGTGCAGATGTTCTATGCCCTCCCTGCTACCTGTAGCTGCGCAATCTCTCCTTCTCTCAGTTTGAGCTGCGACTGCAGGTTCTCCATGACGCTGGAGCCTCCGGAGAGCCTGGCCGCCTCGTACAGGTTGGTCCCACTGAGGGACATGGACATGGGCATGACTCCCAGCGAGTGGTCCATAGAGTCATCCTTGGCAAAGAAAGACCAAAAGATAAATGAACAAAAGCAACAACAATGTATTCGGGCGATAAGATAAAAACATTCAGTTTGACAACGTCTTGAGTCGTCACCTATGAATTGACGTCGGTGGTAATTCAGTGATATTTAAAAAGGTCCCATGGCATGAAAATGTCATTTAAGGAGGTTTTCTAACATTAATATGAGTAATATGAGCACGTGTGTGGCCGGGCGGTGGTGCCTTGGTGCTGTCCGCTGCCCGCTGCCGAGGCGGTGGTGCCTCGGCAGCGGGCAGCGGGGCTCCGGCGGGAGACAGTCGTGGTCACCAATCCCTTTCTCCTCCATGTTGCGGTCCAGTCTACTTCAGATTGATGTGGAAGAACCCGAGACGTGGGAGAACCCGACGCAGTCGTTTGAGATTCATAATATGGTTCTGGAACTGTGATAATATATATTAGGTGATATAGATATCTATGTATAATATGATATCATTTAGATATAGAGCTCCAGGACTCACGCCAGAGCACCCGGAGTGTTCGAGAATATTTACAGAACACGGCCAAAGGCTGTGTGCGCCTCCGGATGATATTATGAATCCGAGCCATTGCGATACATCCATTGTAAACACGAGCGCATGGTATCGTGGCCGCAAGCTGCTCAGGGCCACACCCCCACCCTCCACCTTTACCCGCCTCTTATAAAACGGCACGTTTGTGGAAAGCTCATCGTGGGACTGGCTCGTAGTGGCTGTAATTCTGCACCAAGGCTGAATTTCTTGAACGTCTTCAAATATTGTATGATGGGCCCACTAACACCTATATATAAGTATACATAAAGTAGCATGCCCTGGGACCTTTAAGGGCTAAAAGCTGGATCTGGCGTCGCGTGTTGTGCATACCTGGGAAAAGGTTGAGGCGTACAGACCGGCAGTGTCGGTCCCACTGATGGAGCTGGAGCGGGACAGGGAGGGGGTGGAGGAGGCTGGGGGCTCCCCTACAGAGTGGGCCATGGCCTTTCTCTCCTTGGGTTACAGACCAAAACAAATTCAATGTTTTAATGAATGGTTAACTTGGATAATGTCCACATCAAGGAAGAAGGACATACCTTCTCCTTGAGGGCCTCCTGTGCAAGGTAGCATTTCTTCTTTTCTTGCTCCACCTTCATCTTCTCCATCTCCAGCTGATTGGTCAGTAGCAGCTGGCGGGAGGAGCATAAAACAAGTATTACAGAAAAATAGCTTTTAAACTACTGTTTAAATATTTAACAGAAATACAATAAGTCACTGATTATACCCTTAATTAATAAAAAAAAATAGAGGTAATAATACATATCTAAATAATTATCCACATCTTAATTTAATAAGGGACTAATGCCATGAAGCCAAACCCAAGACGTAAAAGCAGAATCAAATAAATGGACTAAGGAACACTAACCTTTTCTTTCTTGGCCTCATCTAGCAAGCGGCTGTGCTCTCCACGCAGGTTTTCCAGCTCAACATGCTCTCTACACAGAGAAACACAAACAAGCTCTATTGTTGTACGAAATGACACCCAAAAATATATGTCATGCATCAAAACACAATCGCCAACTCAAATAAACCGGGTTGGAGAAGGCATTATATAGTATCAACGGTAGAAAGGAAACTTTTATATTTTTATTTATTTCCATAGGCAAACTAAGAGCTTTTACTGGTGTGTAATTATTAGGCAGACACTAACAACCATCTGCGAGGGGTTTGTAGCCGCACACCACAGTTCCATTAAGTTAAACACAAGAGGAGCTCTAGGCAGGATCCATGAGGCTGAGAGGGAAAAGTTACGAGCCAGCCAGGAGTCGAACCTGGAATCTTCTGATCCGTAGTCAGACGCGTTATCCATTGCGCCACTGGCCCACTGAAAAGACACATGTTTCTAAAAGAGAAAAGCCTGGCGCCCCACCCCCGCCTGTATGACATCCTCCAATCAGGGTGGAGCTACGCCCACTTCCTCTCTAACATGACCGCAGCTGAAGAGTTCTGAAAACATTTTAGACAGTAATGAATGTTGATACTATATGCCACATATTGGAACAAATCAAACTACTTAACTAGCAAAGTGTTTCTGAGGAATTTGACATCTAAAATGTATGCAAAACATTTTCTTCTATTAAATTCATACGTATCATCTATCAAATCATTACATTATTTATAGTCCATGTGTTTTCTTCTTTTATCAACCACGAATTATCCCGATTGATGAAACCCATAAATAATATAAAAGTATATAACTATTATCCACATGCGCATTAAAAAAAGTGACAAACAATTATTTTCACTTCATTCAAGCTTCTGGGGCACATCTCTAACTTCCTGGGGACATTATAGTCAGCCAGCAGTCACGTTGTTTTTTGCACCACTGACCTTTTATGAGAGTTTGATTTTCTAAAGAAACAACGACCCCAAAACACAAAGGCCAAGCCGTTCTGCATGACTGCTCCCACTTTCTCTCCGTTACTTTAAATAGAGGCCTGAGAAACCCGGGCAGGTCCTAATCATGCAACACAATACGTCATTTACTTTACACTCAACTGGGGAAGTCCCACAGAGTCTCTCACAAATGAAGAGAGTGTGGTTAGAAGACTTTAGAAAGCAGCTGATCTGTGAGTAAGTGACCCGTCGCCGGTACACCTTAACCTGGCCACTCTCCAAGTGTTTCATTCAAATGTATTCAGCCGTACTATTGCCCTCACATGAATACATTCAGAGAAAACCGATTCAAGAGTACTTACTACTTCTAGGATCGATACACAACCCAATAATAAATCATGACTAAGGTTTCCCAGAGTCTGCCAGGGTTTCAATCGAGGAAGGAGGCACAGTTATTCTTTGAGAATGTTTGCGTTCCATTTGTGAGCCGTTACCTGCTGCTGTCCTCCTCCAGCCTCTCCCTCTGGTTCTTCTCCGTGCCCAGCTCCACCGCGTAGCGCCCCTTTTCCTTGCGGAGCAGAGAGTTCTGGGACTCCAGGGAGGCCAGCTGGGAGCGCACGGCCATCCCCTCCTCTGTGGCGGCGCGCTCCTTCTCCACGGCGACAGCCAACTGCGCCTGGGCGTCCGCTGGGCCGCCGGGCCGGGCAAATAAAACTAATTGTTTAGCGTCATTTTCAGCCACGTTCAAAAACACACGGAGCCGAAAACGTGTCCTTACAGAGTCGGTCCGAGATGTTCTTCTCGAGCTTCTCCCATGAGGCCGTCTGGCCCCCCAGCGACGCCTGCAGGTTCTCGATCTGCCTGAGCAGGGGCCGCGTGGCTGAGGTCATGCCCTGACTCAGCTCCTGGTTCCTGCTCTCGGCTTCCTGAAGCCTCTTCACGGGGGAACCAAAACCACAGGGTTTGAGCACTTGAAAAATACCGGCTAAATTAGAACTGCATAGGGCTTCATCGTGACATCGTGTCTTGAAACGGCCCATTTGAAGAAGGCGCCCCTCTTACCTGCTGCAGCTGGCTGATCTCTTCCCTCAGGTAGTCCTCCTTCCTCGCCTGCTGCTGCTCCGCCCGCTGCAAGGCCACCCTCAGGTCGGCCACCTGCAGCCCCCCGGGGAGAGAGGTTCAGCGTGTGGAGGTGCATCAAAACCCTGGGTGTCCCCAAAAGCTAGGTAATAATGTCCGTCTGTGAGAGAACAGTAGTCTGCCAGCGTGACAATACCGTTTCAATGTCACGATGCAGTAGCTTAACTAAAACATTAGAATCCCATGATACAGTCATCATTGAAGCACCGCTCTCCGGTGGGCAGGAGATACATTTTATTTCCACTTTGCATTAGGTGCAGACAAGCAGTTGAACCGAGTGTGTGAAGCTACATAATAATAGTAATAATAATGGATTGAATTTATATAGCGCTTTTCTAGACACTCAAAGACGCTTTCCAGTGAAGGGGGGACCTCACTATGCAGTAGGTAGGTATGCATGCGTCTCCATGGCCCACGCCCATGGCGGTACCTGATTGCCCAGGACCTCCTGTTGTAACCGCGCCTCCTCCTGGGCCTTATCCAGGGTGACACTCAGCTGCTCCTTGGCCTGGGTCTCCCTGCTCAGAGCCACCTCCTGGGCTTCACTGTCTCTGCTGGCCTTGGCCTTATGGAGCTCCGCTAGCTCCCTGCACACAGAAGGAGTGGAACCAGACCCCCGTCAGCACAGCTTCATCCGCTTGTTCACATTTCTCTCAATTTCAAAAGATCGAAAAATGTACTAAATAGAACGATATATAGCCCTTAATCGTGGTACTAGTGACACACAAAGGGTTTAAATAGAACTATAGCCCTTAATCGTGGTACTAGTGACACACAAAGGGTTAAGAAACTGTAAAAGTGGAATTTATAGTCGCTGAGATGCGCCACTCGTGAAGGGCACGGGCTGTAACGTTGCCGAGACCCGCAGGTCGTGCACTCTGCTTGCTTCAATATTTCAGAGGGGCCACGAGATCATCACAGATGACCATGAAGACGTCATTTTTGGTTCCAAAAGTGCCTGATTTAAGTGAATGGTTCAACCGGAACCTTTCGCACCACCAACTCCTCCAGCGCCCAGACGACCTGCTCAAACTGATGCGTTACCACTGGATCTGGTGAAGCCTTTCAGTTTGTTCATCACAACAATGCTGTTGGGGAGTCAGAGGGTTTTACTTGTAAGAGCTGTCCAAGGCGGCCTGAAGGCTGCGGTTCTTCTCCTGCAACTCCTCAGAGTCCATCTGCAGGCGAGTGGCCTCCTTCTCCTGGCGCTCCACCACGCTGTTCAGCTTCTTGATGTTCTCCCTGTGCTGCTTCTCCACCTCCTCCTTCCCATCTAGAACCTAAAAGAACGATAATGGAGACGGGGTTCCACACCAGGCCGGGAAACAAATACTATATTGGCACCAGACTGATACCCAGCACATTGATGGGGTTCAGACATCTTAAATAGATAGATATTTATTTGAGGATTTTTTGAATTGGCCTATGAAAATGGACTTAAATCCAGTATAGAGCTCAAGCACCCATCACACCAGGGGGGATGGCTTTATCTTCACGCGACACCTCACATCACCAGTTATCTGGCTTGTGAATCCCACCGAGACTAGCAGTATGCTGGCACCCCCCCGCTGACCTGCTGGAGCTGTCGGAGCTCCTCCTCCAGTTCTCTGAGCCTCTTGCTCTGCTTGGAGACCCTGCCGTCGCTGTCCTTCTCCTTCACACGCAGCTTCTTGATGATGTTGCAGTGCTGGAGCTGCTGCTTGGACAACTTCTCACCTGGACACCCACAACAACAACAAGGATAACAGTGAATGCCAAAGTTCGCTGATGTGCTCGTGAATCTAAAGTATACCAGGTATATTTGAATATTAAAATAATACCAGGAAGAGTAATAGAGGCCCAGTGTCCCATTGTAATGCTGTGTGACAAGTTCCTAGAGTTCCTTGTTTAGCGGAGTTTGGATGGTGTAGACAGAGCTCCAGAGGCCTATTGAAGCGTCCTCACCTTCCTCAAGCAGGCCTCGTATCTGCGCCTCCTTCTCTTTGATGATCTCCATCGCCTCCGCGTTCAGTCTGGTGGTCAACACCTCCCGCATACTCTTGATCTCCTACAGCAAAACGAACCAAGAATATATCTTCTCAACAAAAACAGACCAGTGCCTGCAGTTTCAATGAAGAAGCAGTCACAACTTAACTCGACTAGATTTGAGGTCCAGGAGACGAGTGAAGTACCTTTTTGGCGATGTCCCTCTCTTTGCAGGCTACCTGGGCCTTCCTCTCAGTGTCTGCTATGCGCTGGGTGAACTCCTCCTTCAGAGACTGGACTGTGGAGGTCTCCTCCTTCAGGGCAACCACTTCACTGGAAGAGGTCATAAGAGTACAGGCTCATTATCCTTCTGTCAACACCTCCACACGGACCCAAGTAACAAGACCATAACGAGGATTTCTATACTTGATGAAACTAGGTAAAGATTATAATTCTCCTCGTCTGAGTGACTTAGCATTGAACCATAGGAAGCCCCTATAGTGACAATAATATTTATCAAATCAATTATTATTATCATTATGATATGCGTTTGTTTGCAAAGCAAGCCACTATTTTTTATTATGCATCATAAATTAATAGGTTAATAGGACCCACAAGGTCCGTAAGGATAGATCTTTCTTTATCTTGAAAAGGTAGGAAAACAACATTTGGTGCACAAGCCTGTTACGTGTTATTGGCAAATAAAAGTTGTCCAGCGACTTGAAACGTAGAACTCGTATTAGCCTTGGTAGCATTCTCACGGAAAATTGTGCATACGAGTGGGATCATGCAACCGCACCTATTTTTTTGAAAATGCCCATTTAGAATATTTATATATTTTATAGAATGAAAAATGTAAAGGTTCAGCCTAACTAATGTAATGATGCTACAGTACATCATTACTCTCATTGTGACTGATCCATTTCAGTTTAGATTTAAGAATATTGAAGACTTCAGTACAACATATTGGTTGGGGCTGCTCGGTTATGGAAAAAAAATCATCATATCGATTATTTTGGTCAATATTGAAATCAAGATTATTCAAACAATTATTTTTGATTTTTCGAAAACATGATGTATTTATTCAGCATGTCTCTCCCAGAAAACAATTTGCAATTGAGTACTTGGAAATTTCGCCTTAAATAAATACACAAAATGGTCAAACAGAAAAAGTTCAAATCTAAAATAATGTACAGATATGTATCCAGCTGTTCGCTAAAATCTAAATCGCGATCAAAATTCGATAATTGCCCAGCCCTAATATTGGTGCAATATCTTTACATAATACAAGTTGCCAGGGCTCAGCTATAAAAGGGGTTATTGCAGCCCGGCACAGCCGCCTGAATCAGATATTCTTTTCAGGAGTTGGGGAAACGGTGTACTGCAATATACTCACTCTCTGAGGTTGTCACACTTCTCCTCCAGGCGGACCTTGTCCGTGCTCACTGTCAGCAGCTGGGACTCCCTCTTCTCCAGACGACTGGAGAGCTCATCAATCACCTGGAGGAAGCCCCCCAGGAGGGGGTTGTTTTGGTCCATTAGAGAAGCAAACACAACGACACTCGCAAAGTACTAGCAATAGGAAGGAAGCCATTACTTCCCAGGTTCATTAACTGTTTCACTTTCCTACCACCAAACATTTACATGAATCCATCGAATACAATACGGAAGACCCACTTAAATGACAACGGAGACGTATCGTCTATCCCACAGCAGCATGATGCTTTCGTGCTAGAGCTATAAACTAGGTTTTTATTTTCGTCTTGACATTTAAACGATTGACAGATTTCAGGTTGGTTAGTCAACAGATTATTAAAACCAGTAGGTCCTTACCTTCTCCAATACAAATATTTGAACCAAGGTTGGAATTACAGACCAACGAAACAGGATGGCTCCATGCCTTACTGTGCTTGTGAATATGTGAGATGTCTACAGAGTAAAACAACTACCTCATGCTTATACTCTGAGATTGGGCATCATCCATTTGAGAGCATGACTTATTGAAATTACCTTTTGCAACTCCAGAATCTGACAGGTAGAGACGCTTCTCATCTCCTTCGTGATTGGCTGAGTGGGGTTTTCCTCCAGCTCTGAGGTGGTACTTGACATCATGAGACCAGTTTGCTCATCTTCTTCCGTCAAATCTTCAGGCTGTTCACAATTAACTGGTGTGGCACTCCGCCCACTTTCCTCCATCTCATCCAAAGACTGGTCCCTCATCGTCTCAGTGAGCCCTTCTTCTTCTTCTTCCTCCTCCTCCTCCTCCTCCTCCTCCTCCTGCTGGAGCGCCTCCTTTTCGTCTTCTTCTTCCTTCCCCACCTCCCCCACCTGCTCTTCTCTGGGAGCCTCATCCTGACTCTGAAAAACCACAGATGCTGTAGGGGCAATAGGCTCCGAGCCGGCGGTGACAGAAGCCAGCGTTCGACTTCCTGGAATGTCGTCGTCAGAGTTGACCTCGCTGACGCTGCGGCTGTCCAGCGACTGCATGCTGAACGAGTCGATGCGCTCAAAAGCGTCCGAGGACGAGCCGCAGCTTTCAGTGAGCTTGGCGTAATCCTCGTTGCGGAGGAGCTCTCCACACGCCGAGGCCGAGAGCAGCTGGAAAGAGCCCTGCATCAAGTGAAGGCCGGCCTTCACCTCTGCTGTCTCCTGTCTGGAGCTGGCTGAGCTCTCACTCAACACACTCTCGTGGTCCAGCACCTCAATGTCACTTGTGGTCGAGGTGCCCGAGGAGAAAGCGCTGACCGGAGGTGAGGGGGTGTCGGTCTGGCGGTCTTCCACCTTGCCGTCTTTAGTTTCCAGTTGTATCGGCTTGGGGGGCGTGCTTGGTGACGAGTCCGAAGGGGATATGCTCTCGGGTTCATCTGAAGCCTCAGGCGAGTCGGTGACGTCAGGGTCTTCGGCGAGGGGTCCCAAGTGGATCAGCATCTCTTCCGTTTGATTATCCACAGACTCTAAAGCAACTTTATTTTCGACCATACCGTCGTTGGATGTACGCCTCCCTATGAAAGAATCAAAGGGAGGATCCTCCTGAGACGCCACAAGAATAGCTGGTTGAAGCACACTGGAGTGTTCTTCAGGTACCCCAGATAACGGCTCAGGCTCATCAGGTAGGCTTCCAGAAACATCCAGATCGTCAAGGGCCAAATGAGAAAATTCGGACTCAAAGGACTCCACTTCATTTAGGATCACAGGTTCTTTACTCTTCTTAGCCTTCTCCTGCTCTCGTCTTTTGGTCTGAGGGGCTGAAGACACGATCTGGGTGTTAGTAACATCCTGTGCAGGCAGAAAGGTACTGAAGAAGTTATCCGTCTCATCTACAACGGTGCGGGTAACAGGTGTAGTGATGGCCTCAGATGATAGAGGGGGCTCTTCCTCCTCCTCTTCTTCTAGGGCGGACTCCCACTGACTGGTCCCCCATCCTCCACCCAACGGTGTCTTTCCAGGTAAATCTAGGTAGCATGTGAAGACATAAATTGTGTCATGTGTAACAGCGGGTAGTATTTGATGCTACGAGTGCGGCCAAGGTGCCACTGCAACCTTGTGTCATTACTCACCATCATAGGGCATGACGACAGTGTCACCCCATTGGCCTTCTTCTTGAATATCCAGCACTCTATCGATGGACTTCTGGGCTGTTGTCAACGCTTGTTTTGCGAAGGTAGACAAGTGGGACGCGTTGAACCAGCTCATCGTGTTTACAATACTTCCCTAGCAGATAGCAGCTCTGGTGTTTGTTGTTGTGTGTCTGTGTGTTAAAGAGCTAGCACGTCAACGACAACCCGAACATAACACGTCCCTAGTTGTTACATTGTCAAACAAACCCTGGCTTGATATTGCTACTATCTTAAGTAACTTTAAGTAGCTATTTTGATAGCTAAGCTGCCAAGCTAACAGCAAAGCACTATTTACAGCATCGAACAGTAAAGTAAAAAGGTTTAGATTGCCCTTTTAGTTAAGTGGATGAATGTATTTCCAACCCTGCAGCGAAATCCACCGCAGTGGAACACAATGTTGTGTTTTTCCACTTCTTCAAGCTTGTATCATCCTTTGTTTTGATGCCGTTGATGTGAAACCTAGCTAACGTAAAGCCACTCGCTACTTCCTTTACACGTTGCACGGTGACGTTCAAGATATCTGGGCCTGTCAAGTCTCAGCAAGCACCAGGCATCGCTGCATAAATAGCCCGATAGGCTGAGACTGGATCATGAATTATAGCGCTACCCCGGTTTACAGCAACACCATTTCCGGTCACTTATTTCCTATGAGCTCAGCTGTGCACGTCATTTAAGTCCCCGGAGCAATACTAAAAATAACACGACAAGAATAAAAGCATCGGCAAGGAGAATATAGATTGAGGTTTGACGAAAAGTTGGACAAAGAAATATTCGTTACATTTAACGGAAACGGATGTCGCTCTATCGGTAGTCCCACCCTCGCCTCGCCATTCGCCAATAACAACGGATGATCGAGCATCCCGATGCAGGCTTTCGCTAGTGAAATAACGATAACGGCATTGATAAAATAGACGGAAAAAAATCATTGTGCAAATACCATTTCAACGTATGTTTTTTAATTATCTTCCACGTATCATAGATTGCTTCAAAAGTCCAATCTGTCGCGTTAACAACGACCTGAATTTAATCAAATCAGTTAGGAGAAAGCATACAATTTTTCGAAGAACCCACTTGGTGTCAGCACAACACATAGGTTCACTGTATTACATTTAATAGGGGGAAACCGACAATAACCAGCTGTCACTTGTTCTATATTTCCATTTGTTTAGTTGACTGAGGCTTGCCATGTTGCTTGACAAATAAAATATATATACTCGTACTATATACTCATACTAGTAGAAAACGTGTCTTCACTGCATTTATTCTGCATTCCAACTTTCGATGCAAAAGGGGTATACTTTAACTACTATAAATTAATATTACTTTCGGTCTACTCCTTGTTACGAATACACAAACAGTCCTTTGTATGAAAAACTAATTTATTCCAGTTCAATACCATCAATCTGGGCAAGTGCATTGTAACTGAAAAAAAAGACTGAATAAATAAACATGAATGTCACTAAGTCATCCTTTTTCCCGGTTTGCCCTATGTCGTTTTTGAGGCTTAAGTGTGTAAATTACACACGACTATACTAAACATTTAAAATACATTGCATCACCAAAACAGGGACGTGTGGACGTCATTTGGTAAGTTGAGTGCAAAATATGTATCTGGTGAGAGATCATAGCAAAGCAATGACAAATAATTGAAAATGTACCGTGTGGATGAGGTGTAAACTGAACTTCTGCCATTTCATAACAGATATGGTTCATGTGGAGTCATGTCTGGTTCCCTGACCACCTGACCTCTGTGTATTTAGTGAAATGTGTGAGTGTCAGAGCTTGGCTTATGAGGTAAAGCTAAGTCTGAACAGCATGGTCTGAGGGGTTGTGACATCAGCTACAGCCAGCTCCTGTCCATCTGCAAGTCCAAGCTCTGAAAAGAAACATACGCACATTAACAATTTACATTTCCAATAATTCGTCTTACAGTGAATGCAAATCAAAATCATTGGGTAAGGCAGCTCACCCTTCAGTGTTTTTGACAGATTTGGCCGCGTCCTTTGTTCGATTGAAGCCACGGTCTGTTGAAGGACGAAGAACAATGACACGTCTACAAAGACCAAAACCAGTATGGATACTAAATGTCACAGCACACCACTGAGTCTGGCTGTTATCCAAGCTACTTAGGTACAACATGGACATTAAACTAGGGGTGTTTACCTGTAAATACAACGTTTTGTTCTTCCCTTCTACTGATGCAGTTATAGCTGGTGACTTCATTTGTCTGAAAAATAAAAACATTTAAAAAAGGGCTGTCCATTCAACACTGGGTGATAATGTGTCCAATAATAAGACACAAGTTTGGGTAACCTATACCTTACATTTCGCCAGGGCTCTCCCAGGCTTTTAGCACAGTTCCAACATGAATGGGGAAAGAAACTTATTTTATCATAGCAATAAAACCATAATCAAAACTATTCGCCATCGAGCCATTGATAACGACCATCTAATAGTGGTAGGAGGTCAACAATAACATTAACATTGTCTGTGTACATTTCAAACCTTTTTTCTACAGTATTGCATGTACGTAATTATCGGGCCATTATCTGCCTGCAGTATTTCATTCATGAAACATCATCAGAAGTTGAAATGGCAATGACCCTAGGCTTCTCAATAGTGACAGGAACTCCGTGTGAACCTACAGATAGGAACTCTCCGTCAGGTAGTCCAGGACCTCCTGCAGTGTGGAGGACGATGAGAAGCGCATGTCCAGCGGTACTTGGCTGCATGCCGAACAGTTGTCCTAAACGGAGCAGGGATAGATAATCACACACATCTGTTACAACCGCCGAGTCATCGGCTTTATGTGGAACTGGCCAGAAGCGACTTGAAACAAACCTTTCGTTCTGCCTCAAATGTGTAGGTGTACAGGCCGTCGACATCATTGAATACCATGTAGTTGTTGAGAGGAGCATAGGCACTATGTAGACAGAGGGTTGAAGCGTGAGTACTAAAGCAGGATTTTGAAGTGTCGCATTCCTCTGGATTTGTTTTGTCAACAGATGCAGAGCAGAAAAACTCACCTTGATGCTATTTTGAAAACTTCGGTTGCACAGGCAGCTGTAAATAAAATAGCCAAGGTTTAGGATGCTACTACACCCGAGCTGTTCCAGGAAAGCCTGGAGTGTTTCCCCCTTGATAGTACGGTTTGTTTGGGTTGTTGCGAAGGTTCATGCAAACTTTGGTGCAAACCAAAGCAACTCTTCCCGCTTGAAAATTGGGTTCTGCGTGGGCTACCAATTTAACCCTGGTTCGGTTGGCTTTAGGAGGGAACGTGATCCGACCCAACTATAGCAGAGGTTCGGAACATAACGTATAATTTTGCCGCAAACAGGACCTGATAAACATATTCAACCAGGTTCTCTAGAATCAATTGAGTCGTAGTCATACATGGTCCAATCATAAGGTGAAAGCACTCATCGAAATATGGTTGATCAAACTTAATTCTGAGGCATTTTCTGTCTCATAGACGGTCATCCCATTCAACATTATTTCATTCAACATTATTTCATGTGTTTACGTGGTTGGGTCGGCTTGACAAAGCCTACTTTGTGAATGATAATGGAACCAAATTATCAACTTCTTACACCTCTTAATCTGGACCAAGTCGAGGCAGGTTTGAAAGCGCTTGATAAACTTTGCTCACCTGCAATAACAGCATTTGTGGAAGCTACGGCCGGAATTATCCGTTTTACCACACCTGCAGGGTTTACAGCAAACAATGAAGCAAAAAATACAAAATGCATGTCAGATGACACAACAATGACATATCAGAACGAAACAAAGGTTTTACAGAAAATACTATCTGTCACAACAGTAAAATAACAGTGTTTTGTGGCGCTTACCCTGGGTGAGTCTGTATGTGACTCCTGTAATGCTGAACTCCGCTGCCCTCTCTAATGACCTCTGGTACACCCACTTGATGTGCTCTGGGTCATCGCCATCAAGACCCACAGTGTCTATACACACACACACACACACACGCGCGTATCAATATTAAATAATAAACTAATATCAAATTCATGACTGGAATTGAGACAAATATAAGTTGTACTGCAAAAAACATTTAAACCAGGGTTATTACATACCTCCAAAGGGTTTGTCTTTGGGCCATAGTAGCATGCGAACATACTCAACGCAATGTTCTGGAAGTCGGGGCATGGATGCTATCGTGCACATTGGAAAATTTATCTGGAAACACAAGCAGACGTCACGTCAGGGAGATCACCCAGTGGCTAGCCCATCTCTCTAACAATATGTTGTACAGATGTCAATTGGCATGTATTAAAGATAACCTGAGGAGGGTACAGCTCCAGAGTACAGTCTATGCAGGCGGTGATGCCAGGCAGAATGACCCGGGCGTTGCCTTTGAAGCCTTCTGTCCCACCATCGATTAGAGGAATGATGGAACTAGGATCCACTACGCCGTCCTCATACACCAGCAGAGAGAGCTAGACACAACGATATGAGAGGAGGCCTCAGACACCAGCAGAGAGTACTGCACAAAAACATTTAACATGAAGAAATGTTTGCTGTGAAGTGAAACACGTTGCCTGTTTTATAGTAATATAAAGAAGTACATTTTGTAAATAAGGGAATTTGCCATGTAAATAATAACAGACTGGGGATGTGCCCCCAAAGGGGTTAAGGACCACTTACCAGCATACCATTCATCCATCTCCTGGCAATCACAGAGTCAAGCCCACAGACAATGATGTGGAATTCTTAGAGTGGGAAAATAATTTGATCTTAAACAACAGTACTTTTTCCTCATAATGAAAAGACCTTATTGGAGTCACAAAGTAAGAAAGTAATACTTACGTCGATAAAATGTTTCATCAAAGTCTTGAATTTTCTTAAAATGTCTATCCAATTCAATAAGGAAAGTATTGGAATGTTAAACGAATGGGTATTTCTTCAGTTTTAAAAATAAAAAAGGATGGGTTCCAGAATGCATTAGTAAATATTCTTTGTACTTCTATTTCAAAGCAACATTCTTGCTCATGTTTGGATCACAACTTTGGCATCTCACATAATAATTTGTTCAAAGTATTATGTATATGTATATTATGTAAAGTATTTCTTTCATCGTGAAACCAAAGGATACGGGACCACACAGCATCCAGGAATTCTAGTGTTGATGAAATCGGCTGCAACTTCGGCCTTTGGTTGCCCAACATCTTTAAGCCTGGACAGCAATGGGAGACAGAGGTTCAAATCAGTAGCAAAGCAAATGTTCACAGCATATAACCTGCAATTTCTTATAATCCTATTTAATTTGATTTAACATTTAAAAGCTACTGACCTGAACAGAAACTGTCTGTTGAGGTTGGATAGGTCAATTGTGTCCATGTCAACAACATGGATGTTGTGAAACCCTGACAAAGCCTGACCCACAGTACAGGATGGGGAAATATGTTTATGTTCATAGCATGCATTTTTTAATATTTAAGATTAATGCAACATGTAGATGTCACAATAGAATTCCATTGAGCAGCCAATCATACCACATCCTTGAGGAGCTCACAGCCCAGGCCACCTGCTCCAATGATGAGCACTTTGCAGGTTTCTAACATAAACTGCAATGACTGAGGAAATGGGAGGGCAAAAAGCAAATGGTATCTTCACACCATAACGGTATCAAATCAGGAACAGTTCTCATAGATTAATTTAGCATAAACCATTACCTCACTGCTGGCTTCGAAGTCTGGGTGCGTGAAGGGCCCTGGTCTCTCCAGGAACTTTTGGATATGATTCCACCGTCCCTCCCATTCACCGTCTCCAGCACCTCCTTCCACCACCATCCTGAGGAGATCATAGACAAACTGCTTAACCTTTTAATATCATAATAAGTCCATAGTTCCAAAAATAACTAAATATTCATACATGTAAATGTGTGTGTGGAATTTTGCAAAAACAAAATACCCCAAAAAGCCAACACTTCCATGTAAATCATTAGTTCATACTTTTGTTTAATATGTAATCAGTAACACATTCAGAATCTTTTTGGTCTGGTGCACATGTTTAAGAATAGTGGGCGTTTCTGCCCAAATTGGATCCTGCTCAGTGACGGCGATAGTTATGCCTTGACAGCTTTAACTGGCTGACTGACAAGCTAACAAGCCGCAGCGATCACGTAGACAAAACACTTATGTTCCCACTATCATGGAGCCACAAACCGCCTCTAAATAACCCCTGTTGATACGTGTTGGCTCACCAGACGTGTTTACGTGCTTACACTTTAATGCCGAGACCAGTCGTCAGAAGTGTACTACCGGCAAGTTAGCTCTCAGCTAGCCATCATTAACCGTACACCCTAGTAACCTCAAACGTTCAGCCAGTTGTTCGAGTAATTCATTACTAACTTCTCAGTCAGCGCCACTACTCTCCTTGTTTTCTTCTCCCTAAAAGAGAGAAGAAAACAGCGCTCGATCATGCTCTAATTTCGTGGGACGTGAAAGGATCTTTTCGTGAGGTGAATGGCTGTGTTTCTTGCTTGTATCCTCGGTAGCTACTTACGGCTCATCCGAATCCGCCATGTTTTCCTTGCATATCAACAAAGCGTTATCCGAAATAGGAGAACCAATCGTGGCAGAGAAACCGCACTAGAACAATTACATTAACCAATAGAGGGCAGCATTTAAGTGCCGTATACATCCATGTTTTTATCTAGTTACAATCCTCAAGAGCCAATATTTCCTGGTTAAATAAAAACCGTTTACGGACTACATTATCCGGGCACTGAATATAAACGTTGATAAAAGCAAAGATGATGAAGAGGACTCTGGCATTACAATATAATGAGAATTCTCTGTGAGGTGAGGTCTCATTATAACTATAAAACCCATGAACACAAAAATGTTTTACAAGAGAACAGAGACCTTGAGAGTGCTAATTGGTCTTATTAATCTTGAACGGTCAAAATATAATGATGAATAATTCAAAAACACTACTGCAAATCTTGCAGTAGTAATTAAAAGGCATCATCTATTCTATCAAAATAACAAATAAAAGATCTGAGGTAATGGAAAATAAATTATTCAATCAGTAACTTAGCCTAATAAATATAATGTTTAGTGTTACCACAGGAGATACTAACACTTATTTCAATAATGTATGAAAGCAGGGTTCTTAATGAACTCGCCAGTGAGGGCACCTCCAGCAAGCAGTCTGCAGGGCCTTCGTCTGCTAAAGTCTGCATGGTCTATGTCTATTAAAGAACATGGGATGTCTCTTATTGTTAATTAAGAGACGATGCTTTCGGCATAATGTCATTAATCCAAATGTCTACATTTCTTAGGATATTAAAGAAAAATACTTCTGAAGATGTCACCAAAGTCATGCATCATAAGGCCTGGTCACCAAGCCCTGGTGGAGGTCTCATTTATGTGGACAAAGACTCCTTCTTCCTTCTCTGTCTTTCATGTTAAGTAGGGCTTCCAAATGATAGCCCCTGGAACCTGCTGGCAAAAAATAAACATGTGCTGATGTGCTACATAGCACTCTGGCTTCCCTTTCCACTGTTTTTCTTCGCTTACTATTTGTCGATAGGGTTTACAATCCATACCTTCTCACAGAGAACAACCATTGTTGTTTGTTACTGCGTCTTTGTTACTGCGGCCCACATATGTTCTTCCTTTCTTGAGCGTTTCATGTGTTTTTTCTCTTAAAGTAAGGTGCAAGCTCCAAAACACATTCCAGCGCTGACACATTTTTATAGATTCCATACACGTGCAATCCGTCATAGTGGGAGGGACAGTCTGAATGTCAGCAGTGTGCCTTTCAGATAACCCAAGCCACCACAATCTATCAAAACCAACCACTATTTAATGTCTCCATGAGGGCATCGAAGTGAGCTCAGGAGGTAGAGCGGGTTGGCTGGTAACCGCAAGGTTGCTAGTTCGATCCCTGGCTCCTCCTAGCGTGTGTCGAGGTGTCCCTGAGCAAGGCACCTAACCCGAACTGCTCCCGACGAGCTGGCTGTCGCCTTGCATGGCTGACTCCGCTGTCGGTGTATGAATGTGTGTATGAATGGGTGATTGTGTGGCAATATTGTAAAGCGCTTTGGGTGGCCACTGGTTACAGATAAAGCGCTATATAAATGCAGAAAAAAAAAAAGCACGGAGCACGGTGGCTCCCAAACAGGTTGCCTAAACTAGTTTCTGTGCTTCAAAGTTCTTCGAAGGGATCCTTTCTATGCTGTATATTAGTTAAATCATACTTCCTGCACCCCTTTTGTATTTACAATGCAGACAATGACAAGGATAGTACAGTCTGAAAGGCCTACTGTGTGCTATTCATTGCGTTTACCCCATGGTTTGCTCAAGTCTTTTCAAGCAGCCGTCTTGATGCGGATGATTATAATACATCAGTGGGAGGATGATAAGACATGGGCGCGTTGCGCCACTTCGGGACACAGGAGGAGGGGGGAGGGTGGGTTGTCTTGTGTTCCTCTGCATGACTGATGACCTCAGCTCACTTCAACCCTTGATTAAGACTCCAGTGATTTATCGTCATCATGCACACTGCACAACGTAATTAGGCTCTTTCAATATACACAAACACACATACACACACACCCAACGGTAATGTTGTCTTGTTGCACAATGCTAAATTGTGTGTGTATGTGCCTGTGTTTGTGTGCGTGTGTTTGTTTGTGTGTGTGTGTGTGTGTGTGTGTGTGTGTGTGTGTTTGTGTGTGTGTGTGTGTGTGTGTGTGTGTGTGTGTGTGTGTGTGTGTGTGTGTGTGTGTGTGTGTGTGTGTGTGTGTGTGTGTGTGTGTGTGTGTGTGTGTGTGTGTGTGTGTGTGTAATTGCATGAATCTTCCCCAAAAAAGCCAACACTACTGACAAAGCCTTTATTTAATAATAGAATATGTGATGATGGATGTGTTTACTTTTTCACCAAAATGCCCTGTGCTGCTTTCACTTCATTGTTGTTGCACAGCTCTGTAAATAGATCTGTTATGAATGCGCAGCTTGTTGCATTTTACGTTTCAGGCATGGGAGTTGAGTTTGCCCTGGTGTCATCAGAGAGATGGACTGGGATGAACGCATCCACATGAGCTTGAAATCCAATCTTAAACATGTTTGTCTCCAAACCAACCTTCATAGCGGGCAAAACCGTAACCCTTTTCACAATGCACCTCCACCCCCTATTTGCAGACTTTTTTTCTTCTCCCAGGGCCTATATGTTATCACTTATAGAGACAATCGTGATTCATTTGAAGCAGACTGTGAAGTGGAACTATTTTGGAATTAGCTGAGCTCACCTCTGGCATGGGCGCAGTTGTAACCTGATTGAACACAGTTTGACCAGGTCGGGTTATAAGAAACAAGAACATAATCCATCTTGGTGCTGGGGCGTTGTTGCTAGTTTGCACTTTGTTCTTCCTGTTTCTGATGGGCTGGGCCCCACAGGCATTTTGTACGAGGAACTTCCTGCCTGGAGGGGTGGTGGGCTAGACATGACCTCGCCTTACATGTTGTTTTCCTTGTTGTTGGGTTCCCAGGAGCACTTTTTAAGATGCAGGAAAAGCCTTACATTTTGTCGTTTTCTTACACCAAAACAATAACAACAATTATGTTATGGCTTCACAGGAATATGCTGACTGCGATAAGTGGAGGATAAGGTGGTCAACAAGCTACTAAACAACAGTCTCCAGCCTAGGTTAGAGACAACTCAAAGAGTCTGAGTCCAACATATTTTCAGCAATGTTTTGCTTGCGAACACGTGCATCATTTTAATAGCTTTCTTTAGTGCAGCCTTGAGGACGATAAGCTACTCAGTCGTGAAGTGCTGGGTAGGTTCTGTGTTGTCTGTCTGCAGTCCAATACATCCTAGAATTAATTTGAATTCAGTTCATTAAAATGTAATGTGCATAGACATTTATGGATACGCAAAACCCAAGAAACAGGATATAAGAAATGTTTAATTTGAAGGGAGCGGTTGAGTTCTATCTTTCTGTGTTATGTTCTATAACCATCAATTCCAACATTAAAACATTTGCAAGAATATTTGGCATGCTCATCAAAGGAATACTGTGGTCCACACTCAAAAGCAGATCAGGCAAGAGGTAAATACAAAAGTTGGCTTGCCAGCAAATTAGGTTTATTTTGTTATGACAGAAACGCTGCGCTGGTAAGAGAGAAACAATACAAACACAGAAGCAGAAATCTATCCAAACAGAATTAACTTCAGAAAGGGAAATCGTATTTTGCACCTTAGATGCATCATTGCAGTAGTTTAATATGAATAACAAACCAAGCCTTGAGTCAACATAAAACATATTGAATTTAGAGCCTCTGCCAAAAACCTTGATTAACATTCTTCGCAACACAACTTGCACACTCCAGTCCATGAACAAAAAAAATATTCAAACCGAAAAGTAGCTGTATTACAGAATCATACCCACATACCCACAGAGGTATGTTTGTGTGAGTTTGCATGTTTGCTAATTCAGTAATACATACATGTGCATTCTCTCTGTCACTTGTCAGAGACATACTATTCCATGAAGCCTGTGGACAAGTAAAGTCTTAAGGCAGCCGTACTGTGGAATGCTTTAGTGCTTCTTGCTTATTTCAACCCTGTTTATTCCTGATTGGGCTTCCTATTTCCGGTCCTCCTCAGCAAGCTTCCTATTGGGCAACTCCTCCCGTTCCTCCAGCACTATTGTCCCATCGCTACATGCTGAAGGGAGATTGCATTGTGGAGGCAAGATCCATTCTGTCTGCAGTCACCCAAGAATTCTGTTGGGGGCGGCAACTCTTGGTTGGTTAAAAACTCTTTTGGGGAAAGGATTGAAGCCTTTGACAGGAAAGGGCAGATATCCAAAAGTATTCCCTCTTCCTCTTCCTTATCATGCCTTGACAAGGCAAAGAGGTGTATGTGTGTGTGTGTGTGTGTGTGTGTGTGTGTGAGTGTGTGTGTGTGTGTGTGTGTGTGTGTGCGTGTGTGTGTGCGTGCGTGCGTGCGTGCGTGCGTGCGTGCGTGCGTGCGTGCGTGCGTGCGTGCGTGCGTGCGTGCGTGTGCGTGCGTGTGTGTAAAGGGAGGACTAAGATGGGTCCCCATTGTTTTGCCGGCTTTGGTCGGCCCTCAGCCCGGCCCCACTCCCCATCTTCCTGGGGAGTGGGGCCGGCAGCGCGGCCGGGTGCAGGGGATGAGTTTCAGGCCAAGCTACCTGGATACCACATGCCACTGTTAGGCTCCAAAATCCATCTCCAGGTCATCTCTAACTGTTGGCTGATGCTCATGTGCCAGAGACTTTTGTGTTACAGAAAAAAGTACACCTAATAATGGAATTATTATAGGAAGTAAACTCCTACTTAGAAATGTTTGGGGGTCTTCATTGAACTGTTGGTATCTAATTATACCGTCTTTATACTGACTGTACTCACTGTCATTTCTGAATAAAGAGTCTGATCAGATTTGAATGCCCTTTCCACTGAATGTTAGTCAATATACCATGACTGTTAATCAATATGAATTGGTTTTGCTAAATAAGCATAGAATACTGTTTAATATGAATACGTCTGCATTATGCTTGGATTATGATTAGGTTTACACAGAAACGTCCACTCATGCGACCACATGTGGAACTGCTCAATGTTTCCATATCCACGCCTGAGTAGTGGACACACTGCACGGCAAATGAGAAGATATTGCCCATCCATCATTTCTCCTTGACAGTCGATGTTCAAAGCCACTGAAATACTCTGAGATTGTCATTGATCCAGCATGAGCTGACAACATACGAGTTCTCTCTCAATATGTCGTCTCTCCTGTAGCCAGTGAGTGCTCTCCCGCAACACATCATTGTAGATTAATTAGAACCCAATGTGAGAGCAGGAGATCTTGATTAAAAACAAATGAGTGTAGAAACTGATCCATCAAGGTCGGCCTGGCTGAGTGACATTTATGAGCTCCCTTGGACCGATCAATGAGGCAATCACCATTTCATTACAGTCATTACATTGCATTAGAAGAAAGACACAAAGAGCAAAGACAAGCGATTCTCATCTCTATTCACAATTTCACTCTTCATGTTTGTGGGAATGAAGCACAGATGTAAATACAGTCCACACACATATATTTACTTTCAGCAGTCGCCCGGTAAGCTACCCTCCTCTGTGTGGAGGAGGTAGGGGCGAGGGTAGGGATAGAGGGGGGGGGGGGTGCTGTGAGGTGAGGCTTTGAGGCGAGGCTGTGTGTCACTGTCTTCCAGCATCCCCCTGAGTGATTGCCAGTCCTGACACCCGCCTGCTTGTAGCGTTAACGCAGCCAAATGCCCAGGAAATTAAACGCTCTGCCCAGGTAATAAAGAGAGTAAATCTTGGTTGTGTGTGTGTGTGTGTGTGTGTGTGTGCGTGTGTGTGTGTGTGTGCGTGCGTGCGTGCGTGCGTGCGTGCGTGCGTGCGTGCGTGCGTGCGTGCGTGCGTGCGTGCGTGCGTGCGTGCGTGCGTGCGTGCGTGCGTGCGTGCGTGCGTGCGTGTGTGTGTGTGTGTGTTGGAATTACCATATTAGCCAGGGCATGAGGGATCAGAGCCAAACAGTTCCTCATTACACCTCACCTGGGGAGGGGTAATTCCCACTCCCAGCTCAAGAGCTGGCGACTCAGAGACTCACAGTGTGTCCCACAGGCTGAGGTTCAAACCAATTGTATTGAGCAGGAGAGGCATTATCACAGTCTTCTCCTTTCTTTGAGATGTCAGTGACAAGAAAAGAAACAACATTATGAGATAAATGCAGACCTTTTGCTTGAGGACTACTGACATGTTTACAAAATGATTGTAAGCATCAACTGTGCAATTATGACTTTTAAATACTGAATTCATAATGATGCAGTTATTTTGGATTTTCAATCAATTCGTTTTTTTCAATCATGTTACCAGGGTTTCCATACATCCACATACAAGGATAGACATATTTAGATTGACAACTTAAAGTACAACAGAATGCAACTCTAACTTATGTCCCTATTAGAGACTTCTGACTGTCAAGCTAGAAATGATTCGGAACCCAAGAGCACATTCTTCATTTTTTGAAGTAACTGACAGAACGCAATGCACTACATCATAAGTCTACACTATCATGAGTTTATACCATCTGACCAGAGGATATCAAACACATTCTGAAACACATTAACATTCACAACCTGCAGAAATACAATATAGACGTTTAATTTCATGATAACCCTGCTCACCTTTTTCCATTTTATTCATCAATACTTCCTCAAATCGCCTGGTGTTCATCTTATTTGCTGTACATGTAATTTCTCTACTTGATTCCATCAAAGCGTGCTCACGCCTCCAAACTGCTCACCCAGAGAATACACCAGAACGATAGAAAACTCTTATTTAATCCCCGACAACACATTCCCTCCTGTTGTCTGGTCACAGACTCCTAAGGAAGCAGGCCATGAGGATATGCTTCATCATGATGCTGTTACAGCTGACTGCAGGACTAGATAACAAGACCTGGTGATGACGGCAGCCTGGAAGCCATGGAACGCTTAATCCCACATGAGCCATACGAAGGGATCACAGGGCCGCTGACCTGCAGGGTTTTACTCTCTTTTATTTGACATTTAAATGGTCTATTAATGTATTGGTAAATTAAACACACAAGCAAAATAATGATTGGCATTGTGGAATTATGTCTGAATAACTATGTTCCCTTTTCCTTCTGCAGAGTTAATCACAATAAAAAAGTAACTAGGGAAATATATCATCAAAATGCCCATGGCTACAACATAAGCCAGGGTCTTAAGCTTTCATCTGCAGGTGTCAACATGAGGGTTTAGCTTGCGGGTCATTCTGGACAGATCAATACAACACTGTCCATCTCAGCAGTTCTTACAGAGCCAACCGACACAAAGCCCATTCACCATTTCTTTATAAATCCAATCCACATTTGACACGGTTACAATCCAAGGGGTTAAGTCACAGATAAAAAAAGGAACATGATTCAAAATGATGAATGTCTCCTACTAGATATACTTTGGGATGTGCTCAGTGCAAACAAATGTGCAAAGCAATGGAAGGTGCAGAGTGGGTCAGCTTAACGTACAGCTCTGATGACTTCACCTACCGATCTCATTTAACAAGATTATGTCAACATGGATATCATTGTATGTGAAGCTTGAGGATTTAGGGAACTATAGAGTTTCATTTGTCTCCTTGTTTATATTGATGTCGGGTTGGCACAGCAAGCGTACGATACTGTATCAACATCATGTTTCTTTAAGTTAGTAATGTATTTATGTGGAAAAACGCATATATATATATATGTATATATATATATATATATATATATATATATATATATATATATATATATATATATATAAATGAATACAAACATTTATACAGCATCAAGATCAGGTTTATTTAATATGGTAATATGCATGTGTATATACACACACAAACACACACACACACACTCGCACACACACACACACACACACACACACACACACACACACACACACACACACACACACCAACACACACACACACACACACACACACACACACACACACACACACACACACACACACACACACACACACACACACACACACACACACACACACACACACACACACACACACACACACGTCCCACGGTGATACTCGGAGATGACAGAACAAAAACCCCTTTACCTAGCCGACTCTTCATCACAGTGACCAAACACAGTGGTACCTCCAGCGTGTGAGGATCTGTTCTTTTTAATATGCAATCTTCTCTTCCAGGGAAATCAATCTAGTAGGGCCGGGTCTATCACCCGGGGTGTGTGTGTGTGTGTGTGTGTGTGTGTGTGTGTGTGTGTGTGTGTGTGTGTGTGTGTGTGTGTGTGTGTGTGTGTGTGTGTGTGTGTGTGTGTGTGTGTGTGTGTGTGTATGTGGAGGGGTGTTGGGGTGTGTTGGGGGTTTGGTGGAGGGCGGGGTGATGGGAGGGTGGTTGGGGGAAGGGGGGGGGGGGGTGCAAATACAGTAAGCGCTCGCATTGTCACACATGCTCCACTAAGCATACACAAGCACGCACCCACACAAGCCCGCGCACACACACACACACACACACACACACACACACACACACACACACACACACACACACACACACACACACACACACACACACACACACACACACACACACACACACACACAAGCACATTAGATCTCCTTACATTTGTGCTTAGGCGGGCTGTTTGTGTGAAGGGTCGATGACTCAGTGGACATTATGCTGTGAGTGTGTGTTTGTGTGTGTGATGCATAGTCTGATGCTGGTCTGATAAGAACAAGACAAAGAAGTACAAAGAAGTACATAAAAGATATTATGTTACACTTCATACCCAACAAGCTCAATGACAGAGCCCCATGCCCACCACTGCACATCACAGAGCTCTCTCAGTCTAACTAACATGTTATCCTCCCTACTTTTTGTATTTTGTATTATTTTATATTTTTAAGCACCCCATACTGCTAACTCTTAATTTTCCTTCATACAGTTATGGCAGTGACAGGTTCTGCTTTGTCATTGATTCAATAATAATAATAATAATTCATTCATTTTCTGTAGCACTTTTCAGTGACCCAAAGATGCTTAATTTGTCCTGTTTGAATATAATGTAGAACACAATATCACGCGTGGTACTTGGTGAACAAACGGCCCGCTTTTCTCTGTGAAATACAAACTTATTAAAGCCATTAAGTTAACCTTTAATTTGAGCTGTTGGCAAGAGTGGAATAGAGAAAAAGATGCTGCCTCAAGTTTCTCCCCGCTCCACCGGCTAATGACATTAGCTGACCGTGTGTTAAGTTGATGTTATATGTTGCCTTAGCACGTCCGGTCCACCCATCTGCCACATTCTCCATCTCCAACACCACCACCTCTTCCACCACCACCACAACCACCATCATCCTCCCCACCCCACCACCACCACCACTGCAACACACATTGATTGAATAGCTTCATGTTTTCTTCTTTTTCCCCACCATGGGTGACAATCAATGATATGACATCTATTAGTGTGTATTGATGAATTGCTCTATGCTGTGTTATTTCAAGTGTGTGCCTCCAGCGGTGTGCTGGCCTCTGACCGTTATTACCATAATCACGTTATTGTTGTGCTCAGACTGAGTGAGTGTCCTTGTAATGGCTGCATCCCGTTATTATTCTGCTCCCTAATGGATACACATCGAGAGGGACTGTGACAGCGTTGTCCTCTACAGGTTCACAAGCATAAAGCACAATGCTTATTTGTGTTTGAATCCTAGGATCTTTCTTTGCAAGTCATGATCATCGAGGTCATTTGATAATTAATAGACATGCATGTGTTTTTGATATACGTTTTACCAGAGTTCTCTGCGGGGATCTTGGCTGTTATCACCGTCATTCGCTCCAGTGTTGCCTAGAATCGCTCCTGTTCCATCCGGCTGGTCACCTACAAAATCACGTCCATGTCGGGACACAACCCCCCACGCCACGGTCCGCTGCACGGACCGCTGCTTCTGGAAAAGACACGTCTCACATCTTCTCTCATTCGTGCTCAACTCCACTCAAGAAACAACCCACTTCCCCCCCTAATGTAACCTGGTTAGAGAAGGGTCACTGAATCACCAAACGAAGCCAATAAAACACATACCAAACACAAACATACCATGATTAAAAAATACCATGCACACTCACACACATCCAAACATATACTGTGCATATCTCCCAGGGGTGAGAAGTATAAAGTGCTGAAAGCTAAATAACTTAACTGGGGGGAGGGGGGAGGGGGGAGGGGGGGGGGGGGGGGTACAATAAGCATGGGGAATCGGAATCCAATAGTTATGTTTGCCCTAAGGATGGTATCTCTTTCCCTTTTATAGGCCGTTAATGTGTGCGCTGCACAAACGTTGTAATGGAGCTCGTTAAATGCAAAGTGCTTGAAGGTACAGATTTCCTCTCAGTGGGAGACCGATAGCAGCTACTCTGGGGAGGGGCACTGAGGCACGTCCCGCTAGCCGCTTATTCCTCTGCAGCGCTCTCCGAGGCTGCGACCGCAAACCACTCTGTACGATGGAGACGTAGCTGGTTACTATTGGAGACGGTGATGCCCGAGGATGCTGATGAGAATGATGATGCAGATGCTGTAAATGTGATGTGATGGTTAAGGTGATGATGATGATGATGATGATGATGAAGATGTCACTGATAACTGGGATGAGGGTTGGGGTGGAGGGAGAGAGAGAAAGGAAGAGAGAGAGTCTGTGTGTTTGTGGGTGTGTGTGTGTATGTGTGTGTGTGTGTGTGTGTGTGTGTGTGTGTGAGAGGGTCAGTAACAGAAACGCAATCTGAATACATCAAATCTATTCAATCAGCCACATGTGATGAGCTTAATCTAAAATGGGACTCGCTCTATTGCCACATCTATTACTCAATAAAAGTCATATCAATCTTGCCATGGATGAATTGATGAGTTTGATTTGGTTGAAGTAATAGTAGAGTTGAATCAAACAGGCCACAACCAGAGGCTCAAAATAATTCCCACTAGTTCATCCATAACTCCTGCCATCCCACCTTCCCATTAAGACATAACCTCATTACGGAAAAATATAGAATCAAGTTACGTGTGTATCAGTGTGTGTGTGTGTGTGTGTGTGTGTGTGTGTGTGTGTGTGTGTGTGTCTTCACACACACAAACGTAAATCCACCCGGGGCAATAACACTCGCTCTGTGCTTGCCATATTTAAGAATGCTCTCTGTTGACAGAGATTTGTTTACGACCTACTTTTAATGTCTTAAAAGATGCTCTTGTCAACCAAAATCAGAAGCTCACTGTTATTGTGTTGGCGCCAGCCTAGTCCAAACATGGACCGATATATGACCACGCAGGGCAGGCCCATCTCTGTGGGGGTATTAAAAGCACCGGCCGGCCGGTCACAGAGGGGGTAAATGGGCCGAGCATATCCCTGGAGCCACCAGCGAAGCCTCTTCCCTTACCCCGAATATCACAGAGCCAGGGCAATATTGCCTCAGTGTGTGCTGAGATAGCAACCATTGTGTGTGCAGGTCCAGTGCATCAAGGATAACCTTTACTGACCCTCCACACAGCCACACACACACACGTCCCGCTGTTGCCACGGTGACACGTTGGCGTCTTCATAGAGACATGGCTGCTGATCGATGGCGGTGGATGTGACCGGTAGGGCCTCCGCAGACCAACTGTCATCGTCTGTTGGTCAGAGTCTCTGCTTCTGAACCACAACACCTCCTTTAGAAAACTCTGATATTGTACTAAATTTTATTGAAATACTTTCTATTCTACCTATGTACTTGGATTTGATCTTCCAGCCTTCAACTGCTTTTTTGGTGGATATCTCGTAGATCCTGTGAGGCTGTGACTGTGGCGTTATGGTTACGCCAATGTACAGCACATGACCAAATGTTTATCCTGAGGTGTATGACGTACACTGTGGTCCTTCAAGAAAATCCGGAGGAAAAAGATTGACTGTGGTTTTGTTTGTGCTGATGTTGGTGGAACCCAAACAAAACACAACTATACACACTCATACCCACATTCATACACACTGATACACACAAGCAACACAAACATACACACAGTTCCCTTCTGTCCCCTGGGGATAAATGTGCATATGAATAAATGAGTCCTCAAAAATCTACCTCAGCAAAAGACCTGAACAATTGTCAGGACAACTGCAGTTCCTGCAGTACTCTATGTGTGCGTATGTGTGTGTGTGTTTGTGTGTGTGTGCATGTGTGTGCATCCTTGTTTGCGTTTTCATAGAACTTTTGATTGCTCTATTTAAGTGATGCATTGAGAGGAATGTAGGTCAAGTGAGGATTATGAATATAAAGACACAGACGCCACCATTACTAAAACCAAATCAACGGTTGAAGTGTAGAAGTGAATGTATCCGCTATGTATCAGGGACTGAAGGGAATGCAGAACAAACACTGCATTTCACCTCAGAGGTGGGGCCACCGAGGCTCAATTTGTCCACAGTAATGATGAGTAAGCAGCAATAAAATTGATTATATTAGCAGTATTCTTTTCATAACAATCATAATGTAAGAAATTCATACAGATTTCTTATACACAATTGAAGTATTTATTTAGTGGATAGACCACATCAGTTTTCTCTATGCGAACAGTATCCCAACACTGTTGAAAAGACAAGAATAGAGAAAACGTGCTGTCAAATCTAGATCTCACTTCCCCTCTGTGACGGACTCTTCTGATTGGAAAGGAGATGCAAAACAACCGCTTGAGGACGGTCCAAGGGTACGTTGTTGCGGCGTTGTTGTTTGCATCCGACCTCCGACTGCTGCTGCCTGGACGGGCTGTGAGCGGGGGAGGGGGTGTTGGGGGTGGTGGTGCTGGTGGGGGTGGGTGGGGCCCCGAGTAGGAGGCGTGTTATCTTTGTGTAAAGGTCTGGCGGAAGAACTAAGAGAAACAACCTGTACGTGTGTGCGCGTGTACCAAATGTGTGTGTGTGTGTTTTGTTTGTGAGTGTGTTTGTGTGTGTGGGCACGTTCGTGTATGTGTATGTGTGTGTGTGTGTGTGTGCGCGTTCCGTTTTATGCACACTCTAGTGCATGTATCTGCTGTAATCATGAACAAGAGTGAACACACACACACAGACGTCATGGCGCTGTGTCATGTCTAACAGCAGCTTGATGAAGGATTGTCAATGGAGCTTGGAAAATCCCCAAATGCCGTTTCTAGCCTAGGCTGTGTTTGTGTCTGTGCAAGGGTGCATGTGTGTTTGTGTGAGGTGTGTGTGTATGTGTTTAGCAGCGTATTTGTTTGATTGTGTGTTGCAGTTCTTTGTCAGCTAAATCATCTACTATATCCTCTGAAATAAATAGTAGTGATTTATCCAGGGTGTGGGCTCATCGTATTAGCTGATATTGTGCAGAGCTCCAGCACATTTTATGACCGATCATCCCGTTCGGCCATAACTTTCATAGAGTGCTGCTTACTGCATCATATTAATAACATCTACATGAGACACATACTCTACAACAGACCTATATTCCCCCTTAACATGCTGAGCCTTGCACCGTAGCACAGGGTTGGAGAAAGGCCAGTGTTTTGCAGAGTGTGGCCAAAAGATTTGTTTCACTTGCAGTAGTATCTGCATCCTCCCAGTCTCCTCTGGCAGAGAGACGTGAAAACAGTCGCAGGAAGAGTAAACCCAGGCCTGGGGGCTTTTTCATGATCCTATTGTCTTCCCTGCTGGCTGCAGACCAAAGGAGAGCTGCACAAACACAAACACACACTCACGCACACATACACACCGCTACAAACACAAACACACACACACACACACACACGCACGCACACACACACACACACACTCACACACACACACACACAAACACACACACACACACACACACACACACACACACACACACACACACACACACACACACACACACACACACAAAAACACAATGACGCTGAAAGAATTTGTTGTGTTCGTACGGATTACAATAATAAACTAAACATTGACACTGAATCCTGTGACGTTGCCAACGGGCCTTGTACATCTTGTTAAGTACAACAAGCTGGTTTAAGAGAGTAAATATATCTTTTTACAGCGGCCTCTTTAGACTCGGATGGTAAAGAATGACAAAACATAATGCAGGGTATTAACCTCTAATTAGCAGGGACAGCTGTTTTGCAGGCCACATATCATTTTACACTTCTAATAAAGCATTCACCCGAAGTACTACATCATTCGGATTTTAGGGCAACTGCAACTCCAAGGCTTATAAGGTAAAGCAGGCTAAAATAAACTATTAATTTATTTTACAATTAAATATTTTTAAATATTCCCAATATTTGCAATAGGTAGCCTGCATATCAGCCACAAAGGCTACAGTAGGCTGCCACTCAGGCTATTTATTGTGCAAAATGTCTGGGATCAATAAAGTTAGTCAATAATGAGCCAATCGATGAGAGTCCAACACTTGCAATTTACTCATTACTAAGGTGTTGGGGTCATTATAAAGAGGAAGGACCTCTGCCCGACAAAACCTCTGTACCACAGAGAAAAATCTATATATGCACTTAATACTTAAGCTTCACAGTGTTAAAGCCTGTTAAAGGATCGCATATGCTTTAAAATGATTATCATAACAGTAAATCCAATAACATCACACACAGAAAAGCTTTGTCCTCTTACAGTAACAGGAACAATGGAGAAAACTCATTTAAATCCAAACAATAGCTTTCCAATAATCTGGAGGAAGGAGGGGAGCAGGGGGGATAATATTACACTATATTGCACCATAGGTTTATCACACTGGGAGGTTTCAAAAACACTCTGGAGCCCGGTCAGTCCTGTGTCCCGTCAGATCAGGTGTTATGAATCGTCTCAGCTCTGGGAACAGGCGGCAGAGCCCGGTTTGTGATCCCCTTCCTATCTCAGCCCGTGTGTCCAGGAGAGTGGCAGGGAGAGAGAGGCTGGGGGAACTGGGCTCACTTATTTATGTGTTTACGCCTCAGTCATGTGGGACAACTATGTAGGTTTACGTTTCAGTCGTGTCCTATATGTTGCGAATTTCTCACCACAGTTCTTCCCAGACATACTGTATGTACAGAATATGTGGCTTGCTGTGTTTTGTTTTTTTGCAAACTTTGGAGATTTTTTTTATTGGGGCTACTTTAACACATGTACTTTTAAACCTTTAATTTAAAATGGACACATGGTGGCTCGACACAGTCCAAATTGAACTCTGCTTACAGAGCAACAACACTTTCTGATTCACTGTCAGCACTGATGGTTTTAATTAACCCTTACGGCATCAGCCTTTTATAAAGCAATCAATCAGACTGACTATGTATTTATAAACCGACGGCTCATTTGAGTCCAGGCAAGCAACATGAATGATCACATTGTTGTCCTTGTGCAGCTGAAGTGTTCATGCTAACTCTTCACAGTAAAGTGTTTTAAGAGTGCAGAGGTGTTACGACGAACAACTTTAAAGTTCACTGTCATCTAAACATGAACAAAACACTGAGCATCAATCAATTGCATAAAATTTTTTCAGAGCTCCTCAAAATCTTAAAATAAGTTAATAAAGTCTACTTATTTCAAGGGAAGTCTAATGGGCAGTCAATACAGTAAGTGTATTCATTCAGTTGTTCGGAGAACCTTGAGGACATTGGAAAATGTATTGCGGAAAAATGCACCAACATGTTGCAAACAAACCTTATTTGCTAATGGATATTTACGTTATAGCAAAAACAAGTTGACAAAAGTTTGGACTCAAGCTGTGTTGCTGGACCAGTGACAAGGTGCAGTGTGTGGCCACGGGGAGTCCAGGATATTTGTGTCCTCTGTCCAAAAACATGTTTTGACCGTATGTGCCACATCTGGAGGGATATTTACTCCTAGAGCCATTCTCTTTCACACACGCATGACACAATCGCTCTTGACAGGTTGTATTTGCTCGCGCTGCAGAGGCAAAACATATTTTGCACAAGTGAAACGGCAAAAAAAAGGTCAGATCCAGCAGTAGTGAATAGAAAAGTCTCTCCCGAGAGCTGCAGGCGCTGCCAAAAGTCAAGACGAGATCTATCTTTAGCGCTCGGCTACAAGAACAAAAGGTTATATTACTGCAGCTTTCGGTGTGTCACCCAACTGGCACATTTAAAACTGTCACGGCCACAAGTGAGTCAGACAGGATCATTGTGTCGTTTTGATTCCTTTAACACAGAATGCAATGCATCAATTAGATCACCTTTAAAGGCGCGATGAAAACATCCAAATCCTCAACCATTTTATATTATTATTTATTCTGACTTAACATTGTACAATAAAGCTATATCTGTGCCGTTACAACTTTAATCCAAAGTAAGTAGAAAACAGTACTTCAACCCTATTCCCACACTGGACTGCAGGGCTCCTGCCCTCTGCCTTTGCTCTTCAGTCTCCTGTTCACCAAGCCATCTGGAGCGGGGATTTGTCTGCGTGCGTAATGCATGCCTCTGCGAGGGAGCTGGTGCCCTGCAGTGATATGCTGCACAGGTGATCCTTCCACTGCCTTGTCGACTCCCAGTACAACTGTGCCACAACGTCCCTACGGTGTGCTGGAGTGTCTGACCTTCACGTGCATACAGCAGAGGAGAAATGAAGGAGAGGGTTTCCCTAAATGAGAGGTGGGAGTTGGGGTGGGGGGAGTCGTGTAATTGGTTGATGATTCCATTCAATTCACACACACACACACACACACACACACACACACACACACACACACACACACACACACACACACACACACACACACACACACACACACACACACACACACACACACACACACACACACACACACACACACATTTTAACCCCCCCACCTTCAACAGCCATGCACACCTCGTACACATCCAGTCAATCACCTTCATTAAAACTTTACCTAAGGGGTTAACATTGACAACCATGTCCATCTGTTGCTAAGGGAATGTTCCCTCTTGTGCAGGAAACAGGGAGAGCAGTTTCCTGTTATGGAGAGAGGTTTTTAAAGGCTTTCTTTCATTTAATCATGCAGCAGATGCAGGGGCGGGGAGCCCAGCCAATAGCAGTAGTCGTGAGGTCCGAGAGAAACTGTTTTGTAAACTGCCTTTAGGAACTTCTGTGATCCGATTCTTGATAGTCGGGAAATATCAATGAACATAACATGTCCAGTAGAACAAGATTAAGCCAGGAGTTATCATTTCAAGCATTGTCTTTGCGATATAGAACGAACTGGTTGGGTTGGCAGCGGTAGGCCTACTGGTATTATTAGAAAGAAAATCCACGTGTGATACATCATTCATACATTTGGAGTGCGAGTATTTGGACTGCGACAAATTGTCAAAGACATGGGTAATTAGCGCGGGAAGCCGAGCTCGATAGGGAGATCCACTACAAGCACTATTGACGGTTGACTCAGCTGACGGCGGACTCCATGTGGTGATGCATTCGGTGTGGGAGCCTACCATTCGTTCAGTGGGTTTGGTCAGCAGTCTGTGTGTGCGTGGTCGTTCAGGAAGCGTGAAGGAGGAGCGCCTCCTGCCTCATCTCCAGTGATGCTCAAGTCCGCCGGCCCGAACCAGAGGAGATGCGACTTCGACAAGTCACTTACTTATTCTCCCAATAGACAGAAACACGTTCACGTCTTCCGTTGAAACTTCGTTTTCGACGGGGTTTTGGATGTATAGCCCGTAATGGGCGCGAAAACATGTGGATAGTAACGGGTCGCCCAGCGGATGATGTGCCAAGATGAACGCAGGTTTGTTTTAAATGATCGATGACCCCGTAGATGTCTAACTTTAGCTTTTGACAATAGGCGGATTAAACTCTGGGCGCGCGGGCGGTTTGAGGAGAAAGCCGCCAATAAGTGTACAGCAAATAAAGTACAGTATTTTATTTACCTTGAATAATTACTTTTCTGGATAATTAGGCTAATAATCATGTCGATTGGTATACTATAATTGCCGCAGACCTATACATTCATGAAGTATAAATACGAATTTCGTTTTGGATCACAGAATACAATGTGACAATTTTTGGATAAATTAATCAGCCATTAAATACATGAATGAGTTGGATCTATATTGGCTTGACTTGATTAAAATCCCTTTATTGAACAACCCTCTCGGAAGTTGGTCAGGAAGGCATCGTATAATTGAAGTAGGTCTAATAGTAAACGGTGTCCAATATCTATAAAAAAAAAATAACATTTACTTTTTTACATAATATGATATAAAACCGGTAACGGAATGACGAAAGAAATGTGTTCTCTAAGGCAACATATGTCTGCTGAGATGATCAAAATCCCATGTTGTATCGATGCTAAAACTATTAAATGTTAGGCGTTTTAGGGTAATACTTTTTTATCATCAACTCTGAAATCATATCCTGTGAGTCTGGAACAGTGACTGTATCTTCCTTTGTTTTTAAAACATTTGTTTGAATTCAATTCTTCTTGCATAATTCATATCCTGTTGTTGCAGTGTGGTACTTTTGGACTCTTGTTTTCTGTTTTATTGTTCTTTGACTCAAAGGACGTTTTCAGGAGGAAAAAAAAGAGTGTGTGTGTGTGTGTTTGTGTGTGTGTGTGTGTGTGTTTGTGTGTGGAATTAGTGAAGAATGACAAGAAGGAAGTCCATTTGTGTTAGTAAAGGAGTGATGGGAGGTCATGCTGATAATAACCACCTACATACACACACGCACACACACACACACACACACACACACACACACACACACACACACACACACACACACACACACACACACACACACACACACACAGTGTGTGTATGTGTGTGTGTGTGTGTGTGTGTGTGTTACAGTGTATGGGTTCCCGCATGTCTAGCAGGGTCTTCCAGACAGAATAGCTGACCAAAGCACATCTCTGTATCCAAAGATGGAAAAATACATAGAATACACAAACAATGATGTCTAGACATCTGGACTGAGAAAAAAAGTACTAGAATGAGAGAAAGAGAGAGTGAAAGAAAAAGAGGAGAAAGAGAGGAGAGAGGGGAGAACGAAAGGAGAGGGAGACAGAGAGATAGAGAGAAGAAAAAGAGGAGAGAAAGAGAGCGAGTGGCAGAGAGAGAGGTGAGTATACACAGATAGATCAGAGTGCACACAGGGTTTAATAGGATGTGCGTCAGGGCAGGTACTAAATAACAGGAAGTGACAAGGGTGCATACACTTTGTGGAGTATGGGTGTGTTTCATGACATTACTAAATCGCATAACCTGCTCTCCTGAATGACTGAGATGTTTTTTCAGGCTTGAACTGTGTCGTTCAATCTATCGTTAAGACTATATTTCACATGCAGAACTTTAAATCTGTCCCCTGACTTCAAACGATGTAAAACATATCACCAAATCTCACATGGTGGAATGCCTGATTGGACTAAAATAGTCAGTGTTAATGCAACGCCTTTACGAAGCATATGTGTTAAGTTTTATTTCAGCAAGTGATGAAAGCAAGTGCCAAAACTCCCTAACACCCTAAAGCGTTAGATCAGGATGGAGCAGTTAGCGTGAAAGAATGTGTGACTATTCAAAGCGGTTTTCAATGCTGCACAGCAATATGGGAAGCAGTTATACCTGCATGTATCATTCATCACAGTGAGTGTAATGTAATGAACGCTGTATGTAAGATAATGGTATCTTACAATAGGGTTCATTCTCATATTAGAAGACTAGGCTCAAATCTTCTTTAGTTTTTTGTCAAATAATATACTTGTTTCTACATGTTATTTTTCCATCTCTTCTTTGCAACTTTGTAAAATGGAATATTCCTTGTCACACTATTTTTCTCTTGTTCATTTGTTTTGTACAGATCTTCAGAATCCGCGTCAAGTCCAGCGTCCTAAGAGCTGCAGTCACCTGACCATCAAGGTCCAGTCCAGGCTGATGTCAAGGTCACGGACTCCCAGCAGTGTCTCCAAACCTGCTGTGGCTCCAAAGCCCAGGCCCCTCTCTGATTCCTACCTCCATGGTTCTCGACCGAGCCTCAGCAACGGAGACCTAGCTCACTCTGACGGGGAGACTGACACCCAATGTGTTGCGGTTGTGAAGGAGCGGGAGGAAGAGGAGAGATACAAAGCAGAGGCGACACATAATGGGGAGGGCAGAGAAAAGGACATAGAAACTAGTGACAATACTGCTGAAACAGAAAACGGTGTCTCTTTGGACACATTGAAAGGAGCTGATGAAGCTTGTGATACTACTGACAACGACATCACTGAAGACTTGAATTCAACTGGAATCTTTCGAGATGACACGCTGTCCACTGACAATGCAGTGGACGACCGAACGTCAACACTGTCTTCTGCAAAAACTGAAACAGATCTTGAAACAGATGCTTCTGGGGAGGAGGAGGATAAAGATGCTGAACCTACTGAAATGCTTTTGGGGCCCAGTGAAATCCAGCATGAAAATATAGAAGAAGAGTGTATCAAAGACAAGGACCATGGACTTGTTGACGAGAACAAAATATCAAATGGGGTCCTTTTGCAATGTGAACCGTCTGAACCCACAGATGGTAAGATGTGTTCATGTGACGGGGAGGTGATAAGATTCACATTTGGCAGCAACTTGTGCGCACTTCCGACAGTTTGTGAAGAGACCCCTTATGACCTTACTGGCCCCACAGATGACGGCAGTGACACGTGTGAATCATGTGACCTCACTGAGGCAATCGATTGGCAACCAGAGCGAGCTACTAAGGACCCCTCCGGGCGGTTCCGTTTTACCGCCAGCACTGAAGACATGTTTGGGCCTTATGCGGTCATTGAAGCATTGCCAGATGACCTGTACAGCATTGCTGACCCTGATTGGGGTGAAGATGACATAGATGATGAAACACCAGATCCACTGGAGACTGTTGCCGGTGATTCTAACCAAGACCACCTCCCCCATGTGTTGTCGGATGTGGATGTGGAAGAGTCAGAGGACCCACAGGCACCAGGGGATGAAGAAGTAAAAGGTGATGGAGAGCAGCCAGTGATCAGCCAAGACAGTGATAATGCAAAAGACACTGAGTCGGTTGATGAGTATGCAGACATTGAGGATTCACTTTGCCCCGAGGTTCATGATTCCCAGCAGTTGGAGTGCGTCTCCTCAGAGGATTATGTGGAGATCGGTGATGACGACGAAGAAGACGACAGGGATATGAAACCCATTAAAGGAAAGAGTGTGAAGGAAAGGACAGCTAAGAGAGAGCAGAGAAACAGCTGCCAGCCGCGTCTCAGGTTGTGCAACATCACAGTGCCAGTGGATCTAGAGCTGGGCAGGGCCCCTGAGCTCGCCAACAGAGTGGTCTTTGCCCACACCACTGAGGCCTTTGAAGAAGACATAGAAGAACTCGATTGCCACATAGTGCCTTATGATGATGATACAGAGTCAGATAGTGACGAGCACATATATGAAGAGGCTGGCTTTGACTCAGATGGAGAGAATTTCATATCACTGGATCGCAAAACCATTGTAACGCGATCCCGGTCCTACTCTGGAAAGGTTTCTAGTTTTGTTCCTGAGACGGTTCCGGAGGAGACAGGACCAGAATATCAGACTAATGACTACTGCACCGTCGCCTTGGATGTAAATGGTGAACCTCTCAATCATCTCCCGGAACACCAAGAAGTAAACCGCCTCATCCCATCCCTGAAACCTCGGCGCTTCCTGTTATACTCCCGTTCTGCAGAACTCTCACAAATGTCTCTGGGTTCCCCCACAGACATTGACCAAACCATAAAGGACGGCGGAAGAATGAAGAGTATGGATGAAACCATGTCCCTCCCATGTATGATAACTTCTTCTGGGAGCTTCTCTCAGCGTAGCCATCAGTCGTCCAGTGGGGTCTCCACCCCAACGTCCATGGTTGACATCCCCCCACCCTTTGAGTTGGTGCACATCGCCAAGAGACCCGTCACAAAGAGTTCACCCTCCCTTCTGATTCAGCACGACACCACAGACATGCCAAAGAAGAAGAAGTCTTCCTTCAAGCGCTTCCTGGCCCTCAAGTTTAGGAGGAAGACGGAGTCGAAGGGGTTCATTGATGGCAGCGTGCGCTCTTCGCGCTCTTCCTCGGAATCAAGTCACCACGGCCCAGCGAGAGTCATCGAGCTGGACCGCAGAAGCACCGGTAGTTCCCCTCAGCTCCAGACTGGTCTTCTGAAGCCCCAGCTGCGTTCAGACCTACCCTCTACCCTGATCCTCTACAGCGATCGCCAGAAGAGGAAAGGGGACCCCTTCGGTCGCGGCGTCTCACGGGTGGAGTCCTTTGAGGAGCGCTCTCGGCGGCCCCTCATGCCCCTTCCTCTGACCAAGCCGCGCTCCATCTCCTTTCCCAGCGCGGACACCTCGGACTACGAGAACATCCCGGCCATGAGCTCCGACTATGAAAACATCCAGATCCCGGGCAGGCCCACCCGATCGTTCACCGTCACCGAGTTCTTTGAGGACCCAAACCGCGCGACCATGCCCAGCAATGAGAATGACGGCTATGTGGATATGAACAGCTTCCCTGGCATTGACAGCACACCTCACGTCCCTCAAGACGAGACTGAAAGGTAGGTCAACTATTCATCCAAACTCCTTTTAAGACACATCTGTGGAGGTAAAATGTTCCTTGTATCATACCGGTTTTGTTGTTGGGTTTTAAAATTGGGTCTGAACAGTTTGAATTTCATTTTCTAGGAAAGGCTTTTGCCATCAGATCCAGTGCATGATTGCCTTTAATGTTTGTCAGGGATTACTTTCTATTGAAGGACCTTCTTATTAGAGAGGTGACATATTAGGGGAGCTCCCTTCTCTTATCTTATATAGGCAAACCCTATACAGTATTTAATGGACTGAATGGGATCTCCTCTAGTATGGTCTTCAGTGAGAGATGAGCAGCCTGGTGCGCCAGGCACCGCTGGCTTCGGGAAGATGGACAATGCTTGTGGGAGAGCTTACTCCTGTTTCTCATTTAGAAGAGTTGGAGGTCACATCTGGTGCTGCTGCACGCCATGACGTGGATATCACATCTCTGAGAGTGGGAAAGCCTCGTAGTAAAACTAAAATGCCCACAGAGTTCATTTTTAATCAAAGTAATTATAAGGTGCAATTAAAATGGACAAAAGGCCAGGGTGAAAGGACTTGGTGGAAGAGGAAGTGAGATAATGATATGATTATGATTGGTTGGTATAGACAATAAGATAAGGGGTGGGTGAAAAAGGTTTTTAAAAAAAGATAGAGAACAGTATATTATGGTGGTATGGTGGACTAGGGATGGTGGTGGTGCTGTTCTATGTTTCGGTGTGTGTGCGCATGCATGGGTACCTTGTGCCTGTTTGTGTGCGTAGGTCTGTGTTTGTTAGTCTTTATGCATGGGTGCTTGAGCATAATTTTGTGTGTGTCTGTGTATGTTTGTGTATGTGCTTGCCTGCATGGGTGTTTTCACATGTGTTTATGTGTGCGCTTGTGTGTATGTGTGTGTGTGTGTGTGTGTGTGTGTGTGTGTGTGTGTATGTATGTGTGTGTGTGTGTATGAAAATGTGTGTGTTTGTGTGTGTGTGTTTTGTATATGTGTGTCGTTTGTGTGTGTCTGTGTCTGTGTGTGTGTGTGTGTCTGTGTGTGAGTGTGTTGTGTATATGTGTCTGTGTGTGTTTGTGTATGTGTGTGTGTGTGTTTGTATTTGTGTATGTGTGAGTGTATGTGTACATTTGAATAAGTGTGCTTTTGTGTGTATGTGTGTGTGTGTGTGTGTGTGTGTGTGTGTGTGTGTGTGTGTGTGTGTGTGTGTGTGTGTGTGTTTGTGTGTGTGTTTGTGTGTGTGTGAGTGTGTGTAATTGCGCTCCTGTACGTGACACTACGTGGTTAAGTTTGGGAAGGCTCTTATTAAAGTGTTCCTCTCCAGAGTGCTCCTTCCTCACCCTGGAGGTGCTCTAGATTTACAGCAGTGTGTGTAATAGAGTGAGGAATTACTGCAGTCGGAGGGGCACCAAATTACCCCTGACTTTGTCTCTATTCCAGCCACGAGGGTCACAGCTTTGCCCAGAGTCTTAATAAAACTGGTGCGATTGATGACCACTTTGTGAACACCAACCGACAAAGCACTGGTAAAAGACGAATTCGGCAACGATACCTCATTTATTTAATATATCTTGTAGCGGTTTTCAGCAACTAATCCAAAATGATAGTCGGAAAGTTATCATCTGCGGAATACTGTGTACTTATTTTTTCATGATGAAAAAGAGGCCTATAGCGCCCTGTTTTAGGACTATAAAACACTGTGTTTTGTATGTGCGTCGTCCAGCTTCATGCAGGGATCATCCAGAGGCACCGCTTCACATTGATGGTCCCATTGATGGTCCCATTGATGGTCCCGTTGATGGTCCCATTGATGGTCCCATTGATGGTCCCGTGTGTGTCTTCTAAACTAACACATCAGCCCCATTTGATACTGTTTCATTTCCAACACAATGGTGCCTTCATGAAGGTGGCCCTTCTCCCCAATGACGTTATTGATCTGGCCGCGGTGTGGCCGGGGCCTCAGACCGATACGACCAACCAGAGAGCCTATCTGTCACTTGGCCTCTCCGCATTCCCCCTGGAGACGCCTCTGTTGCCGAGGACAACCCTTTGCGCCTTGTGTTTCTTTCTTCCTGTATTTGTTTGTGTGTGTGTGTGTGTGTGTGTGTGTGTGTGTGTGTGTGTGTGTGTGTGTGTGTGTGTGTGTGTGTTTGTGTGGTTGTGTGTGAGTGTCTGTGTGTGTGTGTGTGTGTGTGTGTGTGTGTGTGTGTGTAAACACGTTAATATATGGATTTGTGGGTTTGTTTGAATGTTTGTGTGTGTCTGTGTATTTGTGTATGTATATGTGTGTATATGTATGTATGTATGTGTGTGTGTGTGTGTGTGTGTGTGTGTGTGTGTATGTGTGTGCCAGTGTGTGTGTGTATTTTTCTAGTATGCGTCAGTGCATCCAACTGCACATACCTGCAGTTGTGCAAGGGGTATGTGCTTGTGCATACATAACCATTAAACAAGTGTGAGTGTGTGAGTGTGTGTGTGTGTGTGTGTGTGTGTGTGTGTGTGTGTGTGTGTGTGTGTGTGTGTGTGTGTGTGTGTGTGTGTGTGTGTGTGTGTGTGTGTGTGTGTGTGTGTGTGTGTGTGTGTTTGTGTTTGTTTGTGCCAGTGCACAGGGGTTGAGCTATTGATGTTGTCAGTGACTTATTAAAAACACATTTAACTGTCAACTCCACTCCCTGGACAGACTATCCAGTGAAAGTAGATCGTTTTCGTGGTTGTGGTTACCGTGGTTACCACACTATACCACACGCCAAGGCACACAAAAGGCTAACATTTATAGAAATGAATGCAAAAGAAGGGTTAAAAAAGCTGCTCCATGCGTGGTTTGTTTTCCCCTGCTGTGATTAATGTATACCAGCATTCAAACACGACTTCAAAAAAAGGTTTTAACACTAGCGAAGAGGGATCCTCATTACCAAGCCATCTAAGGCTACCGAGACAACAAAGAGTGATTATTCATCCCAGGCCAGCTGTGACATTGCTAATGATTCAGAATCTGTGTCTGTGTGTGTGTGTCTGTCAGTCTTTATGTGCATGTGTGTGCCTGGGCATTCGTGCCTGTGCCATAATTCAGCACTGCTTTATCAAACATGGCTACCCAGTAGAGGATGTAGTGTCAGCAGTTATCCTCCTGTCTGGCAGCCTCATGAGATTAATAGATTAATGTTGTTGATAATGCCATTGGGGGCATTGTCTCATTGGAAGTAAATGTTTCTTTCTGACTTCAGTTTCCCCACCGAGCTAGCATTGAGATCCAAAATGGCCGCTAGGGGACTAAGGCCGTTGTGTCTCTTGATACACCAACACAATAGTGGTGTTAACGGCTGTAGTGCTCGATGACCCTTCTCAACAGCTCCAGCCCAATAAGCCATTTAGCAGCCGCTCCTGCGGCTTGTGTTATGTTAGCGCACCCTTGGACCAGCCATCTTAAGTACTGGGTGGTGGCTCTGTGCAGCGGGCGGTGAGGTGCTTGCCAGGGTGTGCCCGTGGCTCGGCCGGCCCCATGCCAGCAGGCTGACTCAGGTCATTGCCAGGTCACCCCAGGGGAGGAAGCGTCCAGCCTAGAAGCTTCCCCATCCAGTGTCACGGCCCAGCTCAGGAGGACTAGCCACGGCCAGAAAACAAACGGGAAACATAAACCATAACAACATAGCATTGTGCATTAGGATCGCTTTAAAGACATATATCTCCATCTGACCTAGAAAGGCTCTAACCGATACAAAATGACAAAGTGTGCAGACTTACAATGAGGTGCTGGGTGTGGGTAGGTGCATGATGGTGTTATGTGGTGTGTGTGTGTGTGTGTGTGTGTGTGTGTGTGTGTGTGTGTGTGTGTGTGTGTGTGTGTGTGTGTGTGTGTGTGTGTGTGTGTGTGTGTGTGTGTGTGTGTGTGTGTGTGTGTGTGTGTGTGTGTGTGCGCATCTTTGCGTGCGCGGATGTGTGTGAGCTGAACTAAACACAGGAAAAATGCTGGCTCTTGGAGGATTCTGCTCAGGGGCTCCTCGGTGCAGTGATTGCACAGCTGCTGCTTTGACTCCAAGGAACCAAGTGTGAGAGAGAGAGAGAGAGAGAGAGAGAGAGAGAGAGAGAGAGAGAGAGAGAGAGAGAGAGAGAGAGAGAGAGAAGGGGGGGAGGGAGAGAGAGAGGGGGGGAGAGAGAGAGAGAGGGGGGGGGGGGGGAGAGAGAGAGAGAGAGAGAGCGAGAGAGAGAGAGAGAGAGACAGAGAGAGAGAGAGGGGGGAGGAGAGAGAGAGAGAGAGGGAGAGAGAGAGAGAGAGAGGAGAGAGAGAGGGGGGGGGGGAGAGAGAGAGAGAGAGAGAGCAGGAGAGAGAGAGGAGAGAGCAGGAGAGAGAGGGAGAGAGAGAGAGAGAGAGAGAGAGAGAGAGAGAGAGAGAGAGAGAGAGAGATAGACAGTCAGGCCCTGCAGACCTACCAGGAGGGCGCCGTCGCAACGCCCTGTTTACAGGAAATGCTGGACAAGGGGTGTGGGAAGGGGGAAAGGTGGGGACAGATGAGGAGGGGTGGGGGTGTGGGGAGTTACCACTGCAATTCAGTAGGAAGTCTCCAGATGGAAGCGGTGGAGCTAAGGTGAAACCTGACATGGAGATCGGGACAAAAGGTCATGGCTGAGACAAGTGGCCGGTGTTGCTGACTTTATCGGAAAGAAAAAGGGGAGCAGTCGTTGATTTCTGTCTAGTCCCTTGTGGGAATTGTCAAGTTCGTATTCAAAGCATACCATCATAGTATAAGCAGTAGAACGGCTACCTACAGGACAACCACCACCACATTGGTGGTGTGAGCAGAAATACCAACTCCTACGATAACACACACGCCAACTGGTACCACAGTCTTGAGAGGAGGCAGACCAGGCTAATGAAGCTCCACAGCTCTTCTTATCTCCGAGGATAGGATCATTACGAGACGAGAATAGATGCCAAATATATCATTTTATACTCAATGTTTAGCTCAGTTAAATTGGATATAACAAGCGTAATGGAATTGGCAGGGAAACACACAGCATATGCGTGGTATGGGACTCATTGCACCTGTCTGGGAATGTGACACACTAGATTTAACTTGGTGCTATGAAGGACATTAGGCGATTTAACTTACCACCGGCTGCCAGAATGTTGTTTTCGGAATGGTCTTGTTAAAGTGCCTCAAACTGTGCTCATATTTGGAACTTTACAAATGGCAAGTTCTAGGTAAAGCACTGGAGCACGAAAATAACCTAACACATTGTTTTTGTAAATAAATAAGATAGATTGCAAATGGTGATTTGGCAGGTTGAACAATAAAAGACCCAGATGCCACTTAGTGCCTCTCATGAAATGTATTGTTATCTCCGCAGCGCTGGCTATTAGCTCAGGTTGTCATCCAGTACCAGATACTCTTGTTGTAATACGCTTCTTGAGGTGGCCAATTGCTGGTTCCAAGAATAAGTAAAAAGGAAGTGTGTTAATTATTAATGCCACTTTTAGTGAATTGTAAGAAGTTTACACGTTCCTCAAATATAATGAGCTAAAACTTAATGTTGTGAGAATAGTTTGCGATAATTAGAATTGTTGTTATGCTCGTCTGAATCAGCCTGCATATTTTATTGAAATTATTCAATAGCATAGCACAATATTCTATTGCCGCTAACTACATTGTTCAAACCCAGTGCAGTGCATCTCTTCAAGATTGAAAAATAATATGAATAATTTATTGAAACCCAAAACTCAATAGCAATTCCAAAGTGATATCTCAGTGTCAAATTACTCAAGGCTAACGCAGACAAACTAGTTTTGTTAACGTATAAGCAGCCAGATAAATAAACGCAGGGCTCGATATTCCAGACAGCGCTAATAAAACGACGGTGCGATACAGTTCTGAAATCCGATTACTCTATCGCCAGTTTAAACCAGCCTACTCTACTGGCCCTCCCAGTCCTAGCCGAGATTACCTGCTCTCTCTGGGGGCAATAGACAACTATGAGTAATGTGCTCTGGGTGCCTCCCTCAGAGCATTGGCCAGAGTGTGTGTGTGTGTGTGTGTGTGTGTGTGTGTGTGTGTGTGTGTGTGTGTGTGTGTGTGTGTGTGTGTGTGTGTGTGTGTGTGTGTGTGTGTGTGTGTGTGTGTGTGTGTGTGTGTGTGTGTGTGTGTGTGTGTGTGTGTGTGTGTGTGTGTGTGTGTGTGTGCGTGCGTGTGTGTTTGTAAGAGAGGGAGAGGGAGATAGACAGAGATACAGAGAGGGAGAAGGAAAAAGAGAGAACAAGATAGATAAAAGAGAGAGTGGGGGGAATGAGAGAGAGGGAGAGAGAGCGTGAGAGGGGGAGAGAGATCGCTGCGCTTCATTAAGGTTGACAGTGTCTGAGGGAAGATTAGGTTCAGCAGGGAACTGTGTTAACCTTTGGGTGTAGAGAGCCGCCTAATAGCCCACTGCGGTCGTCTCCCACCAGGGGGCCATTCAACCCACCAATATTAAACTTCTTTCACGGCATTTAAGAAAACGTGTTAAGTCTGTTTTGCCGAATTCAACAGCAATACACAGAGGATTTTCCTCTTCAAATTTTGAATGTTGATCCACGGTCATAAGGAGATTATAAAGAACACAGCTACACACATAAATAGTATTAAATCAGATTTTTGGGTCAGATGCGGTACCAAGTATTCATAATAATCCTTTCCTGGACAAATTGTGGTTAATGAAAAATGACCCACGCCCACATACGTGTGTACCGAAGAGCAGGGTAGTGTGGTGAACGTACGCTTCATAAGATGATGCTACGCCTGGGTAAACCTATAGACTATGTAGATCTTATAGTCCAATATGTTGTAAACAAGTGGATTCTTCCTGTGTTGACAAATGACGATCTTTAAGAATTCTGCAAACGTATCATAATAAAATGGCATGCTTTGTGGGTTTCAATTTCTTCAAAAAGGTTAGCGTGACGATGCGATACCCATGGCTGTCATTGCCCTTCCATGCTCGCGTGCCATATTCTCTACTCTCTAGTGTTAAATATTTATACCTGCCAAAGCTGCCTGAGCGGTTTTTAATGAATCGGTAATGTATTTTCTACTCTTTGGCCCCACTCTCGGCAGTGCCTACACAGAGCCCTTCCCCATGAGGCCTATCTCCGCTAGCCTGTCCGCCGACGAAGACCACGGCCGAACGTCAGAGGAGGAAGAGGGTGGCATGGATCAAGGATACGATCGACAAGTAAGACATGAGCCGGCCAATGAGATTCAAGGGAACAAGCATCTTGACTTCAAATCCAGTCCATTCTTATGACTTGAGAATTAAAAATCGGCCATAACTTTATCCTATTTCTACTTTGAGGCTGTTGATTAGGTGCTGTTTGTGATACATTTAAGGATGTATATCTTAAAATAGATGCAGCCTCCTCACATTGGCAGACTATTTAGGCACGCAGGCAGACATTTTACAGTGGCCCAGGAGTGGACCCCACCCTTCACTGTGCCACAACAATGTCTGCCCCTGGCCGCCATCACGCCACAATACACTTCCTGGTCCTCTTCTCTTTCCAGAGTAAAATTCAAATAGGTAGAAATTACAAGGTAGACAAAAATATATAGAAGAGCAAAAGGTAAGAGGAGAGGATGACTTTAAAACAATGGACAAAAGAGTGTTTTTGTGTGTGTGTGCATGTGTTTTTTGTCTGTTTGTGTGTTTTTATCTGTATGTGCGAGTGTATACGTGTGTGTTGACGTAGAGAGAATGTCTAATTAGTCAGAAAAAAACTCTTTTCATTGAGAGAAATGTCTCATTTGAGGACATGATGACTGATCTGGAATAAATTTGGCATTCCTCACATCCTCAGACAGAAGGATGAAATAACATTTGAATCATATGTGTTGTGGGGAAACACCCTAAATTGCCTCAAAGTAATGTTTTTACTTTGAGGCAAGTGTTTAAAGGCCGTGATTAGCCTCTAAATCAGTGCAGTGTCACCAGCCGACAGATTCTCATCCATAATGCATCTACACTTAAAGGTCCTGTATTTGAGAACACTTTCACACCAAGGCTAGCCTGTACAGCTAATGAAATAATCAGTCTTATTCTGACAGTATGAATAAAATATAAAGTGAATTTTCTTATTTTCTCCTTTATCCCCTCCCCCCTCCCTTTGCCTGACCGCACTGCTGTTGCTCTTAATGTTGGAGGGGAATAAGTGGCCTTCTGAGAGTCTTTCACACGAGCCACGTCCATTCATCTCGCTCTGCTTTCCTCCCTGTCATACAGATTGATGGGAGATCCCGGGCCTTCTACGTTGCCAAAGAGCTGGTAGAATCCGAGCGACTGTGAGTAGCTTGCTAATGTGCTGCGCCTTCTTGGCATGAATTATACCCAGACAGCATCGCCCACTGAAGTTTAAGAATCCTTTGCCACCTTTTTTGTTTTTGACATAGCACTTTGTACGTTTGATCTCTGCCTATTTAAACACAAGCAATGTTGATGCTAATTCACTGTGCAGTACGTATAGAAGCTGACAGCCACAGTGACATCACACTCTCTGATGGGCTATTGAGTTTCAGTGCTGCTGTTACGAGTCATTTGTCACTTAGCTACTCACCCGTTTGGTAAACAGTGATCTGCTGCGCCTGACACTGATATTGTTACACGTCTCATTATCCTCTCTGCTTCTCTTCCAGACATGTCAACGCCCTGAAGCGTCTTCAGGAGGTAAGCAAACCCTAACCATTACATCGAACCAGGCCAATCCTAACCTCCCCCTCTCCCCCCCCCCCTTATGTCTGTTCCCGGGTCTCCGTAGCCTCCTTGTTCCCCTGCCGCCGCCGCCGCCCCCTCCTCCGCTCTGAGGCTGCGTTCTGTGTTCTGGTTTATCAGTGTTGTTGCAGCCGACGGTCCGCTTCCTGGTCTTGACAACATCGACATGCAGGAGCTCATAGGTAGTCCCCGCTGGTGCTGGGGACGAGACAGAGTCCCTCTCAGGTCTGGGTCCTGTTGTTGGAGCTTGCGCTTCTGACCGTCCTCAAGCACACACACACACACGCGCACACGCACACACACGCACACACACACACACACACACACACACACACACACACACACACACACACACACACACACACACACACACACACACACACACACACACACACACACTCAATCACACACTAATGCTGTCAACCCGCTCATCTCCACACACACACACACACACACACACACACACACACACATCATCGCCGCCCCTACTTGGCACCAAGAGGTCACAGTTAGGAGCATGCTGGGACAGAGAGTACACTTGGCTCATCGGGAGGAAGCCGGTCATGGAATAGACAAGTCAGGTGGTAGAGGCGATGGAGATAATTGTACACAACATTGCCGGAGCGCCGTGGAACAGCAGAGGGAGTCGAGCCGGGGTTAGGATGGGGCAGCCAGTGCCATGCGTCACATGCAGCCTGCTGTCATCTGCTTCTATCGTTTTTCATTTACTGGCTGTCAAAATGAGCTTCCAGATCTCAGAGCCTGTAGAGCGCTAGACAGAGAGATGGATTTCATGGCAGCTGCTTCAAGACAGAAAAATAACATTATGATTGAGAATATAGCACCTCAGTAGAGATTACATTTTGATCAAACTGGATTGTCATTTTGTCGTGTGTTCCTGTGCGTGTGTGCGTGTGTGCATGAATGTGGGTGAGGCAGTTTGTGCATGAGTACATGGCCTCTGTTCATCAGACAGCTAGAGAGAGTGACCCATCGCTCAGCTAGTACCATATACCCTTGAAGAAGGTCATAACCTGAATTACTTTACGCTGCGATTGTGATTTATGAGCATCGGGTAAAACAGAAACCACAACTTCATGTCATTTGCAGCTATTAAACAGCTGCCTAATGCAAACAGTATACATCACTCCTCCTCTAGATGGTCTTTCTATTATAATCAACTTGAAAAAATAGAAAGATATATAGTGCGTGGAAGGGGAGCAGAGGAACGTACATAACACAATCAGATGATGTCACTTAGAATGAGCTAGAGTTTGTTGTTTGTATTTGAGTTTTCTTATGTTTTGGGAAATCCACACTCGACATTTCCTATTGACTTTGACCAAAGTCAAGGTAACCTTTGATATCGTCAGCTAAAAGTGGTGCGGCTCTATTAAGACCTAAAGGGTGACATTATTCATCAGACTGTTGCATAATGCATACATCTAATATGTTGAACCATGCATTATGCAAAAGCATTTGCTCGCGTCGCACTATTATTATTAATGGTGCAAGTGATTCCTTTACATATCGGTCACTGATACATAGACTCTGACACCAACGACACACAGTTATTACCAATTTCATTGAGGAATCACACACCCCCACACACGCACGCACACACACACACACACACACACATAGACATGCGCAAACACACACACACACACACACACACACACATGCATGCAGATTAGAGCGCATACTGGGACTGTTGGGAGGGAGAAAACACATAGCCTATTGTTCCATTGTTTGATAAGGAATAACAAAATACAAAGAATTTCCAGAATGTGTCCACAAAAGAATGGGGAAGCAGCTCTGCTTCTCTGCCGGGGTTTCCCAGTAGGCCTAAGAGTATCAATACAACTGTCTTAGCCCCACGCCTTGAACTCTAGATCCTTCAACCGAGGTCAATTAATGCTGCACAATAATGTTACACATTAAGTACAGTTGACTTTGCATTACCAGAGTAACTTGTTACACATTGAGGCTGGCTGTGTAATGTAACTCGTTGACCTACTTTAGCAGTAAAACACTTTTGAATACAGAGGCTAGCTGACCGGCTTTAGCATAGTAAACCTGTTACACTTTAGCATAGTAAACCTGTTACACTTAAGGCTAGCTGTGTAATGCAGGTAGCTGATCTGCTTAAGCAGTAAAATACTGTTAGACATTGAGGATAGCTGACCTGCTTTAGCAGTAAAATACAGTGAGTTGTACAGGCTAGTTGCTGTCACTCATAGAAGCGTGTCTGTATGTGTGTGGTGTGTGGGTATGTGTCTGTGTTTGTGTGTAACCTGTCGGGGCCCTGCAAGAGCACGACAGGTTAGCATCTGTGTTTCTCCTGCAGAAGTGATGAATGCTAACTCTGGGCACCATCGACCGGCTCATGATGAACCGCCAGGCTCTGATGGAGCACAATGTCACCGCCGGTGTCTCCTGGGACTGGCAAGTCTCAGTTGGTTTTACGGCCACGGTTTCTCGTCGCGCACGGGCCCAAGACAGTTTCCATGGCAGACACATTATGGCTTCATGTTATATGCAGTGTAGTTCAGTCTGACAGCTCGGCCCCACAGAGACTAGCCACTTGGCTCCTCAGAGACCCGCCGCTACGCACTACCAGGTCACCTCTTTGAACAGGTCCTGATGAAAAAAGACGCCTTTCTGTGTGAGGTTATTCTCTCCATTAACCGGGACAATAAATAACCTTCCGAACAGATTTTTTACTCTCCAAGGCAAACTCTATAACTCCTTTTGTGTTTGCCCTTACATTCACTACCACTGCAGCCATTAAATACCATTCAGCTTGGTATTATTTAAGTATTGAATGTGATCCCTTGAGTTTTCAATTGCCTTGAAATCATCTACGTTGGGCTGCATTCTGGGCACTGTGTCGATGAGTAAATGAACGCTCGGGCCAGGCAACAGAGAGGGAGAGAGCCTTCAGTCTACCAAGGTTGTTATGCAACCACACCTGGTGTGTAACTCATTTGCAGGCAATGCCTCCCTTCCTGAATGCTTGGACAGAGGCTGGGTGTGTGTTTGTATGTGTACATGCGGGGGTGTGGGGGGGGTGGTGATGGAGGTCGTGTGGATTCGAGAGGGTCGGTGGCAGGAAGGATGTTTAGGAACATCTGACCTTCCTCCCTTCCTTCCCTTCTTTTTCGTTCTCCGGCTGAATATTGCCCATTCCTCTGCACATTTTCTAACGGCCACGTTTGGGTCTTTCTTCCTCAGCGGTTACTGTTTCTCTCTGCTCTCTTCTGTCTCTTACAGGAGCCACACATCCAATCTCTTCAATATCTTTCGATCTTTGTCTAGCTCTCTTTTCCCTGGCGCCTTTACATAGCTGCTTCTTCTTATTATTCCCCCCCCCTTCTTACTCATTTCCGTGTGCAGGACTTCAGGAGGGTGGTGGAGGCGGCGGTGGGAGAGGAGGGGGAGCCGGTGATAGAGCAGCAGAGACTGGGGGAGATCCTGGGCGTGCTCCCCAAGGTGTACAGCATTCACAGCAGCATGCTCACGGAGCTGGAGGAGCGCATCAGCCAGTGGTGAGCGCCGCCACGTTCCCCTTCATCCTGCACCCATCCCACCACGTCGTAAAACACACCTTGCTTTAACCCGGGGCCATGCATAAAAATGCAGAGGTATTACAATTATGTATCCTTTTTCATTGGCACCGTATTGAATTTGAATCTGCTTCTCTTCAAAGCGAGATAACTGCAAGGGTCATAAAACATACAGAATGCATACATGGGGGGAGGGGGGCAATTCACCAAAGGTACTTTAGTTATAGATATATAAGTATGCAGATTTACATCCTGTTGAGGTGTCTTTACAAGCAAGATGCTATGCCTCATCCTGCTCATTAACGGCATGTATCTGAATAAACGTGACAAAATTGTATTGGAGCAAAGCATTTAAACAGAGCCAAAATGATCTATCTATCCCCCTTTTCTCCCCATTGTTATTGACTTAGCGTTAATATCACACTCTCCTTTATCGGGTGACAGAGAAGGGCAGAAGACATACCACACTGCCTCCCCCCCCTCACTGTCAAGCCCCCTGCGTGTGTTGTTCAGGGAGGAGAGCCAGAGGGTGGTGGACGTCATCCTGTCGCGGCGCGATGACTTCGGGGTGTTTGACACGTACATCTCAGAGTACGACCGCAGCATGTCCTTACTGGAGGAGAGCAACCGGAGCAACCTGGCCTTCGCTGCTGTTGTCAAGAAGTTTGAGGTAAAACATTAACAGACTGGAGCCTGAGCCGATGTTGTCCTACCTGTTGTAGGTCTATATATGATATAATATAGGGAAGATAAAGGGATTCACTAATGATTATCACTGCCTTTTACTCTTATTATCATTATATGTTTACAATAATCAAGAAATCCGGTGTGGAATAATTTGTTTCAGACTTTGCATCAGACAAGCTTTACTGTCTAGCAAAGGGCTGGTATTTGTCAGAAGAAGTTGGGGTGTTGTAGGTGGACGTTAGTGGGAAACCCATCCCAGTGTGGACTAACTGGGGTTTTATCTTCGCCAACCTCTACATTTACCCAACACTTCTTCTAAACCTTCTCTGTCCTGCTTTCCTCCGCGGGATGGGCCTTTATGTTGCCATCCTGTCAGAAACAACACCCTGGGATCTCATCTGCATTAGTCCCCCGTAATACAGAGCAGATTGTCTGGGAATCACCCCTCTAGACCTTGTCTGATATGGTCCCACTCATCCGCATATTGGACCTGGTATCTCCCCACCAGCACGCAATCATCGGCGTCCAAATGGGAACCGTATGCTTACAGCGAATAATGATAAAGATATTGTCCATTATGAAGCCCGTGACAGGATATGAAGGGAGCCTGCGGATAAGACTCTAGAGATGCAGGCACACTGATTTCTCATTTCCATGCAGCCAATGAACTCATCTGTAGAAACTTCTGTTTATCGAAACTGAATGTCTCTTCAACAGTTTGCAGAACATCTTGGATTTAACTATTTAGCCCGGTTGGCTGTGTTTGTTATTGCATATGTGGTGCGGTTTTGCTCATTCTTTTTTATTTTGCAAGCAGTATCTGCCTAAATGTTGGGATTTTTGACTCCCATATGTTCCACTTTTTTAAGTAGATTTCTCAAAATATTGACAAGGTTTGGGCAGTTGATGGGTAATGCTCATCTTCCACCTTGATTAATTTAGTTCTACTTAATGTTTGATTCCACGAGGGAATAACACTGTGTCATACTTGATCTGATCTGCTGGGATGGGCTCAGGCACACAGTCCAGGTGCCTCTCCATTGATTATAAAAGCAACACGACAAGCCACCAACTGTCTCCCCTCATGAATATTCATCCCCAGCTGCCCCCTGTTCATCCTGCTTCATCTATAGAGAAGCGGAAGCGGGAGAGAGAGAGACATCACTATGTTCTGTTAAACAATGACCTTATCATTATAATGTGTGTATGGCAAGCATAGGGTGATGTTACACCTGCCCTGGTGAAACCAAAATGCCTCCGTATAGTCCATGATAACCTTCATCAGAGTCAATAACGTCTCTGTCTGGACGAGACTCATAGAATGCAGCAGGAGCTGTCGTTCCTCATTGTAGCTTTCTTTAGCATTCCTAAACTAGACGCCCTAGGCAGGTCTTGCACATGCACAGTGGCTCATTATTATAAATGTATTCCATCTTCATATCATATTTTGCATGTAACAAAGCATACTGAAACTGTTATTGTTTCAGTATGTTTCAGTAAGTTTTAGTGTAGGTCCAGTGAGGTCACTATTGGCCCCGCTTTCTCCCTAATATATGGAGGAATGAACGTTGTTCAGACAGTAGTAGTAGTAGTAGTAGTAGTAGTAGTAGTAGTAGTAGTAGGGGTAGTATAAGTAATTCCTAATATAAACGTGATTTTTTTTTCACATTTTCACATTTTTTTCTTTTCTGTGAGGTGTCTCCTGATGACTGTCTATCCATCATTCCTGCAGTCTGTATTATAATTGTCAGCCTTGATCATCTTTATCATAATTGCTATACCTTAACTCTCTCCAGTCTCACCTTTCTCATCACTTCTAACCTTCTGCTTGCCCTCCTCTCTCTCTCTCTCTCTCTCTCTCTCTCTCTCTCTCCTCTCCTCTCTCTCTCTCTCTCTCTCTCTCTCTATCTCTCTCTCTCTCTCTCTCTCTCTCTCTCTCTCTCTCTCTCTCTCTCTCCCTCTCTCTCTCTCTCTCTCTCTCTCTGTCTCTCTCTCTCTCTCTCTCTCTCTCTCTCTCTCTCTTCTCTCTCTCTCTCTCTCTCTCTCTCTCTCTCTCTCTCTCTCTCTCTCTCTCTCTCTCTCTTTGTCCTTCCATCCACCCCTCACCCCTCTCTCTGCCCTGGGCTGAGTATGGCGCTACACCCCTGCTCTAATCTTATTGTGGATGTGGTGATGACAGTGATGAAGTAGCTATAGACCCTGATCAGATTCCCTGCTGGACCCTTACCGGATTAAACCTTCCTCCCCTCACTTCACCAGGGCTTCTGTACAACGTTCTCAGTACACTGTGTTTATGTGTGTGTGTGTGTGTGTGTGGTGTGGTGTGTGTGTGGTGTGTGTGTGTGTGTGTGTGTGTGTGTGTGTGTGTGTGTGTGCATGTGTGCGCATGTGTTTGCACGCGCGTGTGTGTGTTTGTGTGTGTGTTTTTCTCAAGTGTTCGCCTATTTGCACTCTTTTGCTGTGTGAGTCCATCGAGGTATCCATACATGTGCATAACTTATTGCTTTGGTCATTTATCAGTTCATTTATTTATTTTCCTCTACTTGTGTCCATTTTGGCACATGGCAGTTGTGGTTCTGCCTATCGGAGCTCTTTACGCTGAATCTCTTTAAAAACCCTTTAAGTGCCCGTTACCATTCACGTCGAGCCCTGCAGTCCACTTCCAGTCCTAGCCCCCCCCTCCCTCCCACCCCCTGCATGCTCTCCTTAACGAGCTCAGGAATGGGGGAGAGGGGCGGGGGGGGGGGGGGGGCTGTTGAAAGAGCGATGGCGCTGGCGCTCCGTTCAGGCAGTGGGCAATGAGGCAAAAAGAAGCTAATTAGAGGAGCACTGTCCTCCGTAACTCCCCAATCAGATCAGCAGTGTGTGAGTGTGAGAGAGGGAGCAGGTGACAAAACCGGCTTGCCCTGACACACCACAAGAGAGTGTGTGTGTGTTTGCGTTACCGTTGCGCGTGGGTTGTGTGTCTGTGAGTGTAGATGTGTGTCGTGTGAAAGAGGAGATCGGGGGGGGGAGTTTAGTTTGTGAACATGGTTGTTTGTAATCTGCAAGGCATCACACCTCTCTTCTCCCCCCCTCCCTTCCTCCCTTCCTCCCTTCCTCCCTCCTTCCCTCCTTCCCTCCTCACCATACCAAATCTATCGTCAGCTAATTAGCCTCTCTGCCGCGCGGCAGAGCGCCACTTGATCTGCACACGTGTCAATTGGATGTGAATTTACATGAGGCGTCTGAGGAGAGGACTGAGTGTGATGACTAGATGCAACGCAGAGGGCTGTGATTGCTTGTTGTTGTGCTTGATGGTTAAGTCAGCGAGTGACACAGCAATGTTGGTCTGAAAAGCCAAGGATGTCCCAGTCTCCCATTCTGGCTGATTTGTGGATCCCAATGTTGCAGGAAGGGAGAGATTGTAAAAAGTTCAGAACCCCGTTGAGAAACGGAATGTTAAGGCAGGCTGTGGTTGGAGGCTTCTTCTATCGAGCGGACATGGTAGTCGACTCGATGCCTCCTAGTCTCACAGCGGCCCACCAGCCGCCTGCTTTATTGTTTTTGTTTGTTTGGTGGACTGGATTTGGATAATGAAGATGAATAGAGTGTTTTACCCCTATCCCTCTCCCCTCTCCGACGCCTCTCTCGTCTTATCACCTGCTTCCACTGAGCACGAATGTGCTTGTGCTTGTTTGTGAATGCCATGTTGGCACTGTGTGGTGTGTGTGTGGTGTGTTTGGTGTGTGTGTGTGTGTGTGTGTGTGTGTGTGTGTGTGTGTGTGTGTGTGTGTGTGTGTGTGTGTGTGTGTGTGTGTGTGTGAGTGTGTGTGTGTGTGTGTGTGTGTGTGTGTGTGTGTGTGTGTGTGTGTGTGTGTGTGTGTGTGTGGGTGTGTGTGTGTGTGTGTGTGAGTGTGTGTGTGTGTGTGTGTGTGTGTGTGTGTGTGTGTGTGGGTGTGTGTGTGTGTGTGTGTGTGTGTGGGTGGGTGGGTGGGTGGGTTGAAGGGGGTGTAAGGGGGTGTCGATTAGATGAAGTTGCTGTTTCCCGCAGGGTGCTATCTGGCTCTCTAATGAAGGATTCAATTTTATTGGATTAGCGAGTGTGTGTGTGTGTGTGAGGGAGAGATTGTGTGTGTGTTTGTGTGTATGTGGGCCCTCGCGGGTGCGTGTGCGACTGCGTGCGCCTACTCTTCTCCCATCACTCCCCTGCTCGGGGCATAAATACCTGTCAGAGACAATTAGATCCTGATTGATTTTCCAGATCTTTCTTTTATTGTGTGGCCCTCTGCCCTCTGTTCACCTGCACAACGGTGGCTCTGGGGAGCCGGATGGCTCGCCACAAAGACCCTTGAAGGTCATGTTATCTTTCCACTGCCTTTCCATCTCTGACCTTGAATTGGGAAAATCTAAGTAAAGATTGCTCTTTTGTGGGAACAAAGAAAATAGGTGTTTGTGTGTGTGTGTGTGTGTGTGTGTGTGTGTGTGTGTGTGTGTGTGTGTGTGTGTGTGTGTGTGTGTGTGTGTGTGTGTGTGTGTGTGTGTGTGTGTGTGTGTGTGTGTGTGTGTGTGTGTAGGAAGAAGCTCTGCATTAGTTATGTATAGATGGCTGAGTGCACTTGTTTTTCATGCACTGCACATAAATGACCAAGAGTGTGTGTATTTATGTGTGTGTGTGTGTGTGTGTGTGTGTGTGTGTGTGTGTGTGTGTGTGTGTGTGTGTGTGTGTGTGTGTGTGTGTGTGTGTGTCTTCTCAGACTGAAAGCCAAGAAGGAGGAGAGGTGCCGTTAAGACACCAGCTCCTGCAGGTTATCGTCAGAGTGCTGCAGTACCGCATGCTCCTCACAGGTAAAACACACACACACACACACACACACACACACACACACACACACACACACACACACACACACACACACACACACACACACACACACACACACACACACACACACACACACACACACACACACATACACACACACACACACACACACACACACACACACACACACACGCCTTTAGAAATATGCATCTCTTCTCTTCTCCCTCATTATATACCTGGTGGACATTTCTGTTGAAGGGGATTCATATTTTATGGATTTTATTGA